>NW_005358689.1:839124-848061 GCF_000412655.1 Myotis brandtii
CTCGTCGGCTGGGGCAGGTGGCAGGAGTAAACAGGAGGTTGTAGGGCGCTGGAAATTCCCGAGTGAGGTCTTTCTTTATAACGGGGAGGAAGGGATATCCTGACATTGATCGGGGAGATGGTCCCGCTCAGCATCTATTCCAGACCCACACGGAAGGGCGGGTGGCGGGCTTTGTCCTGTGACCCGACGGCCAGGACACGCCAGGCCGGGGGTGGGCGCCCGGATGCCCCTCCAGGCCAGGCTGGGCGAGTCGGAGCAGAGGGAACTTAAGGTCCTGGGAGCCCTGGGAGAGACTCAAACCCAGCCCCACCCTCTCCAGGGGACCTGAGGCTGGTCCCTTTGTGTCTCTGGCTGGGCTGCGGGGTGAAGGCAGCTTCCTGCTGGGCTGTCTGGGACACCAGTGCGCACCCCTCACGCCGGACACAGGGCCCTGGGGACCTGTCTAGGAGGCAGCCCAGGCTGTGCACCCTGGTCATTCAGGAGCTACGCCTGCCCCAAGGCAGCAGGGACCTGGAGGATGGCCTGAGCGGACACAGTGGCCACCGGATGGATGGCCTGTGCTCCCTGTGCGTGAGGATCGGTGGCACGTAGTGGGGTCCAGCAGGGCCAGCTCCTGTCTGCCTCCCTCAGCCCCTCGCTCCGGGCCAGTGAGCTAGTCCGTGCGAGGCCCCGGGGCCTGCAAGTTAACTGCCTCCCCTCCTGTCTCCGCTGGGATCACAGACCTGCCCCCCAGCAGCCCCCTTGGTCCCGCAGTAAACACTCCCTCGGCTTGTCCCCCAACATCATTGAGTTCTGAACTGCTGAGGTTTTCAAGAGAAAGTGCTGGCTTAGCAGGTGAACTGAGTCTCGGGCTGGGAAAGGTCCTGGCTGGGGCCTCCTCTTCCGGGAGGTTGGGAGCCGGCGCCCGTCATGGTGGATCAAGGGGGCCTATGAGATCCTGAGGACTTCAGGGGGCTGGGTGGGCCCAGCGTTCGGCGAGGGGATCTCGGTAAAGTCGAGGCCTCAGAAGGGCCACTGGGTCGCTGAAGCAGTTCCTGGGGTCGTGTGGGCCCAGGCGATGGGAAGGGAACTCGGGAAGTCCGGCGACCACCCATCCCCTCTCTGGGTCCCTCCTCTGGTTCCCTGAGAGAGAATCGCTTTGAGGTGGGGGTGCCTGTTTAGCCCAGCACCGCCCCCTCCCTGGGGACACCGCCGGAGGCCGCTGGTTTGTCCGCCAAGCTCTTCTCGATGAATGACAGGCTCTCGGTTTTCTCGGATCCTCTTACCCTGGCGTGTTTCAGGCTCACATAATGCAGTCCGCCTTTCCTGGAAACTGGATATCGGGGTACTCCGGGGCCAAGCACACTGTTCCCTGCTGTGGGGAAGGAGCCAGGGGTGGGAGGTGGCAGGAGCCCCATCTCTCAGAGCTCCGATGAATGACAGGCTCTCGGTTTTCTCGGTTTTCTCGGATCCTCTTACCCTGGCGTGTTTCAGGCTCACATAATGCAGTCCGCCTTTCCTGGAAACTGGATATCGGGGTACTCCGGGGCCAAGCACACTGTTCCCTGCTGTGGGGAAGGAGCCAGGGGTGGGAGGTGACAGGAGCCCCATCTCTCAGAGCTCCCCTGACTCCTGGGTGCGGGGCTGGGGTCAGGGGGCCCAGGGAAAGCAGGGATTCCTGGGGGAGGGGCGGCCTGCAGGCCTGGTGGGACCCAGGCGCCCCCTGCAAGTTAGTACCGAGGTCGAGGCCAAGTCTGTGAGGCCCGTGTTCCCCTCGGCTCCCAGGACCCCGAGGGGAGAGGTGCGAGGCCACTGCCCAGGCCCAGAGCTGGCCTGGTCTGCATCCCAGGGGCCCCGGGAGACCACAAGGGCAGGGAGGGGGCCCCCCGGGGGCGATGGGGAGAGAGAGGCAGCCATGGGCACTGACCCAGAGCCTCTCGGCTGCCGAGCTAGAGACTAGGCCCGATTCCCACGAGTGCACCTGAGCCTGGGGTGCCCCCTCATTTTGCAGGGGTTGGGCCATCTCGGGGCAGCAGTTTCTCAGGGTTGGGGGGTGGGGGAAGGGAGGGGGTTTGACATGAGAAACAGCTGGAACCCGGCGCTCACACTCAGGTTTCACTCTGTTGTGATGGAGGATTAGCAGGAGGAGAGGGGGGCAGCTGTGGCCAGCCTTGGCCTTCCAGGTCTTTCTCCCTGGGTCGGCCTCCGCCTGAATTTGGGTGCTTGTGTCTGTCTGAGGTGGGGGCACGGGAAGGACCCTGTGTTTGCGCACTTGACATTCATTCATTGATGCTCACAGCGTCATCCCTTCACGCATGTGGTTGGCAACCAAACGCTTGCTTGTGCGCCGCTGGGCCCGAAGGTGTCAGCAGCCCCAGGGCTGAGAGGGTTAGGGGTGTGGGGAGCCAGGGCCAGGGGAGGAGAAGACGGTCGCAGCCTCCTCCAGGCTCCGGGGCTGGGCAATGGGGACTAGAGAGAAGGTGCCAGTGGGGAGCGCCTCGAGGCCTGGCCGGGCTGCCTGGAGCTCGGGGTCCTGGGCCTGCCGGACGGGCTCCTTGCTCTGGGCAGAGCTGGTCAAGTCTCCTCCCACCCCAAGCTCTTCTGTCTGCTTGGCAAGAGCCGCAGAGAAGGGCCCAGACCGAGCACCCAGGGTCAGATCCTGGGTGACCATATTGTCCGTGGGTAGGTCCTTAGTCAGCGCAGGTGCTGGGGCAGGTGCAGCCTGGGGTTATGGGCATGGTCCCCCCCTTCCTGCCCCCCGGCCTGAGACAGGGGCTCAGCGCACAGCCGACCCCACCCCGGTGGCTCCAGGGCTGCATGGACAGCTGTTGGCAACATCCAAGTGACCCCAGAGTCTGACCACTTCTTTCCTCCCTGGGGACAGGAGGGAGCTTGTACTTCTATTTATTTATTCATTCATTCACTCATTTATTTATTTTAATCTTAAAAACCAATGGGTTCTCTAAAAGCACCCAGATTGGTAGGTAGTACCTCTTAAAATTTTTTTTTTCTTTATTGATTAAGGTATTACATATGCCCTCCCTTCCTGGAAGGAAATGCTCTCGTTCTATTGTGGAAAGTGAAAGTCAAGGTCATTTATGCAGCCTGGGGAGGGAGGGGGGCTGGGAGCTTTGCCTGGTCGGGAGCAGGGACATACACACAGACACGTGTTTCAGGTCCAGCAAGGCGCCCCAAGACCCAAGCCACGTCCCCCACCAGCAGCCCTTGGTGTGTCCGCCAGCCTGTGACTCCCGAGTAGGGGCCCAGGCCGCCCAGGGAGAGTCCCGGGCTGAACACGTCCGAGCCCACTGGTCTCTCTGGGATCCAAGTTCACCGCACCCGGTGCTGGTCCTCCTCGCTCCCTCTGGGGAGCTGCGTGCTGATGGCGGGGAAGGCCCTTTCATGGTTGAGAAGAACATCCCTGTTAAGCGTCCTGAGGGAGGACGCTCGAGTACGTTCACATTAGATCACTGGTTCTCAACCTGTGGGTTGCGACCCCTTTGGCAGTCGAACGACCCTTTCACAGGGGTCGCCTAAGACCATCCTGCATATCAGATATTTACATGACGATTCATAACAGTAGCAACATGACAGTGATGAAGTAGCAACGAAAATAATTTTATGGTTGGGTCACAACATGGGGAACTGTATTTAAAGGGCCAGAAGGTTGAGAACCACTGCATTAGATGCTGCATCGGGAAATGATAGCCGTGTCTGCCCAAGAGCCAGCAGGCAGGGCTGTGAGCGAGGGGCGTTGTGCTCAAATGAAAGATGAATGAAACCCCTTGATCACGCGGCCACGTGCAACCCCTTCTCTGCACGTTGCTGATTCCACGCCGGGTCTTGGGGACACGCCCAAGGGCGCCTGCAACCTCCTCGCTGACCCCCCTCAGGAGGCAGGCTGGGGAGCCAGGCCTGGCCAAGCCCTCGATGGCCAGACCCCACACCAGCGCGGAGCCAGGGCCCCCCAGTGACACTCCACAGAGAGGTGTTCACCTCCGCCCCAAGGCCCTGGAGCTGGGGTGGGGAACGTCCGGCCCTCGGGCCACACGAGGCACCAGAAATCCTCTGGCCTGGCCTTGCCAAGGCATTAGGGGTGAATTATTAAATGTTTGAGCAAACACAGCAGGCTCATTTGCAAGTCGATCTTTTGTGTGGCCCTTGAATGATGCTATAAACACCCAAATGGCCTGTGGCAGAAACAAGGTTCCCCGCCCCTGCCCTGGACGATGGACTTGCCTCCCCTGGCACCTCTGGGCTGGGGGAGACACAGGGGGGATGGCTGTGGCCCACGCAGGCTCTGTCCTGGTGCCGGGCTGGCTCCCGGGCCGGACAGGGGCTCCTACGGTTCTGGGAGTCTCCGGTGACCAGACAGGCCACCACTTGGGGGTCAGGGGAAATGACTGAGGTCCTGTCTCATCTCCCCGCTGCCTGCGGGTGGGAGTGGCAGGCTCCTGTCACACTGAGGGCAGGACGGCCTGGCTGGGCGCTCCCCACACCTGCGAGCTCTCCAGGGCAGTGGCTGTGGCTCTGGGTGGCTCCCACGCCTGGCCATCGTCCCCAGGGCCTCTGCTCGGGGCCCTGCGTGCTGTCTCATCCCCATCAGACAGCAGGGCCCTAGAGGGGGCACATGCTGGGCTTTCAGACGCTTGTACATCGCAGGGCTGCTGGTCAGGAGCCGGCCATGACCAGGTGGGCACTGTTGGCCGTGTCACTGCGACCTCAGCTTTGTACACGTTCCTTCTGATTATTCGATGTGGCCACAGGAGTCCCATCTCTGATGAGGGAGTGGGGACTCGGGGAGGGTAAGTGACGTCGGTTCAGACAGAGACGGGGAGGGTGGAGCTGGGCTTGGACCTGGCTTCTCACTCCAGCTGGTCCCCACTTGCTCTCTCCCTCGTGGAAGCCCACAGGTGGTCCCTCTTCCTCTCCCCTCCCCTCCCCTCCCCTCCCCTCCTCTCCCCTCCCCAGGCGTCTCATTTCCCACGCTCACCTGGGCTGAAAAAGCCCAGGAATTCCCTGAGCCGCCTTGGCAGGGCCCTTGGAGGACGAACTCGGTCCGAGGCCCCTGCCCCCCCCTCCCCCACGCCTGGCCTAGAGGGCACGGGGCGGGGCCTGCGCTCCCCCTGGCAGCCTCCCCCGCCCTCATGGGTGGGTAGGGTTGCCACACTTAGCAAATAAAACATGGGCCACACTTGTACCAACAAAAATCTGTTGTTTACTAGTATCTGACATTCAAATGTAGCTGGGAGTCCTGCACGCCCCCTGGCCCCCTGGCCCGGCCCAAGCAGGCTGCTGTCCAGGGGGACATGAGCCCAGGGGGAGGCTGGGAAGGAGAAATAGAGCTGACAAGGGGGAGAGGGTGCGAGGGCAGGAGGGCAGGGAGAGGGGCGAGGGAGGAGGGGGTGAGTCCTGGCTCCCCGTGTCCAGCCTGGTCCCAGTTCCCTCGTGGGGACAGCCCTTCTTCTGTGTGTCTCCCACAGGCGAAGGGGGCTGGGCTGAGGCCCCAAGGCAGGCAGGGCGAGGCGGGGCCCTGAGAGAGGCCCCTTCTAGAACAGAGGGTGGGGAAGGGGCTCCCAGCTCGGGGTGAGCCCAGGGCGCCGGGGCCGCCCACAGAGGAGGGACAGGACCTGTGCTCCCTCGCATGTGCTGCCCAGAGAAGCGATTCCGGGGCAGACAGGCGCCCGGGTGACGGAGGGCTGCACTGTGTCCACATCTCATCACTGCCGGCCGGGGACTCCCTCCCGTCTGAGCCGGGCCACACCCCGAGGGGCCGTGCAGGATCCCAGGGAGGGCCCCCCCGGGCCCCGCTCGGAGCCTCTGCGCCCGGATCTTCCCAGAGCCCCCCTGTTCGCCGCCGCCTACCCCCCAGGGAAGGGAAACTTGGCCCGTGCGTGTGCTTTCAGGAGCGATGGCAGGGTTTGCTCCCTGGCTTTGCAACTGGGTGTTTCTCTCCTCAAACAAAACGTGGAGGCTTCTGGGCGGCGGCCCCGCCCGGCTCCTGCGGCCGCTGTGGGATCCGCGGTGGGATTTCTGTGGCCAAGCCCGGCTATTTCCAGCCTCGGGAAAGGGTGGCAGCCCCGTGTCAAGGCCATCGTTGTGGGACGTGGCCGAGCATTGCCCGTGACACTCACAGGCGGCCTTTGTACGGCCAGAGCTCGTGGGTGCCCGTGGCCGTTGGCAGGGGCCCTGGGGTGGCACTGAGGCCTGGGGGGCCGGGGGTGTGGAGAAAGGGGTGGTGTCAGTAGAAAGCCGTGACATCCAGGTTGCTCAGTAAACACCACGCAGGTGGACAGTGGATGAAGTCTGACGCCGAGAGGGTGGTGGGACACTTTACAGGGAACCCCACCGGACAGGGGTCCCGGGGGCTGAGCCTGATCCCAGCAGGGGACTCGCAGGGCCCAGGGGAGGTGCCCCAGGCCCCTCATGTTCTGTCTTCAGGCCTGAGATTAGGGGGAGGCGAGTGAGAGCAAAGGTGTGGAATTAAAGAGGGCATCACTCCCTAACCCGGACCCTCACCCTAACCAGGGTGCTCACCCTCTCCCTCAGCCTGACCCTGACCCTGGCCTGCAGGTGGGGCCTGGGCAGACCCTGCAGCCGCCCCTCGGCGTCCCCAGCACAACACGGGTGGGTGAGTGCGTGGACTCTGGCTGGGGTGGGGTCTCGGCCCCGGTTCTAGGTCAGTGATGGCGAACCTATGACACGCGTGTCAGAGGTGACACGCGAACTCATTTTTTTTGGTTGATTTTTCTTTGTTAAATGGCATTTAAATATATAAAATAAATATCAAAAATATAAGTCTTTGTTTTACTATGGTTGCAAAGATCAAAATATTTCTAGGTGTGACACGGCACCAGAGTTAAGTTAGGGTTTTTCAAAATGCTGACAGGCCGAGCTCAAAAGGTTCGCCATCACTGTTCTAGGTCCACAGGGGTGACCCTGAGAAGGTCCAAATGCCACTCAAATGTCTCCCCGTGGAAAGAAAGAACGAGAGACTTTTGAAAAATTGTAGCCATTTTCCTGAGATGCCTCTTCGTGAAGTCAGGTGGGGGCCCAGGGACCCTGAGGGTTGGTCCCCTCATACTCTTGTCTCCTGCCTGGAGGGGGGGTGGAGGGGGGGAGCAGAGGCTCACCTGTCTGTCTCCCCCCCTTCCCCCCACCACGTGCCCAGAGGCTGTGGTTGTTCCTGGTGGGTTTTGACAGGAGCTGTCCTGGCCTGGGTCAAGCTTGAGAAGGTCAGGGGTTAATTCTGCCCCAAGGCCGGCTTTGTGCCTGGTGTCCAGGCAGGAATTCAGAGCATGTGGAGGGCTCTCCGAGTGGAAGGAGGCCCCAGGCCACAGTGGACATAGGACTTGCCCTGCTCGCCAAGACCAGGGGCCCCCACGCTGACTGGCAGGGCTCAGGTCTCAGCGTTGTCTCCCACCAACACCTGCTTTTTGGCCACCCCTTGGGAGAGGCGGGCCTGGGGGGGCGTTCCGTGCAGAACAGGGCCCCTTGGGAAGGGAACTTGGGGTCCTGCGCCCACTGAGCAAGATGTAGAGCAAGCATGTCAAACTCATAGGCTGACACGGGCCAAATAAGGTGTAAGCGTATGTGGGCCGCAAAAAACCCCCCAAAAGCTTCCATTTTCATAGAAATGCAGGTTTATTTCGATAGAGACATGCGGAATACAAAGGGCTGAAATAAATGAGTCATCGTTAACATAAAATAATAGAACTTTTAAATAAAAATTAATATTTTTTCTTGAACATGAACTTACCAGACACTGAATAACTGCACAAATGAATAAGCGTTACGCAAATAAACCTATTTTTCCTGTTCTCCGAAAGCGAAATATTTCCGAAAGCGAAATAGTTCCTGTTGCACACACCAAACGAATGATGTGGCCATTGGCTGCTAAAATATTTGCTGCGAGTATTAGTGGAGAGAAATGGTGCACCTGAGTATAAGGTGCATAAGGGAAATGAATGCAACACGATTAGATTATAGTCATCAGTCATTAGTGAACATTATAGTTTGTTATTAATAATGATGTCTAACAGGACATTGTAAAAATTAAGTTACGAAATTTTTATTGAAATGTTTCTTGCATACTATTATATTGGCTGGGCCGCAAATATATTCGTTGTGGGCCGGGAGTTTGACATGCTTGCTGTAGTAGATCCTATAAGGCAGGTCCCCTCTCTAGGCAGGAACATGCCATTGGTCCTCCCTGTGCCAGGGAGGGGCCTCTGAAGTGTGGCTGTCAGAGCAGAACCCCCGTTTTCTTTCTTTCTTTAAAAAAAATATTTTAATTGATTTCAGAGAGGAAGGGAGAGGGAGAGAGAGAGGGAAACATCAATGATGAGAGAGAATCATTGATCAGCTGCCTCCTGCACGCCCCCTACTGGGGATCGAGCCCACGACCTGGGCATCGAACCCTGACCAGGAATCGAACCTGGGACCCTTCAGTCCGCAGGCCAACGCTCTATCCACTGAGCCAAACCAGCTCGGGCGGGAACCCCCACTTTCTAAGGTTGTGGGGTCTGGGCCTCATTTGTCACAGAGAGAAAGTAGTTGTGATGTGGGCAGTGGCTGATGTCCCTGCAGAGGCTCCCAGTCAAGGGACAGGACAGAGCCACCTGTTGAGGACCCATGTCACTCCTAGAACTTCAACTTTCCCCTCTCACCCTTGGCTCAGGGCCATCCTGTGTCACCTGCAGCTGGGCCTTGTGACAGGAGGGACAGAGGAAGGGAGGGTCCTCGCCCTCGCTCCCCCCTCCCGTTCCCCTTTAAACCTGTTTACGCGTCTTCAAATCGGCTGTCCTTTTCCTTCCCCGGGGCCTGGCAGATCTATTTTTGAGGATCTGGGCCGGGACCGGGGCTGGGCGAGGACAGCCACGTCAAACAGAGTTGAGCTTTTTGCCCGGGCCTCCCCACTGTCCTGAGAAGGGGCCCTGTCTCCCTGCCCCAGCATCT
>NW_005358689.1:848333-850045 GCF_000412655.1 Myotis brandtii
CATGATTCTCTCGCATCATGGATGTTTCTATCTCTCTCTCCCTCTCCCTTCCTCTCCGAAATCAATAAAAATGTATTTTAAAAAAATTAAAAGAGAAAAGAAACTGAGAGGTGGTTTACTCCATCTGCTAAAATGGAAGTATTTTCCAAGATGAGTAGGGTTAATTTATGACTAGAACCCAAACAAAAACAGTCGCTGAGCTCAACACCCAATAAAGTCCCTGTGTAGCTGCCCCTCACGTTTCTCCCCGGCCTGGCGGCCCCAGCACACGCTCTCTGGGTGTTTCTTGCGCGCCCCGCCCGCGGCCTCCTCCCCTCTCTGCGGCCTCGTGCCCCTGGCTTTCCCCAAAGCGCAGGCCTAGCCATGCCGGCCTCACGTCAGCGCTGTGCAGACACGGTGTGTTCCCTGCTCCAAGTTTACCCGCAGGGACTGCTGCTGGGTGTGGGCTTGGAGGCTGTGGCTGAGGCTCTGAGGATCAGAGGCCATCCTCGCCTGGCTGATCCCGCAGAGAAAGGCAAGGGGTGTAGCATGAGCTGACTCAGGCTGAGCCTCCTGCATGTGTTCAAATATGTCAGCGTGTAGAGTCATGGACTTGAAAGTTGGTCCTCCCTGTGGGAAGGACGTGACGAGGGAGGGGCCTCTGAAGTGTGGCTGTCAGAGCAGGACCCCCGTTTTCTTTCTTTCTTTAAAAAAAATATTTTAATTGATTTCAGAGAGGAAGGGAGAGGGAGAGAGAGAGGGAAACATCAATGATGAGAGAGAATCATTGATCAGCTGCCTCCTGCACGCCCCCTACTGGGGATCGAGCCCACGACCTGGGCATGTGCCCTTGACTGGAATCGAACCCGGGACTCTTCAGTCCACGGGCCTACGCTCTATCCACTGAGCCAAACCTGCTAGGGCTGCTTTTCCCTCTTAAGCTGGAGAACAATGGACCCAACCAGGCTATCTCTGCTGTTCCCTCTCCATGGAATCACACAGTCCTGACTTTTCTTCCTTTTGGGCCTCTCAGAAGAGCACAGGCCTGAATGTTCAGGCTGGAAGGGCACGTGGACACCTAGTCCACTCCACCCATCCATTGCACTGACCAGTGGGTGAGGCCTGGAGGGAGCAGTGACTTAATTCAGGATCACACAGTACACAGTGACTTAGGGCCAAAGCAGGGACTAGAATTTGGTCCAGAGCCCCCATATTTCCCTGGGATGCTGCCGCCCTACCCTTTTCTACAAGATTCAATCTCCTGTTGCTCCCACATTCTTGCTGAGATCAAGCTGTGTGGCTCCAGGAACTTGCAGGGGTTTGGGGGAGGTTCCTAGGAACCAGCCCAGAGGCCACCAGGCAAAGGCCTGAGCTGGGGTGGGAGGTGCTGGCGCCGGGGAGGCAGGCTGGCTGCTGCCTCCATAGGGAGACATACAACCTCACAGCTGCCGCAGGAAGGATGAGAGCTAGACTACAGGGAACAATCAGGCAGTTCTACTTCTGGGGTTATATCTGAAGGAAGTGAAATCGGTGTCTTGAAAAAAAATGTAAAAGCTCCACTCCCGCTCTAGCCGATTTGGCTCACTGGATAGAGCGTCGGCCTGGGAACTGAAGGGTCCCAGGTTTGATTCCGGTCAAAGGCATGTACCTGGGTTGTGGGCACATCCCCAGTAGGGAGTGTGCAGGAGGCAGCTGATCGATGCTTCTCTCTCATTGATGTTTCTAACTCTATC
>NW_005358689.1:850067-851636 GCF_000412655.1 Myotis brandtii
CAGTGTGGGGTGTGCAGGAGGCAGCCGATCCATGATTCTCTCTCATCATTGATGTTTTTCTCTCTCTCTCCCTCTCCCTTCCTCTCCGAAATCAATAAAAAATGTATTTTTAAAAAATTAAAAAGAGAAAAGAAACTGAGAGGTGGTTTACTCCATCTGCTAAAATGGAAGTATTTTCCCCTGACGAGTAGGGTTCATTTATGACTAGAGCCCAAACAAAAACAGCCCCTGAGCCCAACACCCAATAAAGTCCCCGTGTAGCTGCCCCTCACGTTTCTCCCCGGCCTGGCGGCCCCGGCACACGCTCCGCGGGTGTTTCCTGCGCGCCCCACACTCGGCCTCCTCCCCTCTCCGCGGCCTCGTGCCCCTGGCTTTCCCCAAAGCGCAGGCCTCGCCATGCCCGCCTCACGTCAGCACTGTCCACAGACACGGTGTGTTCCCTGCTCCAAGTTTACCAGCAGGGACTGCTGCTGGGTGTGGGCTTGGAGGCTGTGACTGAGGCTCTGAGGATCAGAGGCTGTCCTCGCCTGGCTGATCCCGCAGAGAAAGGCAAGGGATGTAGCATGAGCTGACTCAGGCTGTCTCCTTCATGGGTTCAAATATGTCAGCGTGTAGAGTCATGGACTTGAAATGTCAGAACCGAAAGGGCTGCCCTCGCCGGTCTGGCTCAGTGGATAGAGCGTCGGCCTGTGGACTGAAGGGTCCCAGGTTCGATTCCAGTCAAGGGCATGTACCTGGGTTGCGGGCACATCCCGATCCCCAGTAGGGGGCATGCAGGAGGCAGCCGATCAATGATTCTCTCTCATTGATGTTTCTAGCTCTCTCTCCTTCCCCTCTCTCTCTCTCCAAAAAAACCCAAAACAAAAAAACAAAAAAAACATAAAACGATCAGGCAGTTCTACTACTGGGGTTATATCTAAAGGAAGTGAAATCGGTGTCTTGAAAAAAAATTTAAAAGCTCCACTCCCGCTCTAGCTGGTTTGGCTCAGTGGATAGAGCGTCGGCCTGGGGACTGAAGGGTCCCAGGTTCGATTCCGGTCAAGGGCATGTACCTGGGTTGCGGGCACATCCTCAGTAGGGGGTGTGCAGGAGGCAGCTGATCGATGCTTCTCTCTCATTGATGTTTCTAACTCTATCCCTTGCCCTTCCTCTCTGTAAAAAATCAATAAAATATATCTTTTTAAAAATCTTTAAAAGCTCCACTCCCAGGTTCATGACAGCATTATTTCTAACAGCCCAGATATGGAGGCAACTTAAGCTGATGGATGGATGGACAAAGGAACGGTGGTGTATATCCACGTGGTCTTGCACACCCTTTCATAGGCTTATTCCTAGAGATCTGAGTCTTCCCGCCTCCTCTCGCCTCACGGTACAACGTTAAGTAGAAGTGGTGACAGCGAGGGTCCTTATCTTTTCTGTAATAATAATGGTAAGAAAGGGCTTTGACAATGACAGTGCTTCCCTTGTGCAAGGGAAAGTAACGGCACGAGACCCCACACAGTCCTGTCTTCTTTGTCCTGAGAGAGCAACTGAATCCGCTGTTAGGTGCCGGGGAGGTGGCCGTGGGGG
>NW_005358689.1:851702-854875 GCF_000412655.1 Myotis brandtii
GCGAGGTGGCCGTGGTGTCCTGGATGTACCTGGGGAGCTTGTCTCTCAGCAAAGAAGGGAAGGGAAGACAATTGATACTACGGGGTATTTGGGGGACCCGATCCAGGCCCCAGTGTGACTCAAGGGGGTGGGGACGAAGGACGGGGACTGTCAGATACTTGGCTTTTGCCAGATCCAGCCCTGAGTCACTGATATTCTTTATCAATTATTTTCACTTAGTTCTTGTTTGGAAACATGCAAACATGACACAGGAAGCTAACCTCCACCAACCCTGCCTTCTCAGAGCTGCACACCGTGGTCACACGCGGCTTACAGAAATAATGCGGTTTCATTTATAGGACTTTTTGTACAAGAGGGATGCATTATTACTTTTTAAATTTTAATATATTTTTATTGATTTCAGAGAGGAAGAGAGAGGGGGAGAGAGAGAGAGAAATATCAACGATGAGAGAATCATGGATCAGCTGCCTCCTGCACGCCCCCTACTGGGGATGGAGCCCACAACCTGGGCATGAACCCTTGACTGGAATTGAACCTGGGACCCTTCAGTCCCAAGGCCAACACTGGCCGGCCAGGCTGGGATGCTATATTTGTGTGTGTGTGTGTGTGTGTGTGTGTGTGTGCGCCCCCTGGCCGGGGGTCAGGATGATGCTCTAACAAATTGAGTGACCGGTCAGGGCGGGGTGGGTGTGCGTGTGACCTGGGCTCAGAGGAGTCCGTGGAAAGGGGGTTCCCAGGGGAAGGAGAAGGGGACAGCACTAGGTGTAAGAAGCAGCACTGGAGATTTTGTGTAAGAAACAGAATTTTCCTTTATGATGATTTTTTTAAAAAATCATTTATACATAGAGATCCTGACGAAGGCCCAGGCAGAGGCTTAAGTCAACCTCAGGCGGCTGGTGAGCCGACGCAGGGTCACACACAGCAACTTGTGCCGCTGTTGTCCCTGCAGTAGCATCACTGGATTTCGGGGCGCTGCGTGTGGACGAACCAGCTCTGAGCACGGGCAACGCGGACTCCCTGATCACCCCCCGCCCCCACCAACCCCCCGATGTACCATTTTTTTTGGTTCAGGCGTTGGCTGAAATTTTATTTTTCGAGTTCATTATTGCAAACCTCTCTTTCTGTCGAGTGAATAGACAGAGAATTGGAAGTAATTGAATTAAAGGCACTTTTATTGAGCACACACACAGGCAGACTGATTACCGCAATAGTCTTGTACTCACTGTTTTCAAGCCATTGGGAACATGTTCTCCTTTTCATTAACTTTCGGGGCTTTTTTAAAAAAAAATCTCTAAGCCAGGCACTTCTCCGTGCTTTGCTCATGAAAAAAAAAATCGCCCATGGAGCCCCTGCAGGGCAGCGTCCAGACACTATCCAGGCAGGTCCCATCCGTCGGCGTGTGAGTGCGGGGTCTGTGCGCATGTCAGTGCGGACACCCCACTGGGGTCTGTGCTCGCTCGGCTGCGGTTCCTCACTATCGGGACGCTGCGGGGTCAGCTCGTGGAGCTACAGGGCGACAAGGAGGGATGAACGTGGGAAAGACCCACAGGGGCCTCCTCTCCGCGATTCTGACAATCCCACGGTCTGGCTCTCGGCCTCACCTGCCCAGAGACCTGGCTGTCCGCACACCAAGAACGGGTCTGGCCTGGGAGGCAGACTCCCATTAGCCAGACTCACAGAGGCTGATGTATAGACCAGAATAAAACCCTGCATCCCTGAGGGGTCTGCTGGGTTCTCTCCCTGCAGCGAGGCTGGTTGGGGAGGTCAGTGGCAATGAGAAGGCGGTCCTTAAGCTCAGAAGCAGAGCCGGGAGATGTGTACTTGAATGTTTAATGGTGTCAGGCCAGAGCCATAAGACTTTGAAAAAGCTCTTGATTATGAATTATGCTTGGCAGATTCCCAGGTGGTCCATGGGGCACAGGATGCCTCCCCGCCCCTGACAAAGAAGTGTCTGACCCCAAGCGCCAACAGGGCTGAGGGTGAGAAGCCCGGCCCCAAGGTCTGAAATTCTATGCGTCTTGCCAAGCAGGGAACAGGTCCTTCTGGACCTAGGATTGTTGGAAAGACTTGATTCCTGTAAGTCTGACTCGTGGCTCTCCTGTCACGAGGGGTCTGCCATTAGACGGCTTGGACGTCGTTGGCGGGGTCTGGCTGTGGTGAATGGGTGTCACCCATACAGCTGTGGTTCGGGGAGTGACGGGAAGTTCTTCCTACTGTCTAGCCGAAGTCTTGGCTGCTGCAGGATCTAAAGCCCTGAAGTGAGAGGGTGAGTTTTCGGTCAGTAGAAGCGAGACTTTTCTCCCCTGGGAACCCCATCTTCCCTGCTGAAGCTAGAGGGGTGGTTTGCACAGAGCCGTCCGGTCTTTCTCTTTGTCCACTGTATCCTTGGACACATAGCTCTGAGCTGGCTTCCTTCCTCCTCCTCTCCCTCCCTCATGCTGGCCATAACACAGCAAATAAAACTCAATTCCCAGTATCGACACAAACCACAGGCTGGCCGGGGTGCCAGGTCACACCCAGATCGTCATGGTGGGTTTATTTTGACAACCAGGAGCCCCTCTTTCTAAGGGCTACTCATCTATTTTGCCCTAACATCTCTTAGGGAACCTTCTCAGATATTCTAGGGTAGCGATCACAGACCATACACTTCTGCTCCAGAAAATGGCCAAGTCGTTAGCCTCTCCCTGCACCGGGGCCTCTGGGGGCTGCCAACCTGGGGACCAGGCGCTGGGCTCTCCTGCAGCCGCCTGGGGTGATGGGGTGGGGGTGGGGGCGCATTGGGAGCTCTGTCCTGGGGAGCAGGGTGTTGTGGGGAGGGAGCCAGGGCCAAGCAGAGTGCTGAGGCTGGCCAATTCCTCCCAGGCCTGCAAAATTCCAGGGCTGAGTCCAAACTCCCAAAATAGAAGCGGACAGAGAGCAAACTTCCTGGCTTAAGAGAGGCTGCTGTGTGCTGTGCGCTGAAAGGAGCGGTCAGTCTGCTGGATCGGGGGGAAGGGGTGAAGGGGGGCCCGTGGAGAGGAGCCCCCGGAGCGGAGGGGACCAGGAGCCGGGGGAGGGCAGCGCCCGGTGACCTCAGCCACGGAGCAGCCAGCACCCGCACCCCGTCTCAGTGGTCACTTCTTTCTTTAGAAAGAGATCGTTTGCTGTGGTCCCGGGACGCAGTAAATGACAGC
>NW_005358689.1:856623-860254 GCF_000412655.1 Myotis brandtii
GAGACCGGTGTCCTGGTGCCCCCGTGGCTTCTGTGGGCACTTGTGCCTCATGCAGCCCCCGCTGGGCACAGTGTGGGCAGAGGGACCGGGTGTGGAGGAGGCCTCTGGCCTGGAGCCCAGGTCCCGGCTTTCAGGGAAGGTCAGGGTCCTTCCCCATCACCCCGACACCATGAAGCTCTAGTTCAGTTTATGTCACTGAACTGCTCCCTTACGGAGCCACCGTCGCGTGAAAGAGCATCCCCGGAAGGTTCCGAGAGAGCGAACGAACGCGTCCTTGTCCTGAGGGCGGCGGGGTGGGGTCAGGGGCCACACAGACACAGTTAAGCTCCACGCAGGCCGGCACACGGGGGGCAGGAGAGGGGGACCAACACGTCCTGGCCTGAGGTGCCACTGGGCAGCGAACCCAGCCCCAAGTGGCCACCTGGTATCCCCAAAACGCAGGGTCTGGCTCTGGTTCAAGGGACCCCTGATTCGGGGGCTTTGGGGAAGGGGTCCAGGCAGATTCAACTTTGCCCCATGAACACCCCTGGGCCACTCTGCCCGTCCAGGTGCTTCACGGGGGGGTAGGTGGGGGGGAAGACCTGAGATGCCTGGGAGAGGTGAGGCCATGGCTGTGGCTGCTCCGAGACGGGACACACACAGCCCCGCACCCCCAGACACCCCCTCCTGCTGCGTCTCTCCCCGGAAACCCCCAGGATGCGAATGCTGCAGTAAAGCGGTGAGAGGCCGAGGGGGAGAGGAGCAGTATCTCTGAGGCCTTGGGGAGGCCGGGGGCTCCACCCACCCCAGCCCATCCCTGGCCTGACCCCCACACCTGCCCGCCCTGACCCCCAGCACTGCGCAGCCATGGGGTCCAGGCGGCTCTGGGCGTTTCTACTTTATTGCGATTGGGGGACAGTTGCCTCTAAGGAGCTATCTGGTGTGGGGCACGGAGCCCTCGCGGTGTGGCTGGCCGGCTCCATCTCTGAAGCTTGTCTTGTGTTTACTTTTCCTCGTTTCTGCGCATGTGAGGTGCACGGAGGTGTCCCCCAACGAGGCCAGTGTCTGCATGTGGCTGTGATGCTGTAGGGTGTCTGGGGGCAGGAGGGGTGCAGGGAGGGCGGTCCCCTGGGCACTGGGGCAGGAGGAGGGCCGGCTGATCGGCTGGCCCTGTGGATTCCACAGCCAGGCTCTCGGCCCCCTGCTGATTCCCATGTCCGGTGGTAGGGACCCCTGGACGCCTGATCGCTGACTTGGAAGCTCCAGAAGGTAGTGGAGAGCCAGGAAGGCGGCTGGGGCAAAGGGGGAGCCTTGGGTTGAGGACGGCCCGGCCGGGGCTGTGGTCCTGCAGCGCCACCTGGGGGCGACCGGGACCGGCACCAGGGAAGCGCGTGCCTGGCGGGTTCAGGCCTCTGTCCTCATATCCTCAGCTGCTCTCACAGGCTCGTAGCTCATCGCCGGTGTTACAAGCTCAGAGCTCAGCCATCAGCCTTTACACGTTGATTTCTGGCTCCAGCGTGGCTGGGCTCAGGGCGCGCTACCCTTGGTTCCCGTGTCTTCATGGTCCCATGGGACGATCAGACACAGTCACATCAGGACAGGCAGCCGGGCCGGCCCTGCAGAGCCCAGGAGGGGACGCCAGTCAGCGGGGCCGATCCACGCGCTCCGATCTGGCACATTACTTACCTGACCTGGCCGCGTGCTCTTCGGTGCCTCGGTTTCCTGCTTCGTCAGTTCTCCCCGTAAACAAGGCTGGCGCTGAAGCAGCCCCCAAAGAGTCGAGACCAGTGGTTCTCAACCTCCCGGCCCTTTAAATACAGTTCCTCATGTGGTGACCCAACCATAACATTATTCTCGTTGCTACTTCATAACTGTCATGTTGCTGCTGTTATGAATCGTCATGTAAATATCTGATATTCAGGATGGTCTTAGGCGGCCCCTGTGAAAGGGTCGTTCGACCGCCAAAGGGGTCGCGACCCACAGGTTGAGTACCGCTGGTCTAGACAAAGCATCAAACCAACCCCCGCCCCCCCGCGTGCGATCCTCGCAGGCAGGGAGCGCCTTCTGGCGTTGGAGCGGCCTTCCCGCCAGCACCCTGTGGACTTGAACTCCGTGGAGAGGCCCCCGCTCAGGAGCTAAGAGCAGAGAGATTGTTCCTCCCATGGGGTCCGGGAACCATTCCCATGATCCTTTCCTGCTTCCCTCTGTATGTCCAGACGCGTTGCCTAGCAGGCCGCCTAGCGCGGGGTCAGCTCTCCGCCAGTGCGTGTGGCACTAGCAGCACTGAGCACCCGGGGGTCAGGGGGGGGAGGACAGGCGGTGCACTGGGCAGAGGTTACCCTGTTGGCAGGGACTGAGGGCACGAGGGGCTCGCTGGGAACAGCCCATCGGCTCCCAAGGACAACTGAGTCAGGCCTGGGACCCGCTGCCCCGATGGGGTCTCTCCTCCACCGGAACCAAGCCCCCAGGCCCCTTTCGGACCCGCATTCTCCTGAAGCATCAAACCAACCCCCACCCCCTGCATGCGATCCTCACAGGCAGGGAGCGCCTTCTGGCGTTGGAGCGGCCTTCCCGCCAGCACCCTATGCACTTGAACTCCGTGGAGAGGCCACACTCAGGAGGGAAGAGCCGGGAGATTGTTCCTCCCATGGGGTCCGGGAACCATTCCATGATCCTTTCCTGCTTCCCTCTTATGTCCAGACGCGTTGCCTAGCAGGCCGCCTAGCGCGGGGTCAGCTCTCCGCCAGTGCGTGTGGCACTAGCAGCACTGAGCACCCGGGGGTCAGGGGGGGGAGGACAGGCGGTGCACTGGGCAGAGGTTACCCTGTTGGCAGGGACTGAGGGCACGAGGGGCTCGCTGGGAACAGCCCATCGGCTCCCAAGGACAACTGAGTCAGGCCTGGGACCTGCTGCCCCGATGGGGTCTCTCCTCCACCGGAACCAAGCCCCCAGGCCCCTTTCGGACCCGCATTCTCCTGGCAAGGTGAGCGAGAGCTCGCACCCTCAGCCTGGGTGTTCTTCACGGCGGTCCCCAGGCGTCCCAGGTGCGGGCCGTGCGTGCACATCGCACATCGGGGGCAGCTACTGTCTTGTCTCAGAGCCCAGGAAGCTGCAGGGAGGGGAGCTGAGTGGCTAGTTGAGTCCAGCGGTTGGCATGAGCTGGGGTGGGATTGGAACCTGGGCCGACGGCAAAGCTCTCCACCTAACACATTGCGGGCGGATCAGGAGCGTTCTCCTGTTTTCCTATTACACAGTGTTTTACGTAAATGCTGAAGGCACGCCTTAAAATTAAACACCCACTGCATTTTGATCCATTCTCCCCGATCCTGGAGGGCCCCTCGTGCATCCAGGGGCGCCCCTAAGGGATCCCACCCCCGCCCCCCACCACAGCCCATCGTCCGACCACAGCAGCCCACAGACACACTGCGTCCCTCGGGCCCGGCAGGCCCCCCACAAAAGCCATCTTGGATACGAGCGACGTTCGCTATCATGGGTTTCTGTCATTACTATTGTTGCTTTGCTCTCAATTTCCTCTTGTCAGACACGATGTCTAAACAGGAAAGAGCAGCCTTCCTGCCTGGAGACGGGCGTTCAGAAGCAGTTGGCTTGGGGAGCCCCTCTCCCCCCCAACCCCCACCCCCCCGTGGTTTCC
>NW_005358689.1:863075-867161 GCF_000412655.1 Myotis brandtii
AAAAAATATCACGGAGAGGCGAGCTAGAGGCTGAGAGAAAATAGGAGTATTCCCTATGTCTGACAAAGACGTCTACCTAGGATATAGAAAACATGGCTACCAATTAATGATAAAAAGATAAGCCACCTGCCCTAACCGGTGTGGCTCAGTGGATAGAGCGTTGGCCTGCGGAGTCAAGGGTCCCAGGTTCGATTTGTCAAGGGCATGTACCTCAGTTGCGGGCACATCCCCAGTGTGGGGTGTGCAGGAGGCAGCTGATCAATGTTTCTCTCTCACTGATGTTTCTAACTCTCTATCCCTCTCCCTTCTTTTCTGTAAAAAAAATCAATAAAATATATTTTTTAAAAAAAAGATAAGCCACCTAACACATTGCGGGCTGATCAGGAGCATTCTCCTGTTTTCCGATTACACAGTGTTTTACGTAAATGCTGAAGGCACGCCTTAAAATTAAACACCCACTGCATTTTGAAGTTATTTATGACCTGTTCTTACCAGCGAATATCTTTTTAAAGTATGAGACTTCGGAAAACGTTTTTTGTACTCGTTCAATCGAAACTTATCTGGCCACTGGGTAAAGCTAGCAATGAAACTACCGGTGCGCAATGTGTGAAGATGGGCAGAGGATTTGAATGAAGGCTGCACCAAAGAACACGTGTGAATGGATAACGATCATGGGGAATGGCGTTCCACGTGGCCACTGGGAAAATGCACGTGGAAACCACTAGGAGATACCACTTCCCAACCACTCCACAGGCTACAGTGCAAAGGCTGACAATTCCAAGTGCCGGCGAGGATGTGGGGCAACTGGGACCTCTCACTAGTCAGGCGAGTAACATGTGACAACTGCTGGGACGTTTCTCTCGATGTAAAACATACACTGAGTGGCCAGATGATTAGACCACCCCATCAGTACTTCATTGACACGTCCAAAAATACCGAATATTGAAAACTTCCTAAGCAAATACTCTCAAGGTTGTATTATTATTATTTGCATAACTAATTCACTTCATTGTACTGATGGGGTGGTCATCATCATCTGGCCACTCGGTGTATACTTAACCCTATGACCTGGCAATTCTACTCTTAGATATTTACCCAAGATGAATGGACACATGTTCAGAAGAACCTGTAGCTTTGTCTGTAGTCGCTAGTAGCTGGCAGCCACCCAGATGGTTGGAAGCAGCAAACCTCAACCGGATAAAGAAATTGTGGTAAAAACCGTGCAATGCCACGACAAGGAACACACCGCCGATCAATGCGACCTCTGGGAGAACTTCAGAAAATGAGAAGTAAAGGAAGCCAGATGCACAAGACGGAATGATTCTGTTCACGTGACGTTCTACAACAGGCAGAATTAGTTTATGTCGACGGAAGTCGGGACAGCGGTTATCTGAGCCGGGTAGCCTACGGTGGGTATTGTCAGGAAAGGGGCAAGACCAAACTTTCCAGAGCAACAGAAATTCTCTATCTCGATTGAGGTGGTGATTACATGCGTGGAGACAAATGTCAACGCATTGAAGTGCCCTCGGGAGCTGCCCATTTTATCGGATGTTTCAAAACAACAACAAAACCCCAAAACACAGCTCGGGGGTTCCCTGTTCGGATTCCCAGAGGCGGTGCCTAGCCCTCCAAGAAGGTCAGGTTCACAGCGTGGGGGCCGGAGGAGCCGAAGGCAGACCTGGGAGCCCAGGGAAGCCAGGAGGCCGCTGTGAGCAAGCAGCCACCCCCCTGGACCCCCACCAGGTACTGCAGCGCATGTCACTTGTGTTAGAACGATGCCGCGGTTTCCCACGCCTTTTCATTCTGGGCAGAAATCCCCACCAGCAACCAAACGCCCCGTACCTGGGCCTCCAAGCAGGTGGGCAGCACCCAGCTGGCCGGGCGACAGCTTGCTCTTCCGACGCAGGGCCAGCATGTCTCCGCCCCGAGGAGGGTGCGGGCCGGGGAGCTCCTGCCCCCGCTCATCCGGGGACTCCAGCCTGGGCCAGGCGAGGGGAGGCACCTCCATCAGCCGGTGACTCACTACCAGCGTTCCCTCCTTTGCTCCACAGCTAAGCCCGAAGGCCTCCATGGAAGGGCCCCTGGTGAGTCCCGGTCCCTCTCCAAAAAGGTCCTCTTGTTCCACGAGGACCAGCACACGGCAACACCGGTGACTTAATTCTGCAAACCCCTTAGGGCTTGGCATGGCCCGCTGGCTGGTCCGGTAACAGCTGCAGAGGGGGAAGGAGAGGGAAAGTCACTGGAAAAACCATGAAAGCGGCCTCAGGTGTTAGGCCTGAGGGCTATGGGAGCAGCAAACCCAGGTCAGCCCAGCCCAGCACAGCCCAGCCCAGCCCAGCAATGCCACGGCCGCCACTCTGCCCACACACCTGCTTCCTGGAGGGGCCGGCCCCGAGGAGACATGATGTCATTGCTTTTATCACACTGCAGTGAGGAGAGACAGAAAAACAAGGCCTCGCGGAGGTAGCGTCCGAGCTAGGAATCAAAACAAGCCTCCCAGCCTGTTGGCTCAGGTCCCCGAGATGCAGGAATAAAGCCGCCTTGTCCCACTCGCCGGGGCTGGGCGCCCGAGAGGACCCCGAGCCCGTCCCTTCTAGGGGATTGTCTCTAAAAGAAAAACGTTTGGTTTCTTAAAAGGCCGGCCTAAATGGAAGGTCGTGTGGCCGTGGAGGAATAAAATATTTAACTGCTAAGTAAAACAGATGCAAAGTTCCTTTCATCTTAAGGAAAATAAAATTGAGCCAAACATAGACGGTATATCATCCACCTGTGGAAATGATGTCGTTTTTCTTTGTCGGTGGCTTAATTTTAAAATTGGGGCGAATCCTATTTCTGCCAAGGACAGAAGTTAGCTCCCTTTTATGTATGCATGCATGGATTATTTTTGCCATGATTGATTATTTTTGTCATGATTAAAGTATGAATGAAATGCATGCAGGGAGTTAAACATTAAATCATACCACTGATTCATAACGAAAGCTTATACTCCCCACCCCAGCTCTCTCCGATCTTTCTAGGCCCCTACCCACCCAAGCACGGCTGCTGTGACTGAGAAACGAGCACATTGAGACCAGAGGCCATTCCTAATGAAGATAAGGTATCTGGGGGGGAGGGTGTCCCATAAGCTCTTCATGAATTGATCTACCACATGTACATGGGTTTCTGATGTGTGTATACCTATGGGCTGAAGTGCAGTGTCAAAGGGCACGTGTGGCCTCAACTTCAGCAGATAACGAGAGACTGTTTTTGCAAGTGACACCAATTTACATTCTCACCAATAACGTAGTTGAGTGTTAATCGCTCACACCCTGGTTAATACTGGATCCTGCCGGTCGTTTTCATGTGGGCCATGCTGCTGGGCGTGTGGTGGTGTCACAGTGTGGTTTTAATCTGCATGTCCCCGATGACTGATGGAGGTTTCCATTTGCTTTTGGACATCGAGTAGCCTTTATGGGAAATTCTTAAGACCCTTGTCCTTTTCTTATCGATGTGTAGTCCTTTCATGCTCTGGTGATGAGAGTGCTTTTCAGATACATGCGTTATTCTCAGGGGCTGTGGTTTGCCTGTTTGATTCCTGGATGGTCTTTGTAGAAGGGCTCGCTTTAAATGTGGTCATCGCTCTTGATTTTCTTCTTCCCTTGGATCTCGGCCCTCTTTCCTGCTTTGTAGCTCTCCAACGCTTTTATTTATTTCCCCCCAATGCCTTTAAACCGATTTAAAGAATCGTTTCTGCAGCTTTTCTAGGTGTTTCCAATGGATGGATTGAGCAGAACTCCCTTTGGCAATTAGTTTATGTGGTTCTTTCTTCTGGCATTTCATATTTCTCAATGTACACTCAGAATGCCATTTCTTGACTTAACATTCTAGGCGTTTTAAATTGATTTTGTCTTGTCCTAGCTCAGTGGTCGGCAAACTCATTAGTCAACAGAGCCAAATATCAACAGTACAACAATTGAAATTTCTTTTGAGAGCCAAATTTTTTAAACTTAAACTATATAGGTAGGTACATTGTTATTAACTTAATTAGGGTACTCCTAAGGCTTAGGAAGAGCCACACTCAAGAGGCCAAAGAGCCGCATGTGGCTC
>NW_005358689.1:867377-874061 GCF_000412655.1 Myotis brandtii
CTCTCTCATCATTGATGTTTCTCTCTTTCCCTCTCCCTTCCTCTCTGAAATCAATAAAAATGTATTTTTTTAAAAAATATATATTTTTTTATTTTTTACAGAGAGGAAAGGAGAGGGATAGAGAGTGAGAAACATCGGTGAGAGAGAAACATCCATCAGCTGCCTCCTGCACACCCCCTACTGGGGATGTGCCCGAAACCAAGGTACATGCCCTTGACCGGAATCGAACCTGGGACCCTTTAGTCCTCAGGCCAACGCTCTATCCACTGAGCCAAACCGGCTAGGGCAATAAAAATGTATTTAAAAAAAATAAATTGATTTGGTCTTGTGGCAGGTGAGCATTTATCTACCTTACGCCTGGGCTTCGTCTTCTCCTATCCTCCAGAGAGAGTTATTTCATCATTTCAAACGTCCAACCACGTTTACTTTACATTCCTTCCGGCCCGTCTGGAATACTAGTCCCTGCGGGTTCAAATGGTTGATAAGACATGTTCAAAGTCAGCTGTATTTTGGGGGTGATGAGCGGGATTCTCTCTGAAGTTTACAGCAGCCCCAACCAACATTCTAGACTTTCCAGAACCGTCTCCATTTCAAACACAGCCAGCGCTCGCCACTCGTGGGCTGAGCTGCGGTGGTTCCTCCTATTTAGCAGCGACGCCAAAGGACCGCGCTCTGTGGGGTTTATCAACTCACCCACTTGGAAGTGTTGGTAAGTGGAATTCAGGGGCAGCTGCTTAGCAAGTAGCATCTCTGCTGGCCAGCTGGCACCCACGTCTCCACGCGGCACGGCTCACCTTCGCTGTGGCCTGTATGCAGCGACTCCTGTGAAGTGGGACTTGGAAAGTGGCCTCAGAAAGCATCACAACTGCTGGGGAGGGGACACGGAAGAAAGGGTCTTTCCTCGGGGGCTTCTGGGTGGCCAGACAGGCCCCCACTCTCAAAGGAGGCAGGAAGTGGTGCTGGTTTTGAAGGGACAGCTAGGGTGCTAAGCGTTTGCACAGAAGGAAGAGAGGCCTTTGGGTTGGAGGCATCCCAGGAGGCTTGGTTTTGCAGAACAGGTAGGATGGATGTGTGGAGATGGGAGAACATTCCAGAAGGAAGGGTAGAATAGAATAGGGGGTGTGTGTGTGTGTGCAGAAATGGGAGAACATTCCAGAAGGAAGGGTAGAATAGTAGAATAGGGTGTGTGTGTGCTGTGATGTGCAGAGATGGGTGTGTGTACACTGTGTGTGGAGTTGGGAGAACATTCAAGAAGAAAGGGTAGAATAGTAGAATAGGGTGTGTGTGTGCTACGATGATGAACGGTGCTAATGGGCAGAGTCATTGTTCAAATATGTGTGTGTGCTGCGATGTGCAGAGATGGGTGTGTGTGTGCTGTGTGTGCGGAGATGGGAGAACATTCCAGAAGGGAAGGATAGAATAGTAGAATAGGGTGTGTGTGTGCTGCGGTGATGAACGGTGCTAATGGGCAGAGTCATTGTTCAAATATAAGAACAGCAAGTGCATGGCAAGCTCAGTTTCCTGGATCGGAGCGGCCCAGAGAAACCAGGAAGAGAACAGCTAGTCCATGTGTGCGTCTCTGTGTGAGTGTCTGTGTTGGAGGGGTCAGGATTCGGGGCGCGCAGTGAGGACAAGGGAGCAGCGTCCCGCAGGGCCGAGCCCCAGGCCTCTGTGTGCTCCTCAGACAGCAGCAGCTGACCTGGGGCCCTGCTGGCCTGGGAAGCCACGGGTAATGTTGGCGAACCTGCCTTGCTTTCGATTTTTCTTAATACTTTCACAAAAACATTTCTCTATTAACACAAACATGAAAAATAAAACTTGTACGACAAAAAAACAACTTCAAAGACATTCTGATTCCACCTAAGAGGCCCTCAGTGTTTGCACCCTCTTGTTGGGGCCACTGGGGCAACTAGATCTGAGAAGCCCAACTTCCTCAGCCCATTTAGTGTCCTGGCAACTCGATGAGGTAGACACGATCATGCTACAGGTGAAAAACCGAGGCCCATCAAGGGCGTGTGACATGCTCAAGGTCACAGGGCTAATGCGCAGCAGCATCAGAACTCAAGCCAGGATCTGTGACCAAAGGCCAAGTTCCTCCTGCCAGAGCTTGAATGGCTGATACATTATATATATATCAAGCACAGACAGGCCGGCGCTAAATCAGGGAATAAAGCTTACCTGCCAACAGGAAGTTCAAGGCCCACGTTCCGCCTGGAGGGGCTGAAGGTAAGGACAGGAAGAGAGCTGTGGCCACAGGAGCTCTAGTTATTCTCATCCCGGCTTCTTTGGGGCCACTTCTCCCCGAGACTGAGTGTGACCTTGACCCAGCAAGGGCACTGTTCGCACGGTGGAAGCAGGAAACGCGCCTCTGTTTCTGTTTCTTTTCTACCTAGCGTTGTCCCGCAGAGCACAGAGGGCTCCGAGTCATTGGCCCGCCCCTCCTGGAACTGAACGCTGGAGGAAGGGTGTCCGTCGGCTGTCACTTCTCTCAAGGTGTCCTTCCCACGACTAAGAAATACCTTGCGGTTGACACAACAGGAGAGAACGGTATTATTGAGTCCGACAGGACATTGGTGGAGCGTGGGGACCTCTGGGAGCAGCTGGGAGCTTCTAGATCTGCTCCTTTCCATTTGCAGTTCGTGTCGCTATGAAAATCAAGAGCTTTATGTTTTTTTTCAGAGTCGGGGGAAAAGGAACCTCCAAAAGGACCCCCCATGGAGACTCGGTGCAAATACAAGGTGAAGGGCGATCCGCGAGGGCAGTCGAAGGGTCCTGCTCCTGGGCCTAGGAGAGGGTGGCTATCGTCTGCAGCGGAATGTCGCCGTCTTTGTCGCCGTCTTTCTTCTTCTCCTTTTGAAGTATGTGTTGGGAGAGTTTGTTAAGAAACCAGCCAACATCCTGGAGGTCCTCGGGCCACCTCAGGTACTGCTGCTTCTGGACAAACGCTCGCAGGGCCTGGTGCTTCATGAGCTGGTACTGGGACAAGGACCCGACCACCACCACGATGAGCGCGCCGTTGAGGTCCGCCAGGCCCCTGCTCTGGGCGCAGCTGAAGGCCTCCAGGCACCACCCGTCTCTCAGGAAGTGTCTGCTCACGAGACAGACGACCTTCCTGCTGCTCCACACGGCATCGTGGATGTTGGCGATGACGTCTTCCCCCGGCATGAAGTCTCTCTCTTCAAAGCACAGGCGGAGCCTGTTTTGGGCGCTGTACTGAGCGTCCAGCTGTGCCAGCAACGCGTTCTGGACCCATTCAAAGTCTTTGCTGCTGAAGCACAGGTAGGCGTCGTACTTGTACGTGTCGGGCTCTCTGGTCTTGGCTTGGTCCTCGAACACAAGTCCCCGGACCGTCTGGTAACAGAGGAAGCAAGACCCCCGGCACTTCGTGAAGATGAAGACGGCCACGAGCAACAGCATCACCGTGACGGTGAACAAGACGAAAAGGGCGAACCTGAGGGCCGTGAGTCTCTCCTCTTCGTCGCAACCCTCCGTGGTCAGGGAGTAGAGGGACATCCCGAGCAGGGGGCTGGGGTACGAGCAGGACATGTCTGCAGGAGCCCCAAATAGGGTGACGTTGGTCTGATTGAGCCACCTGATGAAAGGGCCAAGTTCACACTCACAGATGAACTTGTTGTGAGTGGCGTCCAGGACACTGAGGGATGCGAAGACCTCGGGGTCGGGAGAGAGGAGCTGGTTCCTGGACACGTCCAGCACCTCTAAGCGAGGGGGCAAGTCACCGGGAGAGAGAGCGGTCAGCCTGTTGCCGTTGAGGCTGAGGACCCTTAAGGCAACCAGATGGCTCAACACGCCTGGCGGGAGGAAATTCAGGTAGTTGTTGTTCAAGTAGAGGAGTCGGAGGCGGGCAAGGCCCTTGAAGACATCCCAGCAGGACCCGGTCTCCCAGGCGAGCTGCAGCATATTTTCTCCGAGGAAAAGCTGCTCTAAGCTGAGGTTCCCGGAAGGGCCAGGAGACGGCGACGAGGCACACAAGGAAAGGCGGTTTTGATTTAAAACGAGAACCTGGAGGTGAGGGATCTGGAAGAGGAAGTAGAGCTCATCCACCCTTTCCAGCCTGTTCTCTGACAACTGGACGAAGCTGGCTGTGAATCTGGTGTTTGGCAACGTCACCAGTTTGTTGCCACCCAAGAAGAGGGTAGGGATGCTTGGGATGAAGTGAATCGTCTTCAGAGCGTTGTCCCGCAGGTCCAGGGTCTGCAGTCTCTGCAGGGATCGGAATGTCTCGTCCTGAATGATCCCAATGTGATTCTTTTGCAGATCGATATAGGCGACGTTAGGTAGCCCATAGAAGTTGGGGATGTACAGTTCCCCCAGAAGGTTAAAGGACATATTGAGAACCTGGAGGTTGTCGAGCCCATAAAATGCCTCCCGTGCAATCGTGTTTATCTTGTTGTGGGCAATGTTCAGGACCCTCAACTCCCGGAGGGCCTCAAAGAGGCGGAAGCCCAGGGTGAAGATGAAGCCGTGTGAAAGGTCCAGGCGTCTCAGTGAACTTCGGGCCAGGCCCGCGAAGGTGTGCCGGTCGGGATCTTTGATGTTTTGGAAGCCAAACCCAGGGCCCATGGTGTGACGGGCAAGAACCAAAGAGAGGATCTGGGTGCCGTTGATGGCGCTGGTAAAGTTTCTGATGATGTCCACGGTCCAGCCATTCTTAGAAACATCTAGGGTGTCTAGGACCATGTTTCTGAACGGGTTCCTGCACTTCCCCCAGTCCACGGAGACCCTGGAGTACAGGTTATTGGCCGCAAGCCCTAAAAAAGAGAATTCTTTCCCTTGGAGGGGCTGGAGGTCATGCTCACATACAATGGGTATGTCGTTGAGGGAGAAGTCAATGGACTTCAAGGAATTTAATTCCTGGAACGAAGGGTGAAGGGAAAGGCTATGGATCTCATTCTTGGACAGGTCCAGGCGATTCAAAGACGGCAAGTTTCTGAAATAACCGTCTTTTAACACAGCATCGGAGAGGCCACAGTAAAAGAGCCGGAGTTCAAACAGACGGGGCAGCCCTTGAAAGGCATCCGGATGCAAGAAGCCTATCGTACTTTTGCCCAAGTCCAAGATCCTGAGGTTGGGCAGGTTCCTGAAGGCTTCTTGGTCAACGGTGAAGGAGGTAAACTGAGTCCCAAGCTCCAGCAGCTCCAGCCGCTCCAGGAAGGGGAAGGACGCGGCTGTGACGGTCTGGATATAGTTGAAGCTCAGCAGGAGGCGCTCAGTGGTGCCGGGGACCTGGGGGACCCGGGTGAGGTTACAGAAACGATACAAGGCGACGCGGCCATCCGAGGAGCAGGAAGACATCCCAAGCGCAGGGCTGGCCAGGAGCACCACTCCCAAGAGAAGGTCAAGGTGGTTTCCCATGATCCTATGGAAAGGAAGGGAGAATGGAAACACGGCTCTCTGAGCTCGAGGCATTGCACACGGGTCTTTAGAACTTGAGCCCTTATGTCACGCACCTGCTGCTCTCTTAGACCCTCTGGCTCCCTGGACACGGCGGTTGATGGTATTTTCTGGTGCGTATAGCGCTGTTCTCGCCGTCTTTCTATCCCTCCTATTGCGTTTCCTACACCCCGCGGTGGCTTCCCTGCTTTGAGGTCACGGACCCCCGTGAGCAGCTGATGATAGCCGATTCCTCGCCTTCCAAAAAGGCACCTTTGCATCCACGAGCAGCTGATCGGAGGTAGCTCCGATTCCTCGCCTTCCAAAAAGGCACCTTTGCATCCATCACCGATCAAGTTTTGTACCCGATGTCAGGGGGCTCACTGACCTCCTGAAGCCGGCCCCTTCCAACCTCATGTCTCTTAACGCTTCGTTGACATAGAACCACCGCCGTGTCTTATACTCGGCAACAGGGCTTGGCAAACTCTTCGTTTAGGCTCTGCAGTCCACGTGCCATCGTTTGCTGACCTCTGTTCTAGAAGGGAAGAGAACAGAAACGTTGATTTCCCAAAGGAGGGTTGTAAGTGACTGTCGGATACACATGTTCTGATACTATTTGCGGGAAAGAAACTAGGTTGGCCCCCGAGTCGCTGGCAGTTTTGCAGCTACTGTTTGAAACCCAAGCATCAGAATGGATCCTCATCTCGGGTAACCAGCCAGGAAAATCCCTACAGAGCCCCGGGAGCGAGCACGCCGGCTGAGAATAACGCCTTCTGGTTTCACTCCTACCTTATTTACAGATGGCTCCGCGCTGGCCCCCAAATGCAGACACTCAACTCGGTGGCTTGACCTTGAATTTGTGGTAACAAGAGATGAGAGAGAGCCCTATCTGCTGAGCCAAACCGGCCAGGGCCCCAAACCATGTATTTAAACGACAACGATGAAGCAGCGTGAACAGTTACTGATGCTGTTAGTTCTGCCATCAGGTGACATATGGATTCCTTCCTAAATTATCACCATGCGATGCGAACTTACAATAAGTCCCTAGGCTCCCGGGGGAAAGGGGCTAGAGACACCACTCAAAAAGGTCACCAGTGGCCCATAAAGCAAGCTGATGACAGCGCAGCACCTCTTATAGATGTCCCATGGTGAAGAGCACATAAACAATCGCCAATAAATCAACAACAGCAAGTGCAGGCGAGGATGCGGAGAAAAAGGAACCCTCGTGCACTGCTGGTGGGAATGCAGACTGGTGCAGCCACTGTGGAGAACAGTATGGAGTTTCCTCAAAAA
>NW_005358689.1:874989-883395 GCF_000412655.1 Myotis brandtii
TTGATGGGGGGAAACGGAGACTCATGTACTACTTTACACCAGCGGTCGCCAACCGGTGGTCCGCGGACAACTGGTGGTCCGTGAGGTCTGAAAGGTTGGCGACCGCTGCTTTAAACAATAATAATTTTTAAAAAGTACATAAACACTGCAGAAAACATCCCTTTACCTTGAAAATCCCTGCAGGCTGCTGCGGAAGTGGGCATTAGGGGTCTACGGCGCAGAGTGGAGGGAGGGGGTGTTGGTATCAGACAGAAAGGAGTACTTAACGCCACTAAACTGTACACGTGAAATGGTGACTTTTACCCAGGCCGGCGTGGCTCAGTGACTGAATGTCATTCTATGAACCAGGTGGTCACGGTTCGATTCCCGGTCGGGGCACATGCCTGGGTTGTGGGCTCCATCCCAAATGTGGGTTGTGCAGGAGGCAGCCGATCAATGATTCTCTCTCATCATGGGTATTTGTCTTTCTCTCCTTCTCCCTTCCTCTCTGAAATCACTAAAAATATATAGAGCAGCGGTCAATGCAGCCTCCATAGTCCTGCCCACGCTGCCCATCAAGATAACGAGACCAAGATAACGAGAGGGGGCAGCATCGCTTTCATCGGAGCTGCATTCATTTAGCGCTAATCCCAGCCATGAGCAGAGCGGTTCCCTTTCCGGACTTAACTGCCTGGACAGCGTCGCCACGCGTGGAGCTTGGGTGAGTTATGGGCCGCGGTGTCTCCACAGGAACCAGGCACCACGGTGAGCCTGCCAGCCCCTCTGGCCGGAGCCAGGGCTGCTCCTGTGCCAATTCAACGCTTGATCCTTAACAAAGAATATCAGTCCTGGGCTCCCCGGGAGGACCGGCCTTGGGAGCTGGGCCGCGAGGCTGTAGAGGGATCCCTGCTCCTGGGAGGTAGCGGCCAACGTCCGGCCAACCTGCCTTCCTGGCTGTGCCCGCAGCCTTGCCCTGGGCGCCAGGAAGAGCTGGCTTTCTCGGAACCTGGCCTCCATCCCATGTCTCTGCGCAGGCTGGTCCCTGGGCTCCAGGGCCTCTTTTTGTCTCATCGGCTCTCTGATGCCAACTGACCTTCCCCGGGGCCAGCCCCTCCATGGAATAGTTCTCATGTCCACAGCACACTTGGTCTCCCTCCCTTGATATTCTGTTTACAGCCCCAGGATAGCATTTTCACTATATGAGGCCTCAGCCCCTGCCCCAGACGGTAAATTTCTTGAGGACAAGGACCTTGAAGGTCACACAACTTAAGCACCCCACTCCTATTTTTCCCATTAATCGTTTTTGTTATCATTCTACTTACCTTTAAATTTTATTGATTTCAGAGAGGAACAGAGAGGGGGAGAGAGATAGAAACATCCATGATGAGAATCATTGATTGGCTGCCTCTTGCACACCCCACACTAGGGATCGAGCCCGAAACCCGAGCCTGTGCCCTGACTGGGAATCGAACCGTGACCTCCTGGTTCATTGGTTGACTTTCAACCACTGAGGCACGCCGGCTGGGCATTTAAATTTTATTTTTAGCTGTAACCGGTTTGGGTCAGTGGATAGAGCGTCAGCCTGTGGACTGAAAGGTCCCAGGTTCGATTCCGGTCAAGGGCATGTACCTTGGTTGTGGGCACATCCCCAGTGGGGGGTGTGCAGGAGGCAGCTGATCGATGTTTCTCTCTCATCGATGTTTCTAACTCTCTATCTCTCTCTCCCTTCCTCTCTGTAAAATCAATAAAATTTATTTTTTTAAATATATTTTATTTTTATAGGTGACATATATTAGTTGCAGGTGTACAACACAGTGACTCAACATTTACTTACCTGACCACCTGATCACCACAATCACCATAATCAGCCTCGTAGCCATCTGTCACCGTACACAGTTATTATAGTTTTATTGACTATATTCTCTATGCTGCACTTGACATCCCTGTGACTTATTTTATAACGGGAAGTTGTGCTTTTCTCCCCACTAATGCTTTGAAGAAGATGTACTTTCTTCAGGGGTACTTACCTCCCGGTCCTGGCACCAGGCGCTGCGGATAGGGTCTCCTCCATCCTCGGTCCCTGGTGGCTTAAGGACTCCCGTTCCTGAGACGGTAGGAACTCCACACAGTGGCGATGGTGGCCAGTGTTTTTCCGTGAACCGGGAAACAGGGCCTTTTGATTGCCTAGGGAGAAACAGGAAATCCAATTAAGAGGATCAAACAGAAAACAACACGTAGGTGTTTTCCTATGCCACCCAGCAGTTTTCTTTGCAGAAGAATTCAAAACCTTAGGCGTGTCTCTTACGGAGCGGAACTTTAAGGGGCAAAGATCAAGGCCATTTTGCCAAGCGGGGCATGTGGCACCTCGGAACTGAAGGGACCCCAGCCCCAGCTCTGCTTCAGAAGGCGGGCATCTAAGCCAGCGGGTCTAAGGGGCAGCTTTCTCCCCTGTGGCCCCAGCGAGGGAGGCCCTACACTTTGGCAATGCAACCCATTTGTCACATCACCGTGGTGATGGTGAGGAAGTGTCTCCTTGGGCCTAGACGTCCCGTTCGTGACCGCCTCTGTGGACATGTGGTTTCTGGGAACGCAAGCACAAGGGCGAGGGTGATCCATGGTCTCCGGTGAGCAGGGAACGTGCAGATTTCTAGGGAAAACCAGCTAAGATGGCCATCAGAGTGGGACATTCTCTAAGCCAGCGGTTCTCAACCTGTGGGTCGCGACCCCTTTGGCGGTCGAACGACCCTTTCACAGCGGTCGCCTAAGACCATCCTGCATATCAGATATTTACATGACGATTCATAACAGTAGCAACATTACAGTTATGAAGTAGCAACGAAAATAATTTTATGGTTGGGTCACAACATGAGGAACTGTATTTAAAGGGCCAGAAGGTTGAGAACCACTGATTTAGATATTTCCATGACGATTCATCACAGTAGCAACATGACAGTGATGTAGCAACGAAAATAATGTTATGGTTGGGTCACAACATGAGGAACCGTATTTAAAGGGCCAGAAGGTTGAGAACCACTGCTCTAAGCGGTATGGCTGGGTAAGTTATGGCTGGTTAGGCGTCACTGGGTAATTATGAGGTCTCAGATTTAGGGCCAGAAGGACCCTAAACGTTGAATAGGCGTCTAGTGCTTTCATTATTTTACAGAAAATTCCACTGGTGCTCAGAGAGGCCAAGCATTTGCGTAGGGCCATGCACCTATTAAACCGTGGAGCCAGCACTTGCATCCACCTGCAAACTCAGTTGTCACCTTCGATCTTTCAGAGAAATCGAATCCAGCGCGAGCCAGATCCAGAGCCTCAGAGGGTGCTCTGCGTCCGAGGTACCTGGAAAGGGAGCTGAATTGTGCATCTCGAACGAGCCTCCAGGTGGTACTGAGGCCGCTGGCTCCCTGACCACAGTTTGATGGTAAGGACTTAGGGACCTCTTCTCTGCAGGCCCTGCTCACTACTCGGGCTGCCCCGTTCTCCTGGGGTGCAGCACGACCAAGCTGCGCAACAATCACTTCTAAGAAGTGGGCCTTTGTCAAGACAGTCACCCCCAATTCTTCTCAGCCCCGAAGGGTAAAGGACTAGCGCTTGGGTGCAATTTCTCTCATTCCAGGACGGGCGCTTCTCCTGAAGACCAGCAGGGGGCGTACCAAAGGCGGGGGCTGAGGGGAGGAGCCCGCAGGAAGAGTCTGAGCTTCAGGGAATGGAGGTCAAGAGCTGCTCTCAGCCCCAGCTGGTTTGGCTCAGTGGATAGAGCATCAGCTTGCGGACTGAAGGTTCCCCTGTTCGATTCTGGTCAAGGGCACATGCCTGGGTATCTGGTCTTGATCCCCCAGTGTGGGGTGTGCAGGAGGTAGCCGATCAATATTTTTATTGATTTCAGAGAGGAAGGGAGAGGAAGAGAGAGAGAGAAACATCAATAATGAGAGAATCATTGATTGGCTGCCTCCTGCACACGCCCTACTGGGGATCAAGCCCGCAACCCGGACATGTGCCCTTGACCGGAATCAAACCTGGGACCCTTCAGTTGGCAGGCTGATGCTTTATCCACTGATCTAAACCAGCTAGGGTGATGTTTCTATCTCTTTCTCCCTCTCCCTTCCTCTCTGAAATTAATAAAAATATATATTTTTTTAAAAAGCTGCTCTAAGCGGAAGTTGGTCTTGCTTGCTTCTGTGTGGCGTGCACCCGGCGCTCCTGGCAGGCCGCCCACTCCTCAGGAGCCCGGGAGAGAGCATCATCCCTGAATTTCAAACCAGGGCAGCCTTGTCTCTTCTTCCTGGGCACGCGCCTTAGCATGTAGCCACCCCCGCCCCGTGCACCCTCGGGCTCTGTCTGTTGTTGCACAATTTTGATATTTTTAAAGGATCAAAATGACAACTGAGTTTGTAGCTGGCTTCAGACTCCAGCTCCACAAGGTAACAGACGCATGACCTTGAGTGTGTGCGCGCCCTCTGCCAGCACCAGTCCTCTCACCTGAACAACAGCAACCGTAACTGTTCTTACTGCCCCCAGGAAGCGTCACCGGGGGCATCTGAGGACACTCGGTCACTGATACATAAGCCTCCGTTACGTCTCGCTCGCTTAACGCATCGCGGACCAGTAGTTCTATTGCCAGCTTTACCCGGGGGCAGGTAAGTTTCTATTGAACGAGGACAAAAAACGTTTTACATAAATGCTAAAGGCACGCTTTAAAAATTAAATACCCATGGCATTTTGAAGTTAGTTACCACATGTTCTTACAAGCTAATATCTTTTTAAAGAATTCTCGTGATGGGCCACAAGCCTTAGAACAGAAACCACGAGAATTCTCGTGATCCGTCCACGTGTTAAGTAGACAGACATCTAGGCCAGTGGTCGGCAAACTCATTAGTCAACAGAGCCAAATATCAACAGTGCAACGATTGAAATTTCTTCTGAGAGCCAAATTTTTTAAACTTAAACTATATAGGTAGGTACATTGTTATTAACTTAATGAGGGTACTCCTAAGGCTTAGGAAGAGCCACACTCAAGGGGCCAAAGAGCCGCATGTGGCTCGTGAGCCGCAGTTTGCCAACCACGGATCTAGGCAATGGCACCTCACCCGGAATGTCTTCCTTTTAGAAACCACTGAAGGGGAACCGCGAGGGACGGACAGGGAATTGCTCGGCCCACGGCGGGGAGCTGGTGCTCCCCTGGTCGGCACCCCTGGGAAATTCTGTGCAAGCAACCCCGATGGTCTCCAGTACCTGCAGGAGGGTGTCCCCCAGAACCACAAGCACCAAGAACAGCAGCCGGAGGCCATGATGGTCTCAAGACAGGACGCTGAAAACCCAAATGAACGCTTCGTGAGCACCCAGTTTCAAAGCACCTGATGCAAAGAAAGAATTCCATCCGGGCGAGGATTGAAAACACACAACTAGCACCCCACGTTTAAAATCCCGGGGCCCGGCCGGCGTGGCTCAGTGGTTGAGCATCGACCTACGAAACAAGGAGGTCACAGTTCGATTACCGGTCAGGGCACGTGCCAGGGTTGTGGGCTCGATCCCCAGTGGGGAGCATGCAGGAGGCAGCTGACCGATGATTCTCCCTCATCATTGATGTTTCTAACTCTCTCCCCCTCTCTGTTCCTCTCTGAAATCAATAAAAATGTATTTGAAAAAAATATATTTTTTAAAATCCTTGGTGAGAGATAGCTCACCAAGGAATTGCGCATCTCGACCCGTCTTCGGGTTCAGGCACCAATATTCACAATTAGAGAATTAACACCGCGGGCTCTGCTAGCCTTCCCGAATGCAACGCGAACGCTGGTGCGTGGACGGGCAAAGCAAATTGCCAGGAAAGATGGGCAGCTGCAAGGTCAGAGCAGAGCAGCCAGGAGCTGGGGGTCCCAGATTGCATCCCTGAAAGTAATGACAGGGACAGTCTGCTAAGAACAGCACGAGAATCATTTGGATTGTGATGCAAGATGGAAGCAGCTGGGTGGGTGGAGGGACTGGGAAGAAAAACCCTATTAAACTGTGATCTGTCATACAGAGAGGATGGAAATGGGAGAAGAGATTAGCGAACACTTGAGAACCTTCCTGGCAGGGATCTGGAGCCTGAAGGCACCAAGAGGAACCTGGGGGAGGGGGGAAGGGGAGGGTATAAAATCAAGCCTGCTCTGCAGCTGTGGAGGAGGCAGAGAGGGCGGCAGGCCAGCAGGAGTGGCCCAGGGTCTCCGTGCCTGCTGGGTGCAGAGGAGGAAAGATGATCCCATTGGCTGCGCCCAGGGACCATGCGCAGGGCCAGGGAGGGCTGGGGCCCACACCCCTGCTGGAAGCACCGGTCCTGCCCGGTGCCCAGGTTCCGGGCCCCCAGGAAGGTGGCTGGAGCCCTGGAATCTGCCCTGGGCAGGCTGCCCGGGGCTGCTGAGCCCCATTCTGAGGGGGTGGAGTCAGCCAGAGACATGGCTCCGACTTCCTGTGGGTGTCACTGCCAGGATGCCTGGGATCCTGGCAAACGCATTGGGTTGGGCCCGGCCGGCGTGGCTCAGTGGTGCAGCGGCGACCTATGAACCAGGAGGTCAGGGTTCGATTCCCGGTCAGGGCACAGGCCCGGGTTGTGGGCTCGATCCCCAGTGGGGGGCGTGCAGGAGGCAGCCGATCAGCGATTCTCTCTCATCATTGATGTTTCCATCTCTCCCTTCCTCTCTGAAATCAATAAAAATATATTTTAAAAAAGAAAAAGCACTGGGCTGGGAGAGGGGAAACCTGGGCTCCAGCCCCCTCCGCCATCGTCTGGGTGCCCTGACAAGGCTGGTCCCTTGTCCTGTGTCTGCGTGTGTGCAATGTCGCGTGTGAGCTGGATGGGCCCGTAAAGTCTAATGAGACTTGCTGAGCGCGTGACGGCAGTCAGCCCCGGGCACACTCCTCCTAGGACAGTGGTTCTCAACCTTCTGGCCCTTTAAATACAGTTCCTCATGTGGTGACCCAACCATAACATTATTTTCGTTGCTACTTCATAACTGTCATGTTGCTACTGTGATGAATCGTCATGTAAATACCTGATAGGCAGGATGGTCTTAGGCAACCCTTGTGAAAGGGTCGTTCGACCACCAAAGGGGTCGCGACCCACAGGTTGAGAACCGCTGGGCTAGGAGCACCCTCGTCACCCTCCCTCTTGGCAAATGTGCACGTCTGTCAGAGAAGACGGTGAAAACATCTAGTGGGAAGTCATACGATCAATGTACCAATAAAATGAATCAATAAAATGGATCCATCTATACCCGGGCCTTAGGTAGAAAATCTACCTCTGTGCTCACCCCCCCTACACCCCCCCCCCAAGGATTTACTCTCAGAGGGGACTGCTTTGGGGGCAGATAATACTTTGCGGGTAGAAATCTCCTTCCCCGCTTTCCCTTCTCCCCATGCACTGCCCCCGGCCAGGTACGAGGCAGGACTATACCCAGAATGAGCTTGTGGGCTCTCCTGGCTTTGCTTTTCCCAACTTGGCCTTAGGCCAAGGACTCAGAGCTTTCCAGGAGGTGCAGGGAGGAAGGGAGGGGTGGAGGGACAGCCCGGAGGCTCCAAGAAACAGGAAGTGAAAGCAGGTCTGTGGGTCCCAGGAGGACAGGAGTTTGGCTGCGTGAGGAAGCAGGAGGGGGGGGGGAGTGGGGCAAGGGTGTGCTCACTGGCAATGCGCAGACCAGCCTCGTGAGCAAGATCTCCCCCCCCACCCCCGCTCTGCCCCAGGGCCTGACAATGCGTAACACCCACAAGGGACGCCAAAGGGCGGTACCGCAGTGGTTTCTAGTCCTGCCAGAGGCTTCAAACTAATGTTAAGTTGATAGCGAGACAAGAAAGGGAGAGGCGGGATTTCTTGCACACCTGAGCTGGTTGAGATGCATACGCTCTACCCTTTCATTTGCACGTTGGGTAACGTCTGGGCCTCCGTTGTGGTTCAGCTCCAGGCCCAGAGAAGCAACAAAACCAGCCACGGGCTGACGGCTGACGTCAGGAGCAGATGCAGGGAGTAACGACCCCTGCCTGGTGCCGGCCAATCAGAGGAGACCACAGCCCCGATGGACACACCTGGAAAGCCGCTGACTGTTCTACTGGGACCTCCCTGTAGTGCTTTCCCTGGGACCTCCCCTAAAATCTCTGCCCTTAAAACCCTTAGGACAGCCCTGGCTGGTGCGGCTCAGTGGACAGAGCGTCAGCCTGCGGACTGAAGGGTCCCAGGTTCGATTCCAGTCAAGGGCACATGCTTGGGTTGTGGGCTCAATTCCCAGTGTGGAGCATGCAGCCGGTCAATGATTCTCTTTCATCATTAATGTTTCTATCTCCCTCTCCCTTCCTCTCTGAAATCAATATATATAATTTTTTAAAATATATTTTATTGATTTTTCACAGAGAGGAAGGGAGAGGGATAGAGAGTTAGAAACATCGATGAGAGAGAAA
>NW_005358689.1:883490-886313 GCF_000412655.1 Myotis brandtii
GACAGAGGACCCAGTGCCTCTCCCTCCAGGGAGCACATCTATGCCTTTCCCTCCCCCCGCCCCGCTCCCTGCCCCCCCCCAGGCACCTTACCATTGGCTTTCTCACTCCCAAAACTCCAAGGGCCTGCCTTTACCTCTATAGCTTGTTTCCTAAGCCCACTGCTTCTGGGAATTCCTTTCTCTACCTCTGCAATTTTTACCCAATAAATGTTCTCTTAAGATTGGGTCTCGCTCTGAGTTCTGTCCTAGCCAGAACCCAAGTATTGACGTTGCTGCCCCACCGGTCAGACCACTGGTGCCCTTCCCGCCGCCTACAACAAACCCATCGTAAGCCGAACATGCATTTAATGCAGCCAACCTAGCAAACATCATCACTCAGCCCCGCCCACCTTAACGGTGCTCAGAACCCTTAAATAGCCCACAGTTGGGCAACACCACCTACCACAAAGCCCGTGTTGTAATAAAGCGCTGACTACCTGTTGTCATTCATTGACCACTGTACCGGAAGTGAAAAACAGAACGGCTGTCTGCACCACCGTACAGTCAAGAAATCCCAACTCGGGCCCTAACCGGTTTGCTCAGTGGATAGAGCGTCGGCCTGCAGACTGAAGGGGCCCAGGTTCCATTCCGGTCAAGGGCATGTACCTTGGTTTCATGCACATCCCCAGTAGGAGGTGTGCAGGAGGCAGCTGATCGATGTTTCTCTCTCATCGATGTTTCTAACTCTCTATCCCTCTCCCTTCCTCTCTGTAAAAGAAGATCAATAAATATTTTTAAAAAATCCCAAATCGGGGAGCATGTGTCTCTAGAACAGCGGTTCTCAATATGTGGGTCGCGACCCCTTTGGCGGTCGAATGACCCTTTCACAGGGGTTGCCTAAGTTGTTTTTGTGATTAATCACTATGCTTTAATTATGTTTAATTTGTAACAATGAAATTGGGGGTCACCACAACATGAGGAACTGTATTAAAGGGTCGTGGCATTAGGAAGGTTGAGAACCACTGCTCTAGAACCAGTTATGTCTCTGACCAGGGTGAGGGGGAAGCTCAGACCACTCAAGGGCTGAAAGGGTCTAGTTCCTGCCTTGATTACGGCGGTTTGAGCTCAAATGCTGACTAGGTTTCCCTGTCCACAAAACGGAGGGGTTCTGAAGACTGAATGAGAGGAGACACGCAGCTCATATTTTGCGGGTCCCTTGCAATGCTTTGCATGTAGCAGGTTACTTGTTGACTATTCGATTGCTTACTGACCGTGAGAGCCAGTCTAGCCCCCAGTGGAACTGGGTCCAGAGAGGTCATTGACTTGGTGGCCTTGGACAAGCCATGCTGTAAGCAGGGCCGGGACTATGAATCTTGCGGTAGCGACAGGAACAGGCCCGTTCATCTACCTGAAGGCGTGAACTTGCCTTTTGTCATCTGAAAAAATGAGACTAACAACACCACCCACTCACAGGCACTCAGAACAGCAACTGGCTCAGAGTCAATGCTATTGGCTTGTTTGCTGGTATTAACCTGTGCACAGCCAAGGAGGAAATGTCTGGCCAGCCGCCGTGGGAAGGAAAAGTCAAGTTTGAGGGTGTCTGAGTCAAGTTCGGGTCAGAGAGCTGAGAGCCAATCCTCTCGGCATTGCGACATCCTAGCGTTGGATTTAGCAACTCCATGACGTTGGCGGTTACCCAAAGTCAAAGTTCTCTGGGACATCTGCGGGGGAGGGGAGCGAGGGGAGGGAAGTTGACATGAAACACAGTCAAATGTGGAGAGGGGCACTCATCCAAGTTCCTCAGCACCCATGGCTCCTTCTCTCCCTCCCACCGTGGGCAGATCTCTGTGGTCTTCCCTTGACACGTCCACGTCCACTCCCACGTCCTGCTGAGACAGGCTACCCTTTCTTTCGTGGCCACATTCCTCGGACCTGACATTGAAAGATTCCACCCGAGGGTCCCCCTGTCCATTCACTAGCCTCTTTCTGACCCTGTGAGATCTGGCTTCCCAGGGGAGCGACCCTCTTGAAGGTCGCCTCCTTCTGGCCTATTCTTGTCTGCACCTCCCCTTCATTTTTGGCATGGACAGCTTTCACCATCTATATATATATTTTAAAAAATCTCATCCAAGGATATGTTATTATTGATTGTTTAGAGAGGGAGGAAGGGAGGAAAGAGAGAAGCATCAATGTGAGAGAGAAACACCGATCGGTTGCTTTCCATACATGCCGAGCAGGGATCAAATTCTAATCCTTTTGGTGCACAGGGTGATGCTCCAACCAACTGAGCCACCCGGCCAGGGCTGGCTGCCCAGTTCTTCTTGGAATCTCTCTTCCCCTGGGGTTCCTGATTTTCTTCCTAGCTTTCTGGCTGTGTTTTCCACCAGTTCCTTTCCTTCTCCCGCTCCGCCCCCCCCCTCCGCCCCCATAGCTTGTCTGTTCTCCCCAAGACCTTGATCTTGGCTTAGGCTTCTTCCCTCAGTGGACACACTTGCTTTCACAAGTGGGACCTCCCTGCTATGCTCCCCAAATCTCCTTCGAGCCTTGACCTCACGGCTACTCCAAGTATGTGGGTATTTCGACCGGTTAAAGGGCACCCTTATTTGGGTGTCCCTTTTAGAACTTCAGATTCAATGAGCCCCATCGTGACTTAATAATATTTTGAATTTGGGAAATCTTCTGAAAAACAGAAACGTTTTTGCACGCCAGTTGGGAGCGGACCCCTCCCTTGCCAGGGACCCAGGTCACGTGTGCCACCACCTCCACCCGCCTCCCTTCTTGACTCTCCTTCTACAACTAACTGCCAAGTCCTGTTTGTCTCGGTTCCGAACGCCTCCAGAGCTG
>NW_005358689.1:887094-890987 GCF_000412655.1 Myotis brandtii
CTACTGGGGATGTGCCTGCAGCCAAGGTACATGCCCTTGACCAGAGTCAAACCTGGGCCCCTTCAGTCCGCAGGCCGATGCTCTATCCACTGAGCCAAACCGGTTAGGGCCGCAACTTCATTTTTTATAAGCCTCATGGCAACCACAGGCAAAAATCCCCACACCAGGGCATATAGCTTAAAAAAAGAGGACACAGAGGAAGGAAGTATGGAATACCACTGAACAAAAAACAACAAAAAAAGAGCAGACAGAAGCATAAAGGGAAAGAACCAGTGGAGGCACAGAGCTACCAGAAAGCAAAAGACAAAATGGCTGTAGGAAATCCTCATACAGTAATAATTACCCAAGTGTAAATGGTCTGAATTCGCCAGCAAACAGGCACAGAGCAACAGAGTAGATCAGAAAACAAAACCAGCCCGGCTGGTATGGCTCAGTGATTGACCATTGACCTATAAACCAGGAGGTCAGGGTTTGATTCCTGGTCAGGGCACATGCCTGGGTTGCAGGCTTGATCCCCAGTGTGGGGTGTGCAGGAGGCAGCTGATCCATGATTCTCTCTCATCATTGATGTATCTATCTCTCTCTCCCTCTCCCTTCCTCTCTGAAATCAATTATAAAACAAAAAACAAACAAACAAAAACCCAACCATATGCTGCCTACAAGAGACATGTCTAAGCAGCAAAGATAAAGGTCGATTCAAAGTAAAAGGGTGGAAAAGGATTCTCCAAGCAAATAACATCCACAAAAAAGCAGGAGTAGCCATACTTGTATCTGACAAAATAGATTTCATGACAAAAAAGATAACAAGAGACAAAGATGGACACTTTATAATGATAAAGGGAACGACATCAAGAAAACATAACCCTTCTTAATACATTTGTTCCCCATCAGGGAGCACCAAAATATATAAAACAACTATTCACAGAACTAAAGTGAGAAACAGATCAAAACACAATCATAGTTGGAGACCTTAATGCTCCATTGACAGCTCTAGACAGATCAACCAAAGAGAAAAATCAATAAAGAAATATCGGCTTAAATGAAACACTAGACCAAATGGACAAAATTGACATTTACAGAATATTTCATACCAGAACATCAGATTATACATTTTCCTCCAGCGCACATGGGACATTCTCAAGGACAGACCATATGTTGGGTCACAAACTAGTATCAACAAATTCAAAAAGACTGAAATGATACCAAGCATATTTTCTGACCACGCGGCCTTGAAGTTAGAATAGGAAATAAACCCACAAAACAAAGAGATTAAACCACATGGTACTGAAAAATGACTGGGTCAAAGAAGAAAGAAAAAATGAAGTCAAAAGATATATGGAGACAAACAAGAATGATAATACAACATAGCAAAACCTCTGGGATGCAGCGAAAGCAGTAATACGAGGGAAGTTTATGTCATTACAGGTCTATCTCAAGAAATAAGAGAAACCCCAAGTAAACAACCTAACATCACATCTTGAAGTACTAGAAAAAGAAAAACCCAAAGTCAGCAGGAGAAAGGAAGTAATAAACAGAGCAGAATGAAATGAAAGAGAGAACAAGAAGACTATACAAAAAAAATCAATAACACAAAGAGCTGGTTCTTTGAAAAGATTAATAAAATGGACAAACCCCTGGCTAGACTCACTAAGAAAAAAGGGAAGAGACCCATGTAAACAAAATCAGAAATGAGAGGAGACGTCACCTCAGACATCACAGATATACAAAGGATCATACTAGCATATTATGAAAGACTATATGCCACCATCTTCAATCACCTAACAGTGGTCGGCAAACTCATTAGTCAACAGAGCCAAATATCAACAGTACAATGATTGAAATTTCTTTTGAGAGCCAAATTTTTTAAATTTAACCTATATAGGTAGGTATATTGTTATTAACTTAATTAGGGTGCTGCTAAGGCTTAGGAAGAGCCACACTCAAGGGGCCAAAGAGCCACATGTGTCTCGTGAGCCGCAGTTTGCCGACCACGGACCTAGAAGAAATGGCTCAGTTCCTAGAAATAGGTTATCTTCATAAGACTAAATCATGAAGAATTGGAACATCTAAATAGACCGATCAGCTGTGAGGAAATTGAAACAACCATCAAAAATCTCCCCAAAAACAAAAGTTCAGAACTAGATGGCTTCACCCCAGTGAATTCTACCAAACGTTCAAAGAAGAATTGAAACCTATCCTTTTCAAACTCTCCCAAAAAATCAAAGAAGAGGCAATACTTTCTAACACATTCTACGAGGCCAATATAACCCTGATACCAAAACTTGGCAAAGTTAACACAGAAAAGAAAACTGCAGACCAGTATCCCTGATGAATACATATGCAAAAATCCTAAACAAAATACTAGCAGCTAGAGTACAACAGTACATCCAAAAAATAATACATTACGATCAAGTGGGATTCACTGCAGGGGTTCCACATTCGCAAATCAATCAACGTAATACACCACATTAACAAAAGAAAGGATAAACAAATATGATCTTAAATATAATCATATTTATCTTATACAGAGAAAAAGCATTTGATAAGATACAACATCTATTTATGATTAAAACACTCAATAAAATAGCAACCACACACAAAAATCCCCGCACCAGGGGATTTTAATAATGCTTTGTAATTTTACAAAAATTACAAAGAAAAAAAAGTACCTCAAGATAATAAAGGCCATATATGATAAACCCTTAGCTGATATCATACTCAATGGCAAAAAACTGAAAGCTTTTCCCCTAAGATCAGGCACAAGACAAGGATGTCCACTCTCACCACTCCTTTTTTTCTTAAATATATTTTATTGATTTTTTTTACAGAGAGGAAGGGAGAGGGATAGAGAGTTAGAAACATCGATGTGAGAGAGATCAGCTGCCTCCTGCACACCTCCTCCTGGGGATGTGCCTGCAACCAAGGTTGGACATAATAGACATCTACAGAACTTTTCATGCCAGAACATCAGATTATACATTCTTCTCCAGTGCACATGGAACATTCTCAAAGATAGACCATAGGCTGGGTCATAAAACTAGCATTAAAAAATTCAAGAAGGTTGAAATTATAGCAAGTATATTCTGTGACCACGATGCCTTGAAATTAGAAATCAACTGCAAAAAGGAAGTAAAACAACCCACAAATACAGTCAAGTTGCAGGATACAAAATCAATGTGCAAAAATCCATCACCTTCCTGTATACTAACAACAAAACTTCAGAAAAAGAAATGGAAAAAAACAATTCCTTTTGCAACAGCAACCAAAAGAATAAAATACCTAGGAATAAACCTAACAAAGAATGCTAAAGACCTATATACTGAAAGTTACAAAGCATTATTAAAAGAGATTGAAAAAGACACAACAAAATGGAAAAATATAATGTGTTCATGGATTGGAAGAATCAACATAGTTAAAATGGCCATATTACCCAAAGCAATATACAGATTTAATGCAATCCCCAATGTCACTTTTTAAAGAAATAGAATTCATCAGATTTGTATGGGACCACAAAAGACCCCGAAGAGCCAAAGCAATTCTGAGAAAAAAGAATGAAGCTGGAGGTATCATGCTACCTGATTTCAAATTATACTACAGAGCTACGATAATCAAAACAGCATGGTATTGGCAGAGAAACAGATACACAGATCAATGGAACAGAATAGATTGAGCTATAAAACCACACATATATGGACAGATAATTTTCTGCAAAGGAGCCAGAAATGCACATTGGAGTAGAGATAGTCTCTTCAATAAACGGTGCTCAGAAAACTGAAAGCCACATGCAAAGGAATGAAGCTGAATTATACACTGAGTGGCCAGATTATTATGACCGGCCAGATTATTATGACCACCCCATCAGTACTTCGTTGGGCCACCTTTTGCCTTCAATA
>NW_005358689.1:895044-899133 GCF_000412655.1 Myotis brandtii
GAAGTGTCCAGGCCAGATCGTCCCTGCCCTTCCTCCCCCGCACCCTTCGCACCCCTCCCCTCTCCTCCCCTCCCCTCCCCTCCCCTCCCATGCAGAGGGTGCCCGGGCCCAGGACCCGGAGTACCTGTCCCGAGGCGCAGCCAGAAGCTGGCAGAGGAGGGACTTGGCCCCATGCCCGGGGCGGCGCTGCTTCAGCTGCACCAACGAGCGCATTTGGAGATCTTAGTGACAGGTCCGGCCAGCGCCTGGGGTATTTGAGGAAGAAACCCAGGAGGAGACAGGCCCTTTCTGTCCCGCATGTTCCTTCTGCCCCGCCTTCTCTTTTCTCCTTGGCCCCACGTCGCCCGCCCCTGGGGTTTGCAGGGGGTTTGCAGGGGGTTTGCAGGAAAGGGGACAGCAACCTGGCTCCCAGGGACGCAGCAGACAAAGGGTCAGAGAGGCGACCGTGAGGAAGCCGTGCGGCGGCTCCTTGGCTGAAACCCAAAGACATGGCACTGCCGTGAGTAAGACTGGGAGGGGGGCAGGGTAGGGGCCTGGAGTAGGGGTGCAAATGGGGAACACCCCCCACCCCCCACCTGCCTCTGGGAGGTGTCATCACAGAACAGGCTGCCCTCACACTCACGGGGCAGCGATGCTGGCGGTAGGACCAGGCCAGGTGGGAAAGAGACGTTAAGCAAAGCCTGGCACTTAAAGCACACGGATGTCATCCTAGCATCTCCTGGGCTCCTCGCCTCTCGTCTCCTGGGCTCCCCGCCTCGCTGGCCGCTTGCAGTGCGAGTGACGATTGCCCAAAGTAGGTCTCCAAGGACCGCATGCCCAGGGATGACACCGCCTCCCGCTCAACGCCAAACCCATTGTGGGGGGTGGAGGGGAAGGGTCCCTCAGGGCACCCAGCACCCAGGGGGCGCTGAGAACTGAAAGCCTCTGCAGCCAGAACCTGACCTTAAACTGCACTTTGTTGGGGGCAGACCGGGGGTCCCCCCTTTGTCAGTGGGACCCAGAGCACACGGGGGTAACTTGGTCCATGACACCTGTTACCCTGCCCCAGCCCGCCTCACAGGTGGGCCCTGCGAGACCAGCGGGGGCTTGAGTATCTCTAAGCCAGAGCCCTGGGAACCTGCAGGCAAGGGAGGGACATGCCAGGGGGTGTCCTGGGCTCCCAGGGACTTCCCACGCCCTCTCCCAGGGTGGCACCTGCCTGCGGTTACGGGTTCCAGCCACCTGGCTCCAGAGATTCATGTCAGACCTGGACGGACCCACAGGTCCTGTTGACCTGGCCCTGGCTGTCAACAGATGAGGTCATTGGGGACATGCCAGTTTCAACCTGAATGGCCAGGATGGCTTAGGGCGTCCCCAACCTGCGGCCCTTAAAATGAGCTTCCATTACCTCTCTCCCGTGTGGCAGGAGGGGCTGGTGATGCCGTCTTTGCCGGGCAGGGCCCAGGGGCTGTCTCTTGCTTTTTGTCCATTAAAACCTGGAGCAGTGCACACAGCCTTGGGACACGACCAGGCGCCCACAGGCAGAGCAGGTTTAGGGGTTTGTGTCGCTGCCTTGTTTGTGTCCGTGGCTCCCCTACCCACTGAGGATAGAGTCCACAGTCCAGACCTCAGTTTCATGAGAAGCGAAGTTGTGTCCGGGCCGTCCATCACATCTAATCTAGTATCTGAACAGTGTCCCCCAATAAATATTTGTTGGGGACTGACTGAATGAGTGATGTTAGCAGCCTTCATTTCAAAGGAAAAAATGACAATTCAACATAAACTTGTAGCATCATCATTAGTGACTGTGTTCCTTTAAAAGGGCAAACGACCAAAGCAAGATTCAGGGAAGTACAGATCCCTGGGTTTAACAGGGACTTTTCTAAACGAACCATGTGTTCAACAACCGCACAGTTAAGCTTCACCCCTAGACCCTGTGTTCTTGCTCAAATGACAGATCTGGATACAATTCGTCCTTCAGTATCACTGCCCGCAGGGGAAGGCAGACATGTAAACAAATGGTTATAATGCAACAAGGGCTCCAAGAACACGCGTACCTCCCGCTGCCCGGAAGCCCTTGTATCCGGGACTTGATGACGCCCAAGAGTCAGGTGAAAAGATAATGGTCACTTTGTCAGCTCCAGGGACAGAGGAAGAGCATTCCTGGCAGAAGAACTGAGGGGAGAAGGAAGGGGGCTCATCGGGGGATCTGCCGCTGGTTTGGTGTAAATGGAATGTGGGTTGTACGCCAGGGTGGGGGCCAGACCTCAGGGGACCATCCACATACACTCTGCTCTGGCTGCCCATGGGGGTTGGGGACCCAGTGGATGGTGGTAAGCAAATGGAGTGACATCTCACCTTTGTATCTGTGTATTAGACGTATAACCCTAACAGACATGTATAGAGAAGGGGGTAAAGGATGGCATGGCTCAGTGGTTGAGCATCGATCTATTATTCAGGAGGTCACGGTTTGATTGCCGGTCAGGGCACATGCCCGGGTTGCGGGCTCGATCCCCAGTGTGGGGCGTGCAGGAGGCAGCCCATCCATGATTCTCTCTCCTCATTGATGTTTCTATCTCTCTCTCCCTCTCCCTTCCTCTCTGAAATCAATAAAAAGATATTTTTTTTGAAAAGGAAACAAGCCCAGTTAGGAGGCTACCGCTATTGTCCAAGCAAAGATAATCAGAGTGTATATTGGAACAGGGACATTCATTCATTTTGGCCAATAAATATTTTTTATGCTTTTATGAGCCAAGCACCATGCTGGCGGGGAAGCTGAAGACAATGGTGTGCAATGTACAGGTGCGTACGCAGGCTTGGTTGCCTTGGCTGAGTTGTCAATCTCTCCAAACCTCGGTGTCTTATCTGTAAATAGAAAGAATAATACGTACCTTACCAGACGGTTGTCAATATTAAGATAATAAATGGCCTGTATCACACGTACGAAATGGTGCTCCACATCGATCATGATCAGGGAAACGCAAATAAGAAGCACAAGGCAATCTCGCCGCACACCTGGCAGAACGGCTGTTATCGAAGAATCAACAAATAACAAGTGTCGGCGAGGATGTGAACTCTTGGGGCCAATGTGAATTGGTGCAGTCACAATGGGTAACAGCATGAAAGTACCCCAAGAAGTTAAAAACAGAGCTACCATCTGACCCAGCAATTCCACTTCTGGTATTTATCTGAAGAAAATGAAAACACGGTTGGAAAAGATATATACCCACCTGGTATCAAAGAGAGGGAGAGAGAGATGATGAGAGAATCATTGGTCGACTGCCTCCTACATGCTCCTATCGGGGATCCAGCCTGCAACCCGGGCATGTGCCCTTGACCAGAAATCGAACCGTGACCTCCTGGTTTATAGGTTGATGCTCAACCACTGAGCCACACCGGCCGGGCTTGTAGGGCTGTCTTTGTTTGCCTGGGGGATCTGCCGCCCAACAGTCTGATGATATGATTTACATTTGGTCTCTGGGAGGCACCAACCTCAGGGAAGGGCTAGAGCCTGGAGGTCATCCAGGGGTCAGTATGTGATCAAGCCCCAATAAAAACGCTGGGCTCCACAGTTTGAGTGAGCTCATGGGTTGGCAATACTCCATGCATATTCTCTCTCTCTCCTCTCTCTCTCTCTCTCTCTCTCTCTCTCTCTCACACACACACACACACACACACCAGCACCAGGAGGGTACCACCCCCCCGACGACATGCAAACTTCATGTCTGAAACCCTCCCAGATCCCCCCTATGTGGCAGGACCTTTGAATGGCTCTACTGTGTATCTCTGTTATAATAAAATGCAGTTCTAACTATAGCCCTTCCCCGAGGTCTGTGGGCTGTTCTAGCAAATTATTGCACCCAAGGCTGGTGGTGGAGGCTCCCGAATGTGTCGCCAGCTTATCTGAAGCGAGGGCAGCCCTGGGGTGGGGGGTGAGGGCAGGGTTGTTCCTGCAGACTTTGCAATTTGGCAAACTCATTGCAGGTGGATAAACAGACAGTGGCAGGCACCGTGGACTAGAACTCAGCGGTTAGAGAAAGGAGCACGCTACTGATACACGTGACACAACGTGAGTCGCCAAAGCTCTGTGCTGAGAGAGGGGGGTGTTGT
>NW_005358689.1:899216-900464 GCF_000412655.1 Myotis brandtii
GTTTTTAAGGCAGCAATTCAGCAACTGGCCCGGGACAGCCTGTGACCGGGGATCCCCGTGGGGACGTCCCCGGAAGGTGGCATCACCGTGGTCTGTGAGTGAGGACAGCCTCGGAGGGAAGTGGCATGTGGGCAGGGCCTGGGGCACAGAGAAGCGGGCGCTCGCCTCCTGGGCGGGTGGAAGGAACCCCAGGGGGACAGTCTGGCAGGAGCAGTTGGAGGAGATTCGCTGGAGAGGCGGCCGGTTAGGAGCCACGGGGGTTTCGGATTCACCCTCGAAGGCGTGAGAAGGCCTCAGCGTTGCAGCGCTGGGAGGAGTTGCCGTGTCACGAAAGCAGATTTTTCAGAATTTGTTTCATATCGTTGCCCCGGACTGAAGCGATGGAGGGGGATCTGCTGCTCCCCAGTGTGGGATAATTGGGATGGTTACAAAAAAGTGTACAGTGGGGCCTTGACTTACGAGTGTCCCAACTAACGAGTTTTTTGAGATATCAGCTGTCTCTTGGCCGATTTTTTGCATTGAGTTGATAGAGTAATTTGAGTTAACGAGCTCCTTAATGAGCTTGGTCTCGGAATGAATTAAACTCGTAAGTCAAGGCCCCACTGTATTTGCTCTGACATAGTAGTCAGCGATCAGTACACATTTCAAGCCCCAATGGAGTGCTCCTCAAACTTTCCCTGACAGTAACCCAGCCAGTAAATGCATTTCACATCAGTATTCAGCACACACACATGTGCAAATGCATGCACACACATGCATGCATGCACATGCACACACACACACACACACTCAACACAAGTTACATGGAACAGTATCTCCTCTTATTATGTGCAGTGCACTCTGAAATTTCCTAATCTGCTCTATTCTATTCTATCCTATTCTATTCCATTCTGTTCTATTCTATTCTGTTCTATTCTATTTCCTAAAAATACTGGTCATTAAGCAGCAACTTTATTCCCCCACCTAACACCCCCTGCCCACCTCCCCCCACCATTCAGCCCTCGGGTCGCAAAGGCCAGGCCCCGAGCATTAGGGTCAGAGTTAGTCACAGGTATCCATCCCCGTGTTGAAGGAGTGGGGTCCTGGGCGTCCCATGATGCTAGGAGGTCTCGTCCTGCCATCGGAACCTTGTTTTTCAAGAGATACTACTGCCCATGGCCAGCACTCAGGGCCCCGGCTGAGCTGTACAGACCCAGGCGTCCACCGGAGGCAGGGACCTCCCTGAGCCTGCTGTGCAACTGAGCGAGG
>NW_005358689.1:900486-903701 GCF_000412655.1 Myotis brandtii
ACAACTGGCTGATAGGCCACAGGGCTGGGACTTGAACGCCACGCGACTCCGCAACCTCCCGTCTTGTGTTCTGAGGATCTGAGAACAAGAAATCGGGAGGTGGGAGAGAGGAGAGCGATGGTCAGGCCACTGCGTCCTGAAGGCTCGCAAGGAAACCCGAGAATAAAACAGGAACGCAGACATGCAGACATCGGGCAGGGTGCTGGCCAAGCCTGCTCGAACGGGTATTCTTTTCCAAACGGCCACGCATAGAAATGACTCCTACAAACAATAGGACAGAACGGCCCGCCCTTGCTGCTCCCCGGTCAAGGTCACCCCTCGGAGCCCACGCTCAGCAGGACACGAGGACCTGCCCTTTCTGTGTCACCTAGAGCAGGTGCGGCATCGCGGCCCGCGGGCCAGGAAGGACGCCACCCTCCCTGTGCGGTGTGCGTGGCGGGTCCCTGGGAGCCTGGCAGCCCCGGGAGGGCTGGAGAGGAGGGTGGCGGGAGCCTCTATAAGAACTCTGTGCTCCCTCCGCCCGGAAATCATGCACTGTGACAGGCTGGGAAATTAAACGCAAAGCGGGCAGGGCCCCGAGGAGCTAAAGCGCCAGTGAGGAGAGGGGGTGCCGGAGGGGGATGAGCTGGAGAGGCGGGTGGAGGACAACACGGGGAAGCAGGGGGTCCCCGAGAGGAGCAAGATGCCCTGGGGTGTGCGTGAGAGAGAGAGAGAGAGAGAGAGAGAGAATGTGTACTAGTATGTGTGTGTGAGTGTGTATGAGAGTGTGTGTGCATGTGCTTGTGTGTGCATGAGTGTGTGTGTATATGTGAGAGTGTGTGTGTGAGTGTGTGCTTGTGTGTGCATGTGAGTGTGTGTGTATATGTGAGAGTGTGTGTGTGAGAGTGTGAGTGTGTGTGTGTGATAGTGTGTGAGTGTTTTTAAATGGGTGTGTGACAGAGACAGAGAGACAGAGAAGAAGAGAGAGAGAAGCCTATGAAATCCATGTCTATTTCTGTCCTCCCTCCCTGTTTAAACTGAATCACACTGGTTTTTCTCTCCTACAGAGAGATTTACATGCCCCCACAATCTCCCGGCCAGTCCACCTCTACCCTCATGCTCAAGGGGTAACATCCCTCCTACCCCCACACCCACCCCGCCAGGAGTGGAGTGGAAGCAGGATGGGGCGCGCTGGTCCCAAAGAAGGGGCATCAGAAACGACTAAGCCAGATGCCTGGGGAGACGGACAGGCCCCTCCGTGGAGCCCCGTCCCCCCTCCCTGATCGGCCTCAGGACGTCCAGAAGATGTGCTGCAAATCTGCTCCCTCAGAGTGTGTCCCTGAGGCAGGGAGACAACTTACATGGAATGTTCTGGAATGTTCTGGGTAGAGCACTCTATTGGGGATGGATGCCTTCCCTTTCAAGCACTTCCTTCTCTCGCTCTGCTCTGTGGCTATTTCTTCGATGTCCACCTCCTTCAAAGTCCCCTTCTGTGTCGAAGCATCTCAGTTAGACCTTCACAGGCCCCTCCCCTCTCCTCCCGCCCCAGCCTCCCTGGTCTGAAGCTGACCAGAGCAATTACTATAATGCTATGGACTTCATGTGTCACCCCCAAACTCCACGTTGAAGTCCGGCCCCTCAATGTGATGTTGTTTGGAGATGGGGCCTTCAGGAGATAATGAAGAGTAGATGAGGTCACAAGGCGGGGGGCGGGAGGGTCCTCACAACCAGTTTGTGGCTTTAGAAGAAGAGGAAGGGCGTTTGGGATTTTGTTATAGCAGCCCACGCAGACTAATACTTACTACAAGCCATCCTCAAGTTCATGTAGCATTTATGGAACCGGCACCGAGCCAGGTACTAGACACTGTTGAACTCTGAGATGCTGTCCGGTCTCTAAGGAACGTACAGTCTGGTTGGCGATATAAGACTCACCATAAGGCAAAGGGAGACACAGAGAACAAGGTGTCTGCGTGGGAGCAAGTCCGTGTGCAGACTGGCATATTCTGGGCACATTCGGCCCGAGAACATCCGTTACCAGATACACACACCCTCGCCCACACAGCCCCACAGCCCTCCTCAAATCCTTGGTGGCTAAGCCGTGAGAGCACAGAGGGATGAAGCAAAGAGAACTCCACAGCCTGCGTTTCTCCGAGAGCTCTCAGGGCGACCTTGACAGATGGCATCAGCTGAGTCAAGTTCATAAACCAAACCAGTGGCCACCGCAGCCACGTGGGGAAGCCACGCTGGCCTGGACGCTTTTATCACGACTCAGACCGAGCCCGTCTCTTTCTCTGGGTGACTGTCAGGCCAGAATTGGTCCCATCCTCTTGCTCACTGCCTCCCATCGCTTGGTGAAATATTTACATTTCCCCCTCCTGGGACCGGGGCAAGAGTTTCACCAACTTACAGATAACCTTTGAGGGACATTGTCCTCCCCTGTCCCTCCTAGAGATGCTAATTTTCTCCAAAGCCCGGGGCTGAGGATTTTCGCCCTCTCTCCTGGGGTTCTCGTCTAGAGAAAGGCTTGCTGTTGAGTTCAGTTTTCCTTTCTGCAGGAGCCACTGCTCACGGAATTACGGAAAGCCATCCTGCCGACTCCTTGAAATCTCCCTGAACCGCACAGGTCCCGCCGGCGTCCGTTGATATAATGCTAAGCGCGAACCCACCACAGACAGCGAGCTCCAACCTCCTCAGATAAATAGCTCTGCAAGGAGAAATGCAAATCAGGGCTCAAAGCCGGCCTGGGCCTTGCACGGCGCATACCAATGCGGCTTTCCCCGTTAGCGAGCTCGAGGCAGCGCCTGCGTGGATTTGTCTCCTGACGGATGGAAACATAAAGCCTGTTAGCTATGGTTTCCCCTTCAGAAACGCAGCAGGCACCGCAGGCTCAGATGCTGAGCCGTTAAGCACCAGGTCCGTGGAGGGACCGCACCTGAGAGCGTCCCTCAGAGCGGGACCGAGTAGGTGGGAGCAAGTTCAGAGAAGGATGCGGGCAAGTCTCGAATCCGTGACCTAAGCTCCACCTCGAGCGTAGTAGCTGGCAAACAGTTCAAAGGCAGCAGGTAAATTCCCTCTAGTTCCTTCCCCCAGGTTTGTACATCCTGGTTCTCTCCTCTTCAAGTGTAGTAGCTGGCAAACGGTTCAAAGGCAGCAGGTAAATTCCCTCCAGGTCCTTCCCCCAGGTTTGTACATCCTGGTTCTCTCTTCTTCAAAAACAAAGTGGTGGCTGAGTCTGG
>NW_005358689.1:903810-904076 GCF_000412655.1 Myotis brandtii
GTGGGGGTGGGGGTGGGGGTGGGGCCCACCCTGCTCTGCCTTCTGTGTCCAGAGCGAAGTCCAGCACATGTTTGCTGAGTGAATGTTTGTTAGGGAGCTGGGTGAGTGGGTGGGTGGAGAGGCAAGAGCTGTCACTCCTGACAGCAGGCAGGAGAGAGGTAGAGGAAGAAAGAAATTTATAAAAACATATTTTAAAAATAAAATCTATCTATCTATCTATCTATCTATCTATCTATCTATCTAAAAGCCAAGCGAACGAGCGAACG
>NW_005358689.1:904140-905570 GCF_000412655.1 Myotis brandtii
GGTGGTCAGTGTGCTCCCACAGCCAACGTCCTGTGGCCAGCCAACCTCCCACAGTCCCTCCCCGCAGCCGGCCGGCCCCTATCGAGACTGGGCAAGACGCCCCGATTGGCCCGATTGCCGCCCAGGCCGAGGGACCCCACCCGTGCATGAATTCGTGCACCGGGCCTCTAGTAAATAAAATAAAATGCTGGGGCGGCTACCTTGACTTTGGACCCCAGAACTGCCGAAGAGTCCGTTTCTGTTGCTTTAAACCACCCAGTTTGTGGTAACTTGTTACTGCAGCTCTAGAAATGGAATACAGCGCGAATAACCGAGATAGGATAAAAATAAGAGATCTTAAACAACAATAATAAATAAAATAAAACGTGGACTGCACAGCCTGGTTGTGGGGTTCTCTCCGTGAGGTGGGGGAGTTAGGCGATTCTGAAATGACCCCGAGTTTCCTATTGTTTTAAATTTTCTAACCACAAAGAATTTATGAGCTTCATACTGTTGCAGAGAAAATAGAAGTAGGATTTATGCTTCGCCATTTATGTAGCCAATTCCATAGCTATTAGGTCGTTCTATCATGTATCTGAAAGGTACACATTACCGTTTTCCTCTAAGAACTTGTCGAGTGTGGACAGAAATGACTTAAGCAGGATAAAGACTATTTACTAAGAACCAAGATCAAACATTTTATTAAGTGGGAAAAGGCCGAAGTCGTTTCTATTAAGTCAGGGGCAAAATAGAGCGCTGTTGTCTTCACCGTCGATCAACATGACTTTGTAGCTTTAACTAAGAGAGTAAGCCAGGAGAATGAATTGAGCGGAGTAAGTACCGGAAAGAAAGGAAAATATCTTTATTTACAGATTATCCAGCGCGCACCTAGATAACCTAGTGGATTTTAATAAAACAATATTAAAATTAGTAAGAGAATTTAGTAAGATGGGTGGATAAATAAAGTTTTGATTTATGATAGCAATAAACGTTTGGGAAGGGAAATGGAAAAAAATAGCCCATTCATCGTAGCAACAAACGAAGATGTCTAAGGATGTGTTTAACAAGAAAAGAATTTTGACTGGGCCAAGCCCTCCCTAATGAGATACTGTGCCCCAAAACAGGAGAAGAGCACCCCCTATTTCTGTGCCTCATTGTCACCTGCACCCCGCCCCCCATGCCACCACTGCCTGATGGCTTGTGTCCCTTCGGCTGTGTCCAGTCCCTGGGCAGACGTCCATGCACTGCGAGTGACGGGGCCCCATCGCCTTCACACAGACAACAGACGGGGTGTCAGGCCTGGGAGCAAGCTGGAAGGGGTGGGAGAGGGGGGCGGGAAAGGCAGCCACATTCCCAGGGGGCCCGGAAGCCGGGAGTGTCCCCGGCCGGTAGCTGTAAGGCCGGTTCTGCAAGCGGCAGTGGGGGCCCCACACTGAGCCGAAGCAGCCGCT
>NW_005358689.1:906382-907439 GCF_000412655.1 Myotis brandtii
AACCTGGGGGGGGGGGGGGGCAGGGGCCAAGGCAGGTCAAAGTGCCTGGGGACGCACGTCCAAGTTCATCAGCCACCCACAGCCTCCCTCACACTGGCCACCAGGAGACCAGCGGCCACTTACCAAGTGCCTGCTGTGCGCTGTGACCCACGTGGCTGTCATCCTCGCCACAGCCCGGGAGGAGGACGGAGGGGACTTCGCTCCGGTTTCTGCAGGAGACGGAGGCCCATGGAGGGCAATTACTCATCTAAGACACACCTGTGAGCGGTCCAGGCAGGCTTGAAGCCAGGTGTCGCCCATTGCAAAGCCCAGGCTCCCCCCAGCTATTTCGCTGCCTCTGCGGGGAATACACAGGGGCCCAGCACCACGCGGCGTCGGGGGAGGGAGCATCCGGACCAGCAGGCGTGGCCCATGAGCCTTTGCATTCGGGGCCCCCTGGCCTGGCCCTCTGTGTGGCCAGGGGCACAATCCTCCCGCAGGAACGGGCGGCAGGCTGCCGGCTGCCGGCTGCTGGGACGGCTGTAATCAGGCAGTTCATCAGCCACCCACAGCCTCCCTCACACTGGCCACCAGGAGACCAGCGGCCACTTACCAAGTGCCTGCTGTGCGCTGTGACCCACGTGGCTGTCATCCTCGCCACAGCCCGGGAGGAGGGCGGAGGGGACTTCGCTCCAGTTTCTGCAGGAGGAGACGGAGGCCCATGGAGGGCAATTACTCACCTAAGACACACCCGTGAGCAGTCCAGGCAGGCTTGAAGCCAGGTGTCGCCCATTGCAAAGCCGAGGCTCCCCCCAGCTATTTCACTGCCTCTGCAGGGAATACACAGGGGCCCAGCACCACGCAGCGTGGGGGGAGGGAGCATCCGGACCAGCAGGCGTGGCCCATGAGCCTTTGCATTTGGGGCCCCCTGGCCTGGCCCTCTGTGTGGCCAGAGGCACAATCCTCCCGCAGGAACGGGCGGCAGGCTGCCGGCTGCCGGCTGCTGGGACGGCTGTAATCAGGCTGGAATGGCTCTGAAGGTCCCACGCCAGCAAACCGCAGCCTTCAATTTAAAAAC
>NW_005358689.1:907780-911452 GCF_000412655.1 Myotis brandtii
ATCAATGATTCTCTCTCATCATTGATGTTTCTTTCTCCCTCTCCCTTCCTGTCTGAAATCAATTAAAAAATAAAAATCAATGGGAAAATATCCTCGGGTGGGGATTAAGAATAATAAACAAATAAAAATAAATAAAAAACAAGCATGGAAGCCACGTGCGAAGATGCCCTGTGACTTCCGTGCTTGTGGTGGGAGCACGCAGCCAGAAACGGCTGCCCTGTGGTTCCTTAAATACCTGATTCTGTGAACACCTCCGGGGGCCCAGGGACAGACACCCCCGGTTCTCCCTGCAGGCTCCGCCCTCCGCCGACCTCTGACCTCCGTCCCCAGGGTGCCTCCCTCCCAGAGCAGGGAGCCCGGTGGTCAGGGACGGATCCCTCCACACCGCACCTCTGGGCACAGTTCACAGTGTGGCCCGTGTGATCTCATACCTACCGGCTCCTGAGGCTGTTGGAGAAAGATCGATTCCGTTCATGCCCAGAGGGCCTCTGGGACTTTGAAATGAAAAGTGAGTCCGAGTCCAGACCTGCTTGGGGCACCAGGAGGGTTCTTTCCTGCCACCTGGGCCGACCACGATGAAACAGAAACACATCCCGGTAAATAGCATGTGAGGCTGAGATGCTGATGCGGCCACAAACTCAAGGGACCCAGCGGAGGACCCAGGTGACTGGGGAGACACTGTCTGACGGGGCCACTGGCAGACATTTCCTTCCTACCAGCCTCCATGCTTAGAACAACATTGACACGCATACCTGGGTGTGTGTGGCACTGCGGTACCTGTCCCTCAGGTGCGGGGCTGGACAGGCATCCGTGATGTACTGGGCTCGCAGGTGAGGGGCTGCGTGTCTACTTTGGGGTGCAGAACGGTTTCTGGAAGGAGGTGAGGCCAGGCCTGGAGCCAGCCTCCCAAGCCTCACCCCATTCCTCCTGCCTCGTGTGGGGGGAAAGGAGGCACTTACCTGTGGCCTGAGACATGCCCCCCATTTAGGGAGCCTGGGAGGGCGGGCAGCTGTAAGCATGGAGAAGAGCGGAGACCGGGCCCGACAGGGATGCCTGGAAGGCTGCCTGGAGGAGGAGGCCCAAAGTGCGCCCTGGATGCCCCCCTCCCACCCAGCCCCCTCTCTCTGAGCGGGCCAAGTGGCATTTAAGCACAAACACTTGTGAGAACCATCCCTTCTATGGGGCTTGTCGTACCAAGTTGAGCCCGTGGCAGGTGAGGCCATCAGCGGACAGAGATATGATTACTACACACGCTACCCACCTGCCCAGCACGCTCACCCCCCAGGGCACTGGGCCAGGCCTCGGGTTCTAGTCCGACGCTTCATCTCCATCACCCACGGTCACGGTCCCTCCCTGCCCACCCGACTCCACTCCACTAGGAACATCACGCTTCATGCAGACATTTCCTTTTTAATTTTTTAATCAGTCTGTGTCCAGAAAAAAACAGGATTGGTCAGGCTCCCCGCTCCCACGGCTCCGTCAGCACAGCAGTGCTAGGGGTCCGAGTCTTGTTGGTATTTATCTAAAATCCGGAGGCGGAGAGGAAGCAACTCCACATAGCGTCGTGTATTTGAAGAGACACACCTCACGGCTCGGAGAACTTTTTGTATCAGTCATTTTCGTAGGAACCACAGCCAGTGGGCGCCGGCCGGGAGCCCTCGGTGCTGGAGGGCAGGGTGGGCAGGTGGGCGAGGCAGCCAGAGGGGAGGGCAGAGCCGTCTTTGGGCTGGGAGGCCTGCCCGCGGACTTTGCAGGACAAAATAAAAGGGGAAAATAAATAAAGCCAACCTCATACTTTATTGGGAGGAGGGATGTGTTGACAGAAACAATTCCTGTTCGGGGAAATAAAGTATGGCTGAGCTCGGGACCGAGGGCCACACTCAGAACAGTTGAGGGCTCGTGGTACAGGGTCCAGCGGAATCTCTTTAAAACGCCGCAACAGAGCCTCGCTGCCAGGGGATGTATCAGGACACAGTCTGACCGTTAGTAGAGTCACAGGACTGATCCCACGCCACGGACCCAGGTGCCCGGCCGTGAACACACACCCCCACGCGACTCCGCCCAAGGACAGCACGCAGGACACGGGCTCTCCTTTCCGAAGAAACTTCCAGAAAGCAGAGCCTGCCCGCGCCCCTCCTCTCCTTTCTCGTGGGTCTGCCACATCGGGCTTTCGTCTTGTTGAGTAGAAACCCCCAGATCCAGGAAGATTGTCCGGGAGCTGTCGGGGAACCTTCCCATCGGGCGCCTCCAGGGGGCGGCATGCTGCTGCTCTTCCCGCAGCCCGACCCAGGCTTCCCCTCAGAGGCCCATCCAGCCTCGCGGGGGAATCCAGGGAGGGTTGGAAGCAAATGTGGAAGCGGAGTTACACAATGTGACATGCTTTCGGGGGACGCAGGTGGCACTCGTGACGTACGTCGGTGGGACGCGGAATCCGGTGGCCGGTGCGTGGACTGTGTCCTGTTCCCCAGCACACACGGCGGGGGGCGGGGAGGCCTCCCCTCATCCCTCAGTTCCCCCGTGGTCTCGGCAAACCCGCAGGCCCCAGGTAAAAGGTCTGTCGCCGTCATGGGTCCGTGTCCGACACCCCCTGCTGAGTCTGTGACATACGACGTGAGTCACTGTCCCCGCGTAGACAGAGTAGAACACGCCCCCACCCCACGCTCTGTCCTTCTGTGGCCTCCCTCCACGGGACCGGGTTCCGTCCCCAAAGGGGCAGCCGGAGCACTGGGCCTGGGAGCTCCTTCCAGGCTATGGGTCCTCTTCCATGAGCGGGATCTCTGCGAGAGGAGATGGTTGTTACTTACTGCACCCCACGCCCCTACGCCGACCCGCGATGACAGGCTGCATTAGACTGCCTGCGAGTCCCCACGCCGGGGAGGAGAAGGAAAGGCCAAGTCCCACAGATCAGTTAGCAATCAAAAGCCCGACTCCTCCGTGTCACAGCTACGTGCGGGCGAGTCTCAGACCAGCTCGTGAAAACGCAAACGTTGGATGTGAGCCATGTGCCCTGACGCTCATGCCAAGAGGCGACCATTCCAGGCACAGAGAGGCGGCAGGAGCTGCAGAGAAGGGTCCTGGGGGGGCCCGGGGGACCCCTGTTTCCGCATCGTGACTGCCACTTACTGTCGCTGGAATGGCCGTCTCCTTGGCAAAGCGGTGCCCCTCCCCTGGGGCACAGCCCTCTGTAGTCTGACGCATGTTCCTGCTTTACCGTGAGCCGCAGCCCGCCTGTCCTGCGACAGGCAGACACACAGATCCTGCCCCACGCCTCGTGAAAATGCCCCGCGTGGGCACAGAACGTCCCCAGCCCTGCCCCACGGCGCCCGTCTGCGTCTCCCCTCCTGGCACCGGTGGGTGCTGCCCGCCTCCCAGGCCCCGCTCTCGGAAGTCCTGCCTAGTTAAGGGACCGAGGAGGCCAGCACCCGGGGTCATAGGATGCTCTGAAAACCAAGGACGGGCCACTCGAGCCTTTCCGCTCTGGACGGTGGCTGGGTGCCCCTGGTGCCTCCTGAAATGTCCATTACGGGGCTCATCCCTTGTGAGACGAGGACCCCTCCTCTCCTAGTTGGCCTTGCCCGTGGCCTCCGCACGTAGGGAGAGCCGGACGGCTCTGTGCCGGCCCGAAGATGCTGGGAGCCGGTGCGGCGGTGCGTGCCGGGCCCGGGGGCAAAC
>NW_005358689.1:911662-912073 GCF_000412655.1 Myotis brandtii
CCGTGTCCCCGGAGCCAGGGTAGGCCGGGGGGCTCTGGTCATCCACGGGCAAGGGGCAGCCCTGGCCCCCAGGGGCCAGGTACCCGGGGCCTAAGGCACTCAAGCCGCCGCTCACGGCCTCGTCGTACGACGGGAGCATCACGGGCACGCCGTCCACCACCACGAAGTCAGGGTCGCTGCTGGAACTCCTGGGGGGCCCCCTGTGCACGGCAGAGCGGTTCCAATGTGTCAGAGCGACCCGCCACCCCGGGGAGGAAGCCACAGTGCCCCCCGCTGGAGCCGGGGTCCTCGGGGCCCGCGATGGGAGCAGAGGTGTGTGTGTGTGTGTGTGTGTGTGTGTGTGTATATATATAAAGGGTGTCCCAAAATTCACGCAAGAAGTAATTTTGATAGAAAACACAGGTTTATAAT
>NW_005358689.1:912475-918909 GCF_000412655.1 Myotis brandtii
TTTTAAAAATATATTTTTTATTGATTTTAGAGAGGGAGAGAGAGAGAGAGAGAGACATCAGTGGTGAGAGAGAATCACTGACCGGCTGCCTCCTGCACACCCCACCCTGGGGATGGAGCCCACAGCCTGGGCATGTGCCCTGACCGGGAATGGAACCGTGACCTCCTGGTTCATAGGTCCATGCTCAACCATTGAGCCACGCTGGCCGGGCTGAGGTTTCTTCTCCTCACTGGCTTGTGCCCTCCCGCCTGTCCCCTCCGCTCTCCCCTCACACTTCCTTCCTCCCTCTGGGACCTCTGTGCTTGGCCGTGTGGCCATAACCTCCTGCCAGGGGCCCAGGTGGCCCGTTCCTACCGAGCATCTGAATGTCTCTGTGGTGTCCCTCAGGGAGGCTGCTGGGAACAGAACAGGTAAGAGAATAGGGGCTGCCCTAGCCGGTGTGGCTCAGTGGATAGAGCGTCGGCCAGTGGACTGAAGGGTCCCAGGTTCGATCCCGGTCAAGGGCACGTATCTCGGTTGTGGGCTCCATCCCCGACCCTGGTCGGGGCAAGTGGGGGAGGCAACCAATGAATGTGTCTCTCTCACATCGATGTTTCTCTCTGTCTCTGCTCCTCCCTTCCCCTCTCTCTAAAAATCAATGGGAAAATATCCTCAGGTGAGGATTAACACACAAAAAAAAACCAAAAAAAAATGAGTGGCCTTCTCTGATGCATAGGGTCCCCGAAGGAGAAGGCTGACACGGGGACAGATGGTTCCTCGGGGACAGGCCGCGGTGTCCGTGAGGCCTGGCGAGTGTCCTGGGACGCTTGGTGCCCTGCCCTCCTTCTCATGTGCACAGCCCGCCCGTTCGCTTTCTAAGCGGCTGCTTCCACGCAGCGGCCCGCGAGCAGCGGGGCCAGGAGGCACTTCTTTGACCCGAAGGGTGCTGGTGGCACAGGGAGGCACTGGGCCAGGCCCCTCTGGGAGGAGTGTGACAGGGTCCTCTGTGGGGATGGCGGCGGCGGGAGGACGAAGACACCAACCCGAGCTCATTGGTGAGTGGGGGGGATGGGGGGGCGACAGCGCCCTCCACAGGCCCTACTGCGCTCGCTCAGCTCCTACTGGAGGCAGAGTCCACAGGCCCTGCCCTGACCCCAACCAGAACCCTGTCCCGAGACATCCCATCGCACACGGTTTTTGGACCTCTGCTGGGTCACACACCTTGGACTTTGTCTCCTAATCAGCTCTGTGCATTCCTTACCCTCCCATGGACCGCAAGCTGCAGGGGATGCCACTCCAGGCCACGTGCGGGGAGGGGAGTCTGTGCTCCCCTCTCACACCCCAAATGCCCCTTCCGGACCCTCTATCCAGGAAGGAAGGGAGACACGGGCTCACAGGGGGTGGGATGGGATAAGGGGGTGGGAAGGGGGAAATGAGGTCTGTCTCCTGCTTGGTGCCCTGACCTCCAGGTCCCCCCCAAAACGTCCCAGGAAAGCGTTTCGCTCTCCCCGTGTCCTCCCTGAGAACCTCCACTCTGCACACACTGCCCCCCCAGCTCAGCCTCCTCTCCCGGCTGCCCCAGGGGGCGGCACTGACCTTGGGGGGAAGTGGGCCTTGAACTTGGTCTGGAACATCCTGGCCAGGATGACGAGCAGCAGCACCAGCAGCACGCTGGTCGCCGTGAACGCCACGATCTTCCACGTGGTCAGGAGGGTCTCGTGGGTGTTGGGCCACGTTTGCTCTGCGGGGGGGGAGGGGGGAGAGAGAGAGAGAGAGAGAGAGAGAGAGAGAACAAAGGGGCACACGAGGCTCCCGGACTGTACCGGGTGTGGTGCGGAGGTTCCCACGCACCTGGCCCGTGGCCTCGGGATCCCACAGCACTAACCCGTCCCCAGCGGCCTCTGCCAGGTTGGAGGGCGACCTGCATGCGCCCATTCCACACCCGTGAGAGCCTGCTTCTCAGGCCGAGAATGAAGGGGGCCCCTCCCCTGGGGAAGTCGTGTCCAGGAGCAGGGAAGGGGCGCTGAGCTATCGGACTTTGTGAGGGTCTGGGATGGACTGTGGGGTGGGGTGGGGTGGGGTGAGAAAGAACCGGAAGCTGGAAGGGCCGTGGAGAGGCATGGCCATCACACGCTCCAGGTAAGGGGAGGCCAGGGCTGACCCCCAAAACAGTCCTGCCCTTGGCCACAAGCCGCCCCCCCCCCTCCAGCCCCGTCTCTTACACTTGCCCTGTGTGGCTGCTGGTTCCTCCTCCCTCCTCTCATCTTTTTTGGTTTGTTTGTGAATCCTCACCCGAGGACATTTCCCCAGGGATTTTTAGAGAGAGTGGAAGGGAGAGGGAGAAGACACAGAAAAAGAAACATCGATGTGCAAGAGACACATCCATTGGTTGCCTCCTGCCACGCCCCATCCAGGGCCAGGGATGGAGCCTGCAACTGAGGTACACGCCCTCGACCGGAATCGAACCCATGACCCTTCAGTCCGAGGGCCGAAGCTCTAACCACTGAGAAAAACTGGCTAGGGCCTCCCACCTCTCGTCTTGCTCAGAAGCGACCCGTAGGCCTTCCTGCACTGCTCCTCCAGCTGGTTCCCATGACCCCGGTGGGCCTCCGGGTCCCGTGTTGACCGAAGCTTCCCTCACATGCTGTGTCCAGGGGGAAAGTGTGCAGCATCCCCACTGCTCAGGGCAGGTGGCCAGGGGCGCCCCTGGGAAACCCCAGGGTGGGGGGGGAGGGGATGGGAGGGAGGAGACGGTGGGTGGGTGTCGCTGGTGCTCCGGTCTCTGTACCCTGGAACCCTGAGGCCCGTGGTTTGCCGGTAACGTGTTATTAACTAGCAGGTACTTAAGTCTGCACACGGCTGATGTTCTCCTAAGCGCCAGCACGTCTAACCCACAGTGTCATTTCTGTGGGCCCGGCCGTGGGGCCAGCGTGGGCCCGGGCAGCTCACCTGACTTGATGCAGTAGACTTGATAGGAAGGAAACCACTCCCCGTACTGGCAGGTGATGTACTTGTAGTCACTGGTGAGGCTGTAGCCGGGGTCGCAGTAGAACTCCACGACGGTCCCGTGGTTGTAGCGATCGCAAGGCCGCGGGTGGCAGACGAAGTCGCCGTGGCTCACCATGGGAGGTAGCGGGCAGACTTGGGCAGTGGGGAAGAATAAGGGTGTGAGTACCAGGTGCTCACCGCGTGGGAAGCCCTCCGCACTGGGTGACCGCAGTCCCGAGAGATGCGCTGGCCCGTCCGCCACCGGGCTGGCGCGTCGTGCCAGGGACGGTCCCTTCTGAGCGCCCGCTGCTCTCACCCGGTCTTATAAGGCACCTTGTCAAAGGGAGGTTCGCTTTACATGGCAAAGAGTGTGCCTGCTTAATAGATAGCATGGAGCTACTCTACTCCTCATGCAGGCTGTTAGGTGCCAGACAACCTAGTACAGTGATGGCAAACCTCTGACACGTGAACTCATTTTTTTGGTTGATTTTTCTTTGTTAAATGGCATTTAAATATATAAAATAAATATCAAAAATATAAGTCTTTGTTTTACTATGGTTGCAAATATCAAAAAATTTCTATATGTGACACAGCACCAGAGTTAAGTTAGGGTTTTTCAAAATGCTGACACGCCGAGCTCAAAAGGTTCGCCATCACGGTGCTGTCCTCTCCTCTGTTTTTACTCTTTTTACTTATGCTCTCCCCTCTGTCTGAAGTGCCATGTCCCCTGCATGTCACCAGACTGACTCTTGCTCCTTTAAAAAGACTCAGCTCAGCCCCTACCCTCATTCCATCCCATCCCAGGCTAGGAGACTTCCCTGGAATCCTGGCGCGTCGCCCAGGGACGGTCCCTTCTGAGCGCCCGCTGCTCTCACCCGGTCTTATAAGGCACCTTGTCAAAGGGAGGTTCGCTTTACATGGCAAAGAGTGTGCCTGCTCAATAGATAGCATGGAGCTACTCTACTCCTAATGCAGGCTGTTAGGTGCCAGACAACCTAGTAAATAAGACTAAGATACTTGTGGGCAAAATGCTTACCGAAAGGAACAGAGGTGTTTTCCATCTTTAGATTTATTCACCGACTCATGAGTCAACCCATCCCTAAGCCTGGCCCCCAAGAGATGGTTCCATGAAGACATGAGAGCTGGCACCTGAGCCCAGATCCACTGTGCCCCCGGGGCCGATGGAGGCCCCCCAACAGGCTGTCTGCCTGTTGACAGCCAGGGATGGAGGGCTGGGGGCAGCCGGCTGGAACCTGGGGGATCCCTTCTCTGAAGGTGAGTGTGTGGTGGGGGAAGGGGTGTCCTCATTTCTTAATTTGGTGGGAGACACCATTCCAGAATTCTGCCACCTTTGCTCCCTTCGGTGGGGCTTACCGAAAGGAACAGAGGTGTTTTCCATCTTTAGATTTATTCACCGACTCATGAGTCAACCCATCCCTAAGCCTGGCCCCCACGAGACGGTTCCATGAAGACATGAGGGCTGGCAGCTGAGCCCAGATCCACTGTGCTCCGGGGCTGATGGAGGCCCCCCAACAGGCTGTCTGCCCGGTGACAGCCAGGGATGAAGGGCTGGGGGCAGCCGGCTGAATGTGAGTGTGTGGTGGGGGAGGGATGTCCTCATTTCTTGATTTGGTGGGAGAAGTCATTCCAGAATTCTGCCACCTTTGCTCCCTTCGGTGGGAAGAAGAATCCCCTCTCTTCTTCCTTCAACGTCAGTGTAAGTCCCTGCATGTGACTGAGGCAAAAAACATACTACTTCTAAGACACCAGAGAGCTGGAGGGCTGATGGTCACGTGTTCCCAGTGAGGCAAAAGGAAGGCGAGGTGCGGAGAGGACCTGCCCAGGGGCGAAGGCCCGTGGACAGGGGACACGACAGGGGTGAGGGGGGCGGAGTTCAGGGCCACCCTCCAGGTCAGGGCTCATAAAATCCAAGGAAAAAGGAGCCGGGAGAGAAATAGCAGGGAAGCCTGAAAACTTGGTTCCGCTTGAAAAACAGGAACAAGACCTCCTGGCTTAGCACAGAAAGATCAGCGTCTCTAGATTCAACCTAGAAAAAATATAAGGGCGCTGCTTGATGCCAAGGCACAGTCTACCCTCGAGGACAAGAGTGATGCGTGAGCGAGAAGATGGAGAAGCCACAGTGGCAATTACTTCTTGTAAGAGAGAGAGAGAGAGAGAATGAGGCACGGTGGTCCCTGCGACACGCCGGTGACACGCAGGCAGTCATTTCCCTGTAATCACCGTGCCGTGATATGATCCGTGCCGTGATGTATGATCCGTACACGGGAAGGAATGGCAGTAATTTACCATTGCGTGTGAACAATACATTAACGAGCTTGCCTGCGACTTTGCATTTCCCTCTAATAAAGTAAAATTTAAAAAAAACCCTCCTGGGGTCACGGGCAAGGCGGTTATAATACAAACAGTGTCACACCGAGGAATCTGCAGGAAACAAAAGTTGGCAGGAAACAGAGCAGAGGGTGCTACGCACCAACCTACGGGCCAAGAGGGCAGAGCAGGTTCTGTTTGCAGAACGACCCCGCGTCCTTCCAGACAGACAGGGCTTCCCTGGCTAATGTCCCCGACGTGACAGGGCGAGTGCCTAAGATTTCTCCCTTCCCAGGTCCAGAGAACACACATGTCTGCAAAGGGGAAGGAACGATCTCTTTCGTTCTGGAGAATATGATAAGCAAACAATCCCCTAAGACGTTGACTCATGTACACGGAATTCCAAACGCGGGTTCTAAATGGGCTGTCTGCTCGCTGACTTGAAGGCTGGGAGTCGGCGGGGAGGGGGGGAAGGGGAGTCTGCGACCCGGCAAATCATTTCATTTCTCTGGTCTCAAGTTCCTAAGGAGGCAGAACCGGATGAATGATCTTCGTACTTGACAATGGCAAGTCTTCCTTCAGACAAACCCGCAGTGGGAACACAGTATGTAGCACAGAGCCCTCGGGGGTGGGCAGTTGGAACAGAGCTACCTTGGCCTCGTTGCTTCCGAGGGAACGCCTGGGCCTCAGGGCCTGGGGGTGGAGGGGAGGCGGGGAGCGGGCAGGAGTCCAAGCCCACCTGGCCAAGGGTTACCTGGCCTGGTATACACCTCTTCCCTCAGGCTAAGGAGAGGAGAGAAGGGTGGAGGCTGGGGCAAGTAGACAGAGCCCGTCCTGCCCCTTCCCATGGATAGAGGCCCCCCTGCCATGCTGGGTAAGGGAGAGAAGGGGCATTCGTTTTTCTTGTCTTCATCTTCTGCTGATTGGATTTCACATCGAATCCAGCTGCTGACAGGATCACGGGCGAGTGGACAGGGCGCTTGGCAGCCCAGGAGAGGAGGAGGAGGCCATGGCCCTGGCCAGTTGGTCCATGGACGGGTGGGAGGCTCTGGTGGGTGGGGGTGACCAGTTGGCCGCTGCTATTATCACTTCCAGTGAGGGGAGCAGGACTTGAATTCCTAATAGCAACGGCCCTGGGC
>NW_005358689.1:918924-923856 GCF_000412655.1 Myotis brandtii
AAAGAGGAGGAGGGAGGGAAAATCACAGTGTCAGCATCACACGCAGCGCAGCTTGGGCCAAATCGTTGAGGGTGTCCTTCTCCCTCCTCTCATGCCTCTGACATGGGTCCAGGGTCCAGGGACCACTAAGGGGTCGCCATGGGCAGCCGGGCAGATTCTCAGAAGCCAGGGCAGTGCCGCTGGGGAGTCGAGTCAGGGCTGCTCTTCACCCTTGACTCTGTGACCCACTCCCTGAGGCCAGGTCATGGGACCTGGTCCCCATCGGTGAGGATGGCACGGTAATACCTGGAGCTTTTGGGAGGCGAAATAAATAAATTCCAAGTGAAGGGCCCAGGGCCAAGAGGACCCTCGACCAGCGCCCATTCCTCTCCCTGGGAAACTGTCAGCCGGCTTCCAGGGGAGAGAGTCCCCGGGCACCCCCAGCCTCTGCTGTGCCGCCCAGAGCCAGCCGAGGACAGGGCGGCCTCCCTGGGGACAGTGCGGCCTCCCTGGGGACAGTGTGTCCCGTTCCCAGCAGAGTCGAAGGATGTGGCCGCCTGGGAGATGCTCCAGGGACCACCTCTCCCAGCTCCTCCCTGGCCACCCTGGCCAGCGAGCAGCAGAGCGAGGCTGGGCCCCAGCTCCTGGCTTCCGGTAGCCACTCCGGGCCCTAGAAGTGCCCAGGAGAGCAGCGTGGGGAGCAGGTGAGGGCTCAGGAGGCACGAGGCTGGGCCACTTGGGAGCAGGTGACCTTGGGAAGGAAGGAAGCTCTCAGCGCCTCCGTTTCCTCATCTGCCGGGTGGCACCACGCGTTTCTCACGACGACGCTCGTATGAGCGGTCCTGGGTGATGGGGACCTCACAGTGTCCGGCAGGGAGGAGGCCTCCAACAGCTGCCACGCGCCGGCTGCAACAATGCTCGTTTCCAGATCACGGGACTTGTCATCTTCCCCCCCTCGGACTGCACGCTCTTCAGAGTCAGGGATCCCGTCCTGTCCTTCCTCTGTGACTCCCCAACGCGCTGCTGCTCGGGCCCGGCAGGTGCTCCATCAGCACCACGTCACCGCGACCCGAGTTCTCGGCACTCACACACAAGGACGCGCCCGCAGTCACTGTCAAGGTTGCTTTTCAGAAAAGAGTCCTTGGATCAGAGTCAGTCCCGTCCTGTCCTTCCTCTGTGATTCCCCAACGCGCTGCTGCTCGGGCCCGGCAGGTGCTCCATCAGCACCACGTCACCACCGCCCGAGTTCTCGGCACTCACACACAAGGACGCGCCCGCAGTCACTGTCAAGGTTGCTTTTCAGAAAAGAGTCCTTGGATTCAGTGTGTGTGTGTGTGTGTGTGTGTGTGCGCACGCGTGTGTGCGCGTGCCTGTGTGTGCGTGTGAAAGAGACAGACAGCCTCAGAAACGAAGACTGGAAAACACTAAAACACAGAGATGAGGCAAAGCACGCAGACACGCAGCGAGGCAGACCAGCCCGCGGGGCCCCGCAGCGCCTTCCAGGTGCCCGGATGGACACTCATCTGTGCTTAAATGACATGACCTACACTGTGGCTCAAGCCTGTGAGATTTCGGGTGCTTGGCCCCCGACACACAGCTGTGGGGAACATGCATGCGCCTGGATCGTCCACCTCGATAACGTGGGTGCAACAGCCTGGACCTCGAAATATATGCTCCACACCTTTGGCGAAGCTGCCAGAGCTTTTCCTTCCAGGTTAGACACTCCTCCGTGAAGCCCTCAAAGTGAATGGCAGTCATTACTGTTCAGCATTTCCTCTCATTACCTGGGACTCATCTTAGACAAACACAGCTACAAGTATGCAAGCAACCCCAAGCAGCACCTGAGCTACCAAAATAGTGTCACGATGTATATGCATCAAAGCCTGGGAACTTGCCCGGCTGGCGTGGCTCAGTGGTTGAGCATCGACCTATGAAGCAGGAGATCACGGTTCAATTCCCGGTCGGGGCACATGCCCGGGTTGTGGGCTCCATCCCCAGTGTGGGGCGTGCAGGAGGCAGATGGTCGGTGATTCTCTCTCATCATTGATGTTTCTCTCCCTCCTCCCTCTCCATTCCTCTCTGAAATCAATAAATATATATATTTTTTAAAAGCCTGGGAACTTTATACCCAATGTCACCCCAATAATTTTATTTTAAAAGCCTGGATACACCCTAGCCGGCTTGGCTTAGTGGATAGAGCATTGGCCTACAGACTGAAGGGTCCCGGGTTTGATTCCAGCCAAGGGCACATGCCTGGGTTGTGGGCTCGATCCCCAGTGGGGACGTGCGGGAGGCAGCCCATCAATGATTCTCTCTCATCACTCGTGTTTCTATCTCTCTCTCCTTCTCCCTTCCTCTCTGAAATCAATAATGAAATATATTTAAAAAAAAAAAAAAGCCTGGATACTTTATTCACACCATCATGCCCAGTGGCTCACTTACTTATTATGACTCTGGACACAATTTTAGAGCGAGAGTCACGATGGACACTTGATTGACCACCTACTATGTGCCAAACACTTCACCAAATGCACTGCATCTGTCCCCATTGGGTCCTCACAGTCCCACGAGGTAAGGACGGTCACCTCCCCCTTTTACGGCTGAGGGAACGGAGGCCGATGGAAGCTCAGCGGCTTTCCCATCTCAGATGACTGACTAGGCGCCCCAGGACTTGAACCCGGCCGGCGCGCTGTCACTCTACACTCTTAATCAATACACCCCATTGCCTCCGCCGTCACCCTGGCGATCCCATCTCCCGGCTCACAGTGGGTCAGAGGAGTTGGAGGCGGGGAAGTTGCAGCGGCAGGTGCCCTGACAGCTGACGGACGGCTGGATTCGCAGTGAGACAGGGATGAAAAGCTCAAGGAGAAAGGCCTCCATGCACAGCTGTCCACACCCGTCACTTTCGGGGTCAGAGCACGCTACGATATCTCAAGCCCCCGGCAGCACCATGACCCGCAGCTCCGTGCAGCAATTCCCACCGGTGCCGACAGGAGAAGTCAGATGGCGTGCCAAGAAAGACAAAGAAATGAGGGACACCAGCGTGGGGGATACAGGAAAGGGTGGGGGTCTCTCCGGATAGTTCACCCTTGCTGAATACCCTAAGACCGTGGTCGGCAAACTGCGGTTCGCGGGAGATGCTCCAGGGACCACCTCTCCCAGCTCCTCCCTGGCCACCCTGGCCAGCGAGCAGCAGAGCGAGGCTGGGCCCCAGCTCCTGGCTTCCGGTAGCCACTCCGGGCCCTAGAAGTGCCCAGGAGAGCAGCGTGGGGAGCAGGTGAGGGCTCAGGAGGCACGAGGCTGGGCCACTTGGGAGCAGGTGACCTTGGGAAGGAAGGAAGCTCTCAGCGCCTCCGTTTCCTCATCTGCCGGGTGGCACCACGCGTTTCTCACGACGCTCGTAGGATGAGCGGTCCTGGGTGATGGGGACCTCACAGTGTCCGGCAGGGAGGAGGCCTCCAACAGCTGCCACGCGCCGGCTGCAATGAAGCTCGTTTCCAGATCACGGGACTTGTCATCTTCCCCCCCTCGGACTGCACGCTCTTCAGAGTCAGGGATCCCGTCCTGTCCTTCCTCTGTGACTCCCCAACGCGCTGCTGCTCGGGCCCGGCAGGTGCTCCATCAGCACCACGTCACCGCGACCCGAGTTCTCGGCACTCACACACAAGGACGCGCCCGCAGTCACTGTCAAGGTTGCTTTTCAGAAAAGAGTCCTTGGATTCAGTGTGTGTGTGTGTGTGTGTGTGTGTGCGCACGCGTGTGTGCGCGTGCCTGTGTGTGCGTGTGAAAGAGACAGACAGCCTCAGAAACGAAGACTGGAAAACACTAAAACACAGAGATGAGGCAAAGCACGCAGACACGCAGCGAGGCAGACCAGCCCGCGGGGCCCCGCAGCGCCTTCCAGGTGCCCGGATGGACACTCATCTGTGCTTAAATGACATGACCTACACTGTGGCTCAAGCCTGTGAGATTTCGGGTGCTTGGCCCCCGACACACAGCTGTGGGGAACATGCATGCGCCTGGATCGTCCACCTCGATAACGTGGGTGCAACAGCCTGGACCTCGAAATATATGCTCCACACCTTTGGCGAAGCTGCCAGAGCTTTTCCTTCCAGGTTAGACACTCCTCCGTGAAGCCCTCAAAGTGAATGGCAGTCATTACTGTTCAGCATTTCCTCTCATTACCTGGGACTCATCTTAGACAAACACAGCTACAAGTATGCAAGCAACCCCAAGCAGCACCTGAGCTACCAAAATAGTGTCACGATGTATATGCATCAAAGCCTGGGAACTTGCCCGGCTGGCGTGGCTCAGTGGTTGAGCATCGACCTATGAAGCAGGAGATCACGGTTCAATTCCCGGTCGGGGCACATGCCCGGGTTGTGGGCTCCATCCCCAGTGTGGGGCGTGCAGGAGGCAGATGGTCGGTGATTCTCTCTCATCATTGATGTTTCTCTCCCTCCTCCCTCTCCATTCCTCTCTGAAATCAATAAATATATATATTTTTTAAAAGCCTGGGAACTTTATACCCAATGTCACCCCAATAATTTTATTTTAAAAGCCTGGATACACCCTAGCCGGCTTGGCTTAGTGGATAGAGCATTGGCCTACAGACTGAAGGGTCCCGGGTTTGATTCCAGCCAAGGGCACATGCCTGGGTTGTGGGCTCGATCCCCAGTGGGGACGTGCGGGAGGCAGCCCATCAATGATTCTCTCTCATCACTCGTGTTTCTATCTCTCTCTCCTTCTCCCTTCCTCTCTGAAATCAATAATGAAATATATTTAAAAAAAAAAAAAAGCCTGGATACTTTATTCACACCATCATGCCCAGTGGCTCACTTACTTATTATGACTCTGGACACAATTTTAGAGCGAGAGTCACGATGGACACTTGATTGACCACCTACTATGTGCCAAACACTTCACCAAATGCACTGCATCTGTCCCCATTGG
>NW_005358689.1:924235-926147 GCF_000412655.1 Myotis brandtii
ACCAACCGACACCCCCCACTTCTTCTAATGCCACTTCTTCAAAATAGACTTGCCCAGGCCAAAAACCGACTTCTGCGCATGGGCCACGAAGTTTCAATCGCACTGTACGTGCGCGCCCGCACGTGGTATTTTGTGGAAGAGCCACACTCAAGGGGCCAAAGAGAGGCATGTGGCTCGCGAGCTGCAGTTTGCTGACCACTGCCCTAGGGGATTTGGGATGAGTGAGAGGAGGGGCGAGTGGGGATTCCACTTACCAGCCCAGGGGAATGGCCAAACCAATGGCCCAGGCTGGGCACCCTGTCTCCTTGGAGCACCAGGCTCCTCTCCCCTCCCCACTCGCCTCCTGGCCAAGATGGCACCATGGCTCAGCCACCCCCACTCCAAGCCTTCTCCAGAGGCCTCCCGCCGAGACACCCGCCTCCTCTGACCTCCTCCGCACAGAGGTGTACATCGGAGAAACGCTGCTTGTAAGAACGCACCTGTTGCCACCTCCTGTCTTGTTTTGTTTCCCAAGAAAGGCTGCAAAAAGGCTTTGTATGGCCTCTCGACTGGAAATTTCCTCTCATTTCTCTCCCCCATACAGACCCCCGCCCGCCTACAGTATTCAATAGACGCCGAGAAACAAATGGGTGTTTGTTCTCTTCGATCATAATTTCAAAACCCGAATGAAAGCGAGGGCTGAGCCAGCACGGCCAGCTTGCCTGGCGGAAGTAGTTAGGGCTCTCGCGTGCCTGTGTGTGCGTGTGAAAGAGACAGACAGCCTCAGAAACGAAGACTGGAAAACACTAAAACACAGAGATGAGGCAAAGCACGCAGACACGCAGCGAGGCAGACCAGCCCGCGGGGCCCCGCAGCGCCTTCCAGGTGCCCGGATGGACACTCATCTGTGCTTAAATGACATGACCTACACTGTGGCTCAAGCCTGTGAGATTTCGGGTGCTTGGCCCCCGACACACAGCTGTGGGGAACATGCATGCGTCCGGATCGTCCACCTCGATAACGAGGGTGCAACAGCCTGGACCTCGAAATATATGCTCCACACCTTTGGCGAAGCTGCCAGAGCTTTTCCTTCCAGGTTAGACACTCCTCCGTGAAGCCCTCAAAGTGAATGGCAGTCATTACTGTTCAGCATTTCCTCTCATTACCTGGGACTCATCTTAGACAAACACAGCTACAAGTATGCAAGCAACCCCAAGCAGCACCTGAGCTACCAAAATAGTGTCACGATGTATATGCATCAAAGCCTGGGAACTTGCCCGGCTGGCGTGGCTCAGTGGTTGAGCATCGACCTATGAAGCAGGAGATCACGGTTCAATTCCCGGTCGGGGCACATGCCCGGGTTGTGGGCTCCATCCCCAGTGTGGGGCGTGCAGGAGGCAGATGGTCGGTGATTCTCTCTCATCATTGATGTTTCTCTCCCTCCTCCCTCTCCATTCCTCTCTGAAATCAATAAATATATATATTTTTTAAAAGCCTGGGAACTTTATACCCAATGTCACCCCAATAATTTTTTTTAAAAAGCCTGGATACACCCTAGCCAGCTTGGCTTAGTGGATAGAGCATCAGGCCGCGGACTGAAGGGTTCAGGTTTGATTCCGGCCAAGGGCACATGCCTGGGTTGTGGGCTCGATCCCCAGTGGGGACGTGCGGGAGGCAGCCCATCAATGATTCTCTCTCATCACTCGTGTTTCTATCTCTCTCTCCTTCTCCCTTCCTCTCTGAAATCAATAATGAAATATATTTAAAAAAAAAAAAAAGCCTGGATACTTTATTCACACCATCATGCCCAGTGGCTCACTTACTTATTATGACTCTGGACACAATTTTAGAGCGAGAGTCACGATGGACACTTGATTGACCACCTACTATGTGCCAAACACTTCACCAAATGCACTGCATCTGTCCCCATTGG
>NW_005358689.1:927335-928382 GCF_000412655.1 Myotis brandtii
CCCCCCCACCCACCTGGCACCACTGATTAGTGATTATCACGGAACCACGCTCCAAAGTCACATCGATTGAACAAGCACAGGAGGAGAGAGCTCTCCGTCCCGGGCTTCTGCGTGCGTGGGCTGGCCGTGGAAAGCACCTACCGCAAAGCCACAAAATGCCTGGGGACAGGAAGAAACATTGGCACCTTAACAAGACGAGGGGTGAGATGAATGGCGCCCCCAGACAATCTGTTTCCACTGGGTGCAGAGAAAACTAATTTTTGAAGACGTTTCGTTTAGCTTTGCAATATTCTGCAGTTGAACGGTGGATGATGCTGGAACTTCTCCCTCTTATCCCTTAAGCCAGCGGTTCTCAGCCTGTGGGTCGAGACCCCTTTGGGGGTCGAACGACCCTTTCACAGGGGTCGCCTAAGACCATCGGAAAACACATATGTAATTACATATTGTTTTTGTGATGAATCACTACTTATTATGACTCTGGACACAATTTTAGAGCGAGAGTCACGATGGACACTTGATTGACCCCCTACTATGTGCCAAACACTTCACCAAATGCACTGCATCTGTCCCCATTGGATCCTCACAGTCCCACGAGGTAAGGATGGTCACCTCCCCCTTTTATGGCTGAGGGAACGGAGGCCAATGGAAGCTCAGCGACTTTCCCATCTCAGATGACTAACTAGGCGCCCCAGGACTTGAACCCGGCCGGCGCGCTGTCACTCTACACTCTTAATCAATACACCCCATTGCCTCCGCCGTCACCCTGGCGATCCCATCTCCCGGCTCACAGTGGGTCAGAGGAGTTGGAGGCGGGGAAGTTGCAGCGGCAGGTGCCCTGACAGCTGACGGACGGCTGGATTCGCAGTGAGACAGGGATGAAAAGCTCAAGGAGAAAGGCCTCCATGCACAGCTGTCCACACCCGTCACTTTCGGGGTCAGAGCACGCTACGATATCTCAAGCCCCCGGCAGCACCATGACCCGCAGCTCCGTGCAGCAATTCCCACCGGTGCCGACAGGAGAAGTCAGATGGCGTGCCAAGAAAGACA
>NW_005358689.1:929796-935841 GCF_000412655.1 Myotis brandtii
ATGATGTTCAATTTGTAGCAATGAAATTGGGGGTCACCACAACATGAGGAACTGTATTCAAGGGTCTCGGCATTAGGAAGGTTGAGAACCACTGCTTAAGCTTAAGGACGAGGACGGGGGTAGGGGAAGCAGGTGTCATGTCTGGTTATAAGTGTGGCTTCGTGGCAGACGAGCGGGCTTGCTGCCTCGGCTCAGAATGGAGGCCAGCAGGGTGTCTTTAGTGAACAGTTAGGGCCGGCCATTGGCCATCGTTCTCCGCTCTGCACCTCCCATGGAGACACCCGCTCTAATCATCCCACATTCACCTTCCAGAAGCGCGAGAGGTGTTACCTTCCAGAGCAAGGCACCGCGGTGGGCTGGACGACCAGATAAGGTTGTGTAAGCACTCGAGATATTCCGACCCCTCGAGCTTGAACCCCGGGAAGCAGCGGTAGGCAATGACCGTGCCCACCGGGAAGGAGGTCTGGAACTCGGAGATGTTCACGTAGCCGTTGGAAGAGGCCAGTGGCCTCAGGCAGCCTGGGGAGAGGGAGAGCGAAAGGCGGAAGTCTTAGTCGGTTGTCTCTGTCCACCCAAGGGATAAACCCCGCTCTCGGATTCCCCCACCCTAACCGTGGCCTCTGAGCCATGAACACCATGGTCCTAAAAGTTCAGATTCCTGCTCAGTTGGTGTGGCTCAGTGGTTGAGCGTCGACCTAGGAACCAGGAGGTCACGGCTCGATTCCGGTCAAGGGCACATGCCCAGGTTGCAGGCTCGATCCCCAGTACAGGGTGTGCAGGAGGCAGCCGATCCATGATTCTTTCTCCTCATTGATGTGTCCATCTCTCTCTCCCTCTCCCTTCCTCTCTGAAATCAATAAGATATGTTTTTTTATGAAGTTCAGACTCCTTATCGACCTGCCTATTCTATTTGTGATGTGCAAATTTGATTTTACAGTTGCAAATGGCACTAGGGCAGTGATGGCGAACCTATGACACGCGTGTCAGAGGTGACACTCGAACTCATTTTTTTGGTTGATTTTTCTTTGTTCAATGGCATTTAAATATATAAAATAAATATCAAAAATATAAGTCTTTGTTTTACTATGGTTGCAAAGATCAAAAAATTTCTATATGTGACACGGCACCAGAGTTGAGTTAGGGTTTTTCAAAATGCTGACACGCCGAGCTCAAAAGGTTCGCCATCACTGGTCTAGAGAATGGGAGGAGTGGGGAGCAGTGAGGAGGGGGGAAACTTACTAAACACCCAGGGTTGGTGTTCAGCCTGGGCACCCCCATCTCTTTTTTTAAAAAATATATTTTTATTGATTTCAGAGAGGAAGGGAGAGGAAGAGAGATAGAAACATCAAAGATGAGAGTCATTAGTGGGCTGCCTCCTGCACGCCCCCTACTGGGGATCGAGAGATGAGAGTCATTAATGGGCTGCCTCCTGCGCGCCCCCTACTGGGGATCGAGCCTGCAACCCCGGCATGTGCCCTTGACCAGAATCAAATCCGGGACCCTTCAGTCCTCAGGCCGACACTCTAACCGCTGAGCCAAACTGGCTAGGGCTCGATCGCTTTGAAAGCTCCCCAAGTAGCCCTGGCTGGTTTGGCTCAGTGGATAGAGCGTCGGCCTGGGGACTGAAAGGTCCCAGGTTCGATTCCGGTCAGGGGCATGTACCTTGGTTGCAGGCACATCCCCAGTAGGGAGTGTGCAGGAGGCAGCTGATTGATGCTTCTCTCTCATCGATGTTTCCAACTCTCTATCCCTCTCCCTTCCTCTCTGTAAAAAATCAATGAAACATATTTTTAAAAAAGAAAAGAAAAGAAAGCTCCCCAAGTAATCCTAGCGTGCCGTGCCGTCAGGGCTGACAACCACCGAGTGCCACGGAGGAAAAGGACACGTTGCTGTTTCAACGACAGCGGTGGGGTGCCGAGGAGGTTGGGACGCGAACTCTGTTCCGCCCTCGCAGAACACGGCACCGATGCCTGCGTGATGAGATGAAACTTGTGAAAAGCCCGTTGTGCTGGGTGTGAAGTAGGCCAGGCACCCCGTGGGGCGGTGGTTTGCAAACTTGAGAAAGACCCAGACGGGGGGTCTGCGTGGGCACGAGGATTCGCATCCCTGAGGCGGGGACCAGCCCCAAGAACCCCGCAGCGGTGAGACTGCACCCCGGGAACCTGCGTGCTCCCCACATGGACTGAGCCCCGATGCCACGCTCCTACTTCTCTAAAAACACCCGCTGCCTTTTTTGTCTCGAAGCCCGAGCAGCCCCGGGGACGTCCCCGGCCCGGATTCCGTTCTGCGTGGCATCGCGGTGACTGTGGGACGTCTCATGGCCTCGGCGGCGGCGTCACTGGAGGGTTTAACGACCCCGCAGAGCGGCCTCGCTTCCCGGCGAGAACTAATTGTGCGTGAAGCAAATACTGTGTCACGCAAACACCTCGTTCCTTCCAATCACCAGGGACAGATCCCACCAGCTGCCGGAGCCCTTCTCCGAGGGACTGTTAGATGTTTTACACGGAGCATCCAAGAGCCTGCTGCTCGGCAAGTGGCTCCGGTACTCGCCCCAGCACAGGGGGTCTGGGTATCGGGGCAGAACTTCAGGAGGAACTCCCTCTGGGGGGGCCCTGCTCTGCTCCGTGATGGCACCGACCCAGCAGACGCCCCACCACCACCAGCCTGCGCTCAGGACGGACCGGATCTGAGCTGCGTGGGCTCAGCCCTGCCTTCCGGCCGTCCCCTGGGCCTTACAGGACTATTTTTTGTTTGTTTGTTTGTTTGTTTGTTTTGTTTTCCCTTCCGGCCGTCCCCTGGGCCTTACACGATTATTGTTTTTTGTTTGTTTGTTTGTTTGCTTTGTTTTCTGAGCTGACAAGGTTCACAAAAGTGAAATGTGTGAGGGGAGGTGGGGAGGCCGGGGGGGTAAAGGAATCAGTAAGTGAGAATAAGATAAGCAAATTCATCCTCGAACAAGTAAACCTATTGGGCATAGCTGGCACCGAGATGGTACCCATGCCTCCTTTGGGGGAGTGGACAGTGGACCTTGAACAACAGCCTCTGGGCATAGCTGGCACCCAAGATGGTACCCACGCCTCCTTTGGGGGAGTGGACAGTGGACCTTGAACAACCTGGGGTGGGGGGTGCTGGACCGAACGCAGCTGAAAATCCATGTAAATCTTGACCCCTGAAGAAGTTCAGTCGGCCCTCGGTATACGGGGGAGATTGGTGCCAGGACCCCCACTGATACCCAAATCCGAGGATACCCCAATCCGTGGATGTTCAAGGCCCCTCTACAAAAAAAGACCTAGACCCGCTGGACCGAACGCAGCTGAAAATCCACGTAAAGCTTGACCCCTGAAGAAGTTCAGTTGGCCCTTTTACAGGGGAGATTGGTGCCAGGACCCCCGTGGATACCCAGATCCGAGGATACCCCAATCCGCGGATGTTCAAGGCCCCTCTACAAAAAAAGACCTAGACCAGGGGTGGGCACCCCCTGGCACGCGTGCCAAACATGGCACGCCAGTAACTTTTGCTGGCACGCGAAACCCTCTCTTATAATCTCCCATTTACAATGGTGAATCTTTGTTCTCAGTGATGAATTTTGTTAAGTCTCGTCATAGGAGTAGCCTGACGGATGAAAGTAGTAGCTCGTGCATATCTCTGAAGGTCACGAAATACAAACCTGATGTAAAATCTCTGTCATCAGTGATGCAGCAGCAAAAGTCCCACTGATAATATCAAACGGAGTCATAAAGTTTTCTGTCGGACCATCAGTGTACATGAATACATTAAAAAATAAATTTATTGTTCATCATCATATACTGTGTTTTTGTCGCTCGAATGAATTTTATTATTTCTTCAAGGTTCTTCACATACGTACACCTTAAGAGATATCAAGTAGGCGTAACATGTTCTCAAAAAATTAGGGTTGGCACGCAGAAGAATTCTGAGTCAGAGATTTTGCTGGTTTGGGCACGCACTCACAAAAAGGTTGCCCACCCCTGACCTAGACCAATGTGCACTATAGTGCTAAGCTCCCCGCTTGGTTAACTGCCTTCCCCTAAGTAAGAACTCCCCTGACTCACCGTGAGCAGGAGGCGTGGGGACACCGCTCTCCGAAACACAAGTTTCCCACGGAAAACAGTGGCCTTGGAGCAGCCCCTCCCCTCGCCCCAGAAGGAGATGGAAGGGGTTCTGACTCGTGCAGTTGATCGGAGGAGATGTGCCCTCTTGGTTGGGAACAGCCTGTCTCAATGTAACAGGGAGAAACGGGCTTCCACTCAATGATTCAAGAGGGTTTCTGTTTGCACGTCTAGAGACTAGAGAGAAGGCTCCTCGGGCGTTAGCTCCTGGATCTACAGGTGCAGATAAAAGTGACAGAGCAAATGGCACTCTCAGGGCTGGTTATACCCCCGCCCTGGGGGCTCGAGGGGTGGCAGGCTGTCTAAGGCAGCCCGAGTCCTTATCGCTCGTGCCATGCCTGGGCGGGTGGGCAGCCTAAGGAAGCCGGGGCATCAGTGGGGCCAGGGGGTGGAGGGGAGGGCGGGCACAGAGCAGGGGCACCGCCTCTGTGGGGACAGGGCTTTGAGGAGGAAGGAGGGGGGCTGTGGGTCACACTGATGTTTGAGGAACCAGGCCTCCCAAGAGCAGCCGGCCAGCTCTTTTGTTGTCCAAGAACTCCACAAGCCATGTTTTGGCTGAGGTTTGAGTAAGGGGCGGTGGAGGGGAGGGACAGAGTGGCCAAGCAGAGCAGGGGACAGACAGCCTTTTGTGGGCAAAAAGGGCTCCTAAAGAAGCGTATTGTAGCCCCGCCGGCATGGCTCAGGGGTTGAGCATCAACCTATGAACCAGGAGGTCACGGTTCGATTCCTGGTCAGGGCACATGCCTGGGTTGCGGGCTCGATCCCCAGTGGGGGGCGTGCAGGAGGCAGCCGATCAAGGGTTCTCCCTCACCATTGATATTTCTATTTCTCTCTCCCTCTCCCTTTCTCTTTGATATCAATAAAAAAATATATATATATATTTTTTAAAAAGAAGTGTATTATATTTAAGTGACATAAAAGGAAATAGAAAGAGCAGAACAAATAGAAAATATCAAAGCAAGAAGTGGCCAGAGTCCAAGGTCACTTTCTCGCCATGACTCCGAGGGGCCCACCTGGGAGCAAGCTGCTGGCTTTGTGGATTTGTCTCTGAAAGTGTAAATGAACCACGTGTCTCCTTGGAAAATGTGACATATAACACGCTAACACCACGGAGCGCGAGGGGGGGCTGCCTCTGTCGCTATCCGAAGCCTTTGTTTCTTACGGGGCCGTGACTCTTAGGCCGCGACTCATAAGAAAATGATCGATCTCCTACCACGGGGCGCGCGAAGGAATGTCAGGGCCTGCCGGCTACGGTTCCCAAGCACCAAGTTAACATCCGTCTCGACTGGAACGAGCTAGTGACTTTGGAGCGAGTAAGCTTGCCCTCCCTCGACCTCGAACTCTGAATTATGCATTGGGCTTCTCGGTCCTTCGGTCCGAGTCACGTGTCGAAAAACAAAAATCAGAATTAATGCGACCCCGAGGGCTGAGTTGCAGAAACAGGGCCCTGCATGTCAGTCCGGGCTAATTTAAACACACACACACACACACACACACACACACACACACACACGGGAGAGGATAAATATTCACCGTGCGGTCTGGACGGAATTAGAATTTGATTATTTTTCTGTTCCTCATGCATTATAAAAAGGGATAGCATTATTAAGAGAAAGTAGCTGCTGTAAGATTGGCTTGAAATATATTCTCACCACCACTGAAATAAGTACAAATGTTCTGTTACTTCCATTAAGTACACAGCAGTTCATCACCGTGTCCACAGCCCAGTTCTGAGCCTCGTAACTCTTACCCTACTTGCGTTTTCCCAGTAGGGGAGACATCCAACATGCTAACGAACTGCCTAGTTCCCATTTAAACTTTAAATCTGGTGTACGGCCCAGCCGGTGTGGCCCAGTGGTTGAGCGTCGACCTCTGAACCAGGAGGTCACGGTTCCATTCCAGGTCAAGGGCACATGCC
>NW_005358689.1:936238-945284 GCF_000412655.1 Myotis brandtii
AGATGAATCGTCATGTAAATATCTGATATGCAGGATGGTCTTAGGCGACCCCTGTGAAAGGGTCGTTCGACCGCCAAAGGTGTCACGACCCACAGGTTGAGAACCGTTGCGTTAGAGAGCTGTGCGCACGCTCTACACCGCCGCCCGCGGGAAGAACAGGCGGGAATGACAGCTTCCGTCGCCTACCTTGACAGATGGGCAGGTTATGGTTGCAGGCTCCATCCCCCATAGGGGGCATGCAAGAGGCAGCCGATCAGTGATTCTCTCTCATCATTGATATTTCTCTCTCTCTTCTTCTTCTTTGAAATCAATAAAAATATATTTAAAAACCACAATAACAAACAAACAAACAAGAACCTGGTGTACGGAGCTGGAGAAAACGCCAGGAAATGATGGGAGAGAGCTTGCTGATCAAGGGGAAGAGACAGCGGGGCCCTGTGGGCGGCCTGGGTGTCTTTGCTTTCCCATCTGTTTGAGCAGTGGTTCTCAACCTTCTGGGCCCTTTAAATACAGTTCCTCATGTGGTGACCCAACCATAACATTATTTTCGTCGCTACTTTCTGACTGTCATGTTGCTACTGAGATGAATCGTCATGTAAATATCTGATATGCAGGATGGTCTTAGGCGACCCCTGTGAAAGGGTCGTTCGACCGCCAAAGGTGTCACGACCCACAGGTTGAGAACCGTTGCGTTAGAGAGCTGTGCGCACGCTCTACACCGCCGCCCGCGGGAAGAACAGGCGGGAATGACAGCTTCCGTCGCCTACCTTGACAGATGGGCAGGTTGTCCCACGTCCCGTCGTCGCGACATAAGGAAGCCAGGTTGTACAGGTCGGGGTACCGGATCTTGAATCCCTCGTGGCAGGTGATGTTCAGCTTGTCTCCGTGTCTGTAGGTCCTGTTCTGGATCTCCGCATCTTCGATGAAAGGGATGCGGCAATCTGCGGTCGTGGGAAAAGGACACGTTATCGTTGGAACGTAAAACGGTTGCGGTTCACGGCGGCGTCGCAAGGAAGCTGGTGGTTGGGGACCCGCACGGGTTTGACAAACGGCCCTCATTGATCACGAGGCTCAGGTCCCACGGACGAGCCCCAGAGGCTTGGGAAGAGGGACCGAGTGGGCGGGGCTCCGGACAGTGGAGCTGATGGACGATCTCGTAAATACAAGGAGAAAGACCAGAGTTGGGGAGTCCACCGACTACCCACCCGGTTCCACCCTGTGCACACAGCGCCGTGCAGCCCACCCGGCTGGTCCCACCCAGGCAGGGCCAGGGCCTGGGTCTGGTAAGAAAAGTGCTTTTCAGCCCCGGCCGGCTTGGCTCAGTGGATAGAGCATCAGGCCGCGGACTGAAGGGTCCCAGGTTCGATTCCAGCCAAGGGCACATGCCTGGGTTGTGGGCTCGATCCCCAGTAGGGGTGCAAGAGGCAGCCGATCAATGATTCTCATCATTGATGTTTCTATCTCTCTCTCCTTCTCCCTTCCTCTCTGAAATCAATAAAGAAATATATATTTTTTTAAAAGAAAAGAAAAGTGCTTTGCAGGAGAGCAGGGGGCTGAGCCCAGGTTGCATCTGCTATGAGCGTCTCCCACCCACCTTATCCGTTCTGGGAAGATCATAAATACAGCAGCACGGCACCAGCACCGCTGCCAATCTCACGGAGGCTCGGAGCACACGGCCCACGAAGGGAGTGAGAGCAGGATGTGCGTGGAGGGGGCAGGGGTGGAGGACAGACGGAGGCTGGGGGTCAGGAGGAGGGCGGGGGAGGAACAGGGAAACGATCAGCAGATGAAATAAAATGAATCAACTCTATCCACTTCCAACTCTCTCTCCATCCAGCTGACCACGCAGGCCGTTCCATCCTGTGCTGCCAGGTTGGGGCCTGTCCCTCGGCCCCCTCCACCCCAAACACCATCCCACCAATCCCGGCTCAGTCACACTGGGCCCCAGGCGCCCCTCTCCCTCTCTCATCGGCACATCTCTGTGCAATATCCGCGATGGTCCACGCCTCTGTGCGTGTAAGCGGGGGGCTATTTATTTCTCCGTTTAGACTCAGACAGCCCCTGACTCACAGAGGTGCACTAGTCCAAGTTTGCTGCTTCCGAAATTGTGGAGAAAAGGCGAAAGCCAAGGACGCCACCTTGACCATCAAAGTGACTTCCTCCAGAAATATCTCCGTGCTCGAAGAGGTGTAGGTTTCTCAGCCACGAATAAAGAACAGGATCTCGCCCGGGCTGGTGTGGTTCAGTGGATAGAGCGTCGGCCTGTGGACTGAAGGGTCCCGGTTTCGATTCCGGTCAAGGGCACATGCCCGGGTTTCGGGCTTGGTCCCCAGTGGGGTGGGGGGGGCATGCAGGAGGCAGCCGATCAGTGATTCTCTCTCATCGTTGATGTTTCTGCCTCTCTCTCCCTCTCCTTTCCTCTCTGAAATCAATTTAAAAATATATATATTTCAAAAATAAAAAAAAAATAAAAAGGACAGAATCCCATCTGCGTGGGCTGGGAGGCAGCTCTGCACCCGAGGCCTGGCACCCCAAGGCCCATCGTGGGGTTCGGGGAGCACTTCATCAGCTACAGGACGCTCCCAGTCTGACTGGGGAGCACTGACCAGCCCCGAACTGCTCCGGGCCGGCCTGAGAGAAGATGAGTTCCACCTGCAGGAGGTTCGGAAAGGCGCCCGTGGGGCAGGCCTGCGTTTTTCACACGCAGCCAACCTACAAGTAACTCCGGGTCGTTTCCGGTGCGAGCTTGTGAATGGCTGCTTTCTGGGGAACCGTCACTGTCAGTTTGGCGCTCGAGGCTGCCCACCATCACCTCGCGGCCTTTATACATGGGCCGACAGGGACCTCTCCCGGTGCCGATGCTGTTTTTCTGCATCTGCCTAATAATTCTGTGACTTAGACCAACTCCCTGCCTCCATGGCCTCTGGAGAGAAAGGAGCACGGGAGCTGGCAGGAGGCAGCTGGTAAAGGCGGCCCTGGCTGGGAGTTCCCCTCTGCACGGACGCGGGGCCGGTGGCACGGACGTGGGAGCCCTCGTCTGGGGCAGTCGGCTGTCACCTCACCACGGCGATCGCTGATCATTTCTGCCACTTATCTTGCCGCAGCTGCCCCGTTCTGACCCGAACTTATTTCCGCTGGATATGTTTTTTCCCCTCCCCTTTCAAGTCGTGACCACATTGAAGCGAAAGAGATCTTTTTAAGAGCAAAAACCAAACGCACACCGAAGCCACAAGGGAGGGAGGGGAGGGAGGCAGTGACTCCTGTGACAAGGAGCGCAAAGAAGAAATGCTGGAGACAGGGAGGGGGACCCCTTGGCTTCCCCTTATCTCAGAAGATGGAAAACGAGGAGAGAATATCTTAGGGGGAGGCGTGCAAATGCTTGCCCGCGTGGGCACGGGCTGCTGCTTCTGATAACTCGTCTGAGGCACCAAGAAAGAAATTTCAGATGATAGAAAATGCACATGAGAAGGAAGGGGTTATAAATAAAACGTGTGTAAAGCATCTATTTTGTTTTGGTGAAGGGTCTGCGCTGGGAGACAACCCACTTTCATACAGGAGTAACTCTGAAAGATGAGTATGACTCGCCTGCTTTTGAAAAATGCCCGCACCACCCACAGTCTCAATGAATAAAGGAGTGATCTCCCATCCTTACAGCCACCTTTAGCTCATGAGTCAAGTTGAAATCTTTTAATTAAAAATGTACAAGATAGCCCTGACCGGTTTGGCTCAGTGGATAGAGCGTCAGCCTGAGGACTCAAGGGTCCCAGGTTCGATTCCGGTCAAGGGCATGTACCTTGGTTGCGGGCACATCCCCAGTGGGGAGTGTGCAGGAGGCAGCTGATGGATGTTTCTCTCTCATCGATGTTTCTAACTCTCTATCCCTCTCCCTTCCTCTCTGTGAAAAATCAATAAAATATACTTTTAAAAAAATGTACAAGATAATAGCAATACTTAAACTCACATTGCACCTTTTCCCCCAGGAAGCTCAAAGAAACTTCTTTTTTTTTTTAAAAGATGTTTAATTGATTTTGAGAGAGAGAGGAAGGGAGAGAGAAACGTGCAAATGCTTGCCCGCGTGGGCACAGGCTGCTGCTTCTGATAACTCGTCTGAGGCACCAAGGAAGAAATTTTAGATGATAGAAAATGCACATGAGAAGGAAGGGGTTATAAATAAAACGTGTGTAAAGCATCTATTTTGTTTTGGTGAAGGGTCTGCGCTGGGAGACAACCCACTTTCATACAGGAGTAACTCTGAAAGATGAGTATGACTCGCCTGCTTTTGAAAAATGCCCGCACCACCCACAGTCTCAATGAATAAAGGAGTGATCTCCCATCCTTACAGCCACCTTTAGCTCATGAGTCAAGTTGAAATCTTTTAATTAAAAATGTACAAGATAGCCCTGACCGGTTTGGCTCAGTGGATAGAGCGTCAGCCTGAGGACTCAAGGGTCCCAGGTTCGATTCCGGTCAAGGGCATGTACCTTGGTTGCGGGCACATCCCCAGTGGGGAGTGTGCAGGAGGCAGCTGATGGATGTTTCTCTCTCATCGATGTTTCTAACTCTCTATCCCTCTCCCTTCCTCTCTGTGAAAAATCAATAAAATATACTTTTAAAAAAATGTACAAGATAATAGCAATACTTAAACTCACATTGCACCTTTTCCCCCAGGAAGCTCAAAGAAACTTCTTTTTTTTTTTAAAAGATGTTTAATTGATTTTGAGAAAGAGAGGAAGGGAGAGAGAAAAACATCGGTCGCTGCCTCCTGCAGGGACCGAGCCCGCAACCTGGGCATGTGCCCTGACCAGGAATCGAACCCGGGACCTTTCAGTGCACGCGATGATGCCCAACCAACTGAGCCACACAGGCCAGCGCTCAAAGAAACTTCTTTTTTCTTTAAATATATTTGTACTGATTTCAGAGAGGAAGGGAGAGGGAGAGAGAGAAACATCAATGATGAGAGAGAATCATGGGTCGAGAGAATCAATGATGAGGGAGCCTCCTGCAGGCCCCCTACTGGGGATCAAGCCCGCAACCCAGGCATGTGCCCTTGACCTGAATCGAACCCGGGCCCCTTCAGTCTGCAGGCCGATGCTCTATCCACTGAGCCAAACCAGCTAAGGCAGAAACTTCTTAACATCCAATTATTCATCCCTGCATAGCAATCCTGGTCAGGTCAATGGGCCTCAAAATATTTTAGGAAGGACTTAAAAATAATGCTTGCTGAATGAATTCAGTTACTTCCCTGTGGCACTGTGCGAAGAACTGGGGAGCAGAGGGGTTACGCATGGAGACTTAGCAAGTTGTGGAAGAACAGGGGCCGCTCTCCCGTGCAATCGGTGACCTTCAGCCCCAACCAGACAATGAAGAAGATGGACCCCAAAATTCAGGAAGCCGGGGTAATGGGCACTCCCCTGGGAGCTTCCAGAAATACCGATGTTTGAGCTCCCATTGCCCAGACCCGTGGTCGGCAAACTGCAGCTCTCGAGCCACATGCGGCTCTTTGGCCCCTTGAGTGTGGCTCTTCCTAAGCCTTAGGAGTACCCTAATTAAGTTAATAACAGTGTACCTACCTATATAGTTTAAGTTTAAAAAATTTGGCTCTCAAAAGAAATTTCAATCGTTGTACTGTTGATATTTGGCTCTGTTGACGAATGAGTTTGCCGGCCACTGGCCCAGACAATTAAAATTAAATCTCTTGGCGACAGTTCCAGGCGCCGTTACTTCTAGAAGTTCCCCAGGCGACGCTGACCTGCGGCCTGGGTTGCAGACCTCCAGTACAGTAGCAAGAGCACTGAACCACGGGTCAGAATGTGGGTCCCGGTCCCAGTTCACTTGCCACGTGACTGCTGTGAGCCACTGAAACTCTGCAGGGTGTCGACGGAGGCAACGCTGACATTGTCTGGGGCCAGGAATGAATGATCTCCCCAGAGCCCCATCTAACATGGGAGAAAATCGTGTTCTCTTTCCCCTTGCAAAGCGGTGCCAGGCCATCTCCCTGCATGACTGGGTCTCAAACTCTTTTCTGATGGAAGAATCAGTTGGGAGTTTTAAAAAAACACACGCATTCCGAGCCGGTTTGGCTCAGTGGAAAGAGCATCGGCCTGGGGACTGAAGGGTCCCAGGTTCCATTCCGGTCAAAGGCATGTACCTCAGTTGCAGGCTCGATCCGCACCCCTGGCCGGGGTGTGTGCGAAGGCAACCAATCGATGTATCTCTCTCACTTCGGTGTTTCTCTCTCTGTCTCTCTCTCCCTTCCAGTCTGTCTTAAAGTCAATGGGAAAATATCCTCAGGTGAGGATTAACAACAACAACAAATAAAAACCATGCAGCCGTTGGCCTCACTGCCAACGTTCTAACGCGGGAGGCCTGGCTGTGTTTCCAGCAAGTCCTTGGTGCAGGCAGTTCCGTGGCACCCACTTTGGAAATCAGAGAGCCGTGTGAACGGGTTCTCCCCTGGTTGAGCAAGATGCCTCCCCCGGGGGCCTGGGTCTGGGCCATGATGATGTATCAGCCGCCCCCCACTCCCTTTCCCTGGGAAACCTCACCTGGGGTCAGGCCTGGGTCTGAACCCCAAGTCTGCCCTGGCTACCCGTGAGACCCCGGGAAACTGAGTCTCCCTGAGCCCCCTCCTTTCTCATCTGGAAAGGGAACGGAGCCTGCTTCGCGCCTCTCCACCCAAAAGGAGTTGACCGCCAACCAGAGGACGGATTTGCTGGGAAAGTCCTCGGCTCAGCCAGCTCATTCTCAAACCACGGGCTCTGGGGGCGACCTGCGCTCTGCTAATAGCCTTACGCCAGCGCCCGGAGCTGGTCTGCAACCCGTTCTGGAAGATTCCCACTCAGGCTGGCTGTGAGACCTGTGGACTCCGGCTTCCCCCAAATCCCTTCTTATTGGCTTAGCGTGGATTTCTCTGCAGCTGACTCGCAGCGAGGAACCAATGGGACCAGCGACCGTTCGCAGAGCTGCTCGAGGGAGAAGGTGAGGAGAACAGAGAAGAGCTCTGTGGGGAAACAGTCCTGCAATAGACAACCCCACTGCATGGGAACGGAAGTGCCACGGCTCTCGCTGGAGGCTGTCACCTGGCCTTTGGTCACTGTACTCACATCGGCAGCCCTGTGCTCACGGGGCATATTTTCAGGCCTTTGCCAACTCCAGGGTCTCCTCTCCACCTTACTGGCTGCCTCCCCTGCTCCCTGGACCACAAGCGTCCCCACCCCTGCGTAGGGATGGGCAGGCTCTGGTCTCAGGGAAGCAGCTCAGAGAAGTAGACACCTCCCTGTGCATCTCTGGGTTGGAGGCTTTGGGTGCCGTGAAGTTCATCCAGTGCCCGTATTATCAATCCCGTGATCAGGCCTGGGTCTGAACCCCAAGTCTGCCCTGGCTACCCGTGAGACCCCGGGAAACTGAGTCTCCCTGAGCCCCCTCCTTTCTCATCTGGAAAGGGAACGGAGCCTGCTTCGCGCCTCTCCACCCAAAAGGAGTTGACCGCCAACCAGAGGACGGATTTGCTGGGAAAGCCCTCGGCTCAGCCAGCTCATTCTCAAACCACGGGCTCTGGGGGCGACCTGCGCTCTGCTAATAGCCTTACGCCAGCGCCCGGAGCTGGTCTGCAACCCGTTCTGGAAGATTCCCACTCAGGCTGGCTGTGAGACCTGTGGACTCCGGCTTCCCCCAAATCCCTTCTTATTGGCTTAGCGTGGATTTCTCTGCAGCTGACTCGCAGCGAGGAACCAATGGGACCAGCGACCGTTCGCAGAGCTGCTCGAGGGAGAAGGTGAGGAGAACAGAGAAGAGCTCTGTGGGGAAACAGTCCTGCAATAGACAACCCCACTGCATGGGAACGGAAGTGCCACGGCTCTCGCTCTCCCCCCCTCCTCAAGGGCAACTCCGGGGGAAAGTCAAAGAGGAAAAGGGAAGTTCTGTTTCTGCACCCCAAGGTGCTCAAGGGACACCCTGAGTCCACCCAGAGGCGAAAGCTCCAGCTAGAGGCGTCTGACCTTCCAAATATCCAAACACCCTCCCCAAGAGTGAGAATCTTAAGGGACAAGGGGACTAGGAGCTGTGGAATGTTGTCTCATACCCCAGGGGAGGCTCTCGCCCCACCCAGGAACCATGTGCCATGATTTATTCTGTCTCTTTAAACACACACACACACACACACACACACACCCCAAAATCCAAAACTGCTCTGCAGCCAGTATAACGAATGCCCTGGTTGCTGAATGTAGTCTGCATCCCAGCTGTACCCAGGGATGGTTAAGTAATGAAATCTTCCCATTAATATTGATAATGAAAAGGTTCCGGCTGTTCATAACATAAATGGATGTGAATTCATTTCACTTTAGTCGCTTTGGGCCATTGGTTTTTTTTTTTTAAATACGATGTCTCTATCCGCGCACACTGTAGTCTGACTCACTGCTACGCTGCCCCTGCCCCTGGTGGGGTGTGCAGCTGGGACTTGTCTGTTCACGTTCTGATTTGATGTGTTAAGTGTCTGTAAAGGGCCTTCATGTAGAGTCAACCTTCCTTCCCGGCCATCTTTTCTTATGAAAGGACTAGAGGCCCAGTGCACGAATTTGTGCATGGGTGGGGTCCCTCAGCCTGGCCACACTGATTGGGGTCCATCGGGGCTGGCCAGCAGGGGTGGAGGGGGGTAGGAAGAGGGGCCACGGGAGGTTGGCCAGCTGGTGGGAGGGGCCGTGGGAGGTTGGCTGTGGGAGTGCACTGACCACCAGAGGGCAACTCCTGCATTGAGCGTCTGCCCCCTGGTGGTCAGTGCGCGTCATAGCAACTGGTAGACGGGTTGTAACAGTTGCTTAGGCTTTTATATATATAGATTGCATTTACCCAGGGAAAGTGACCCCAGGAGACCCAGTTGAGTGGGTTTAGAAAGGAAGAGGCCTGGATGGAGGCTGTCACCTGGCCTTTGGTCACTGTACTCACATCGGCAGCCCTGTGCTCACGGGGCATATTTTCAGGCCTTTGCCAACTCCAGGGTCTCCTCTCCACCTTACTGGCTGCCTCCCCTGCTCCCTGGACCACAAGC
>NW_005358689.1:946528-957791 GCF_000412655.1 Myotis brandtii
TAACTCTCTATCCCTCTCCCTTCCTCTCTGTAAAAAATCAATAAAATATATATTTTTTTAAAAATACAATGAGAGCTTACCATTTGGACCAGAATGCAGGTCCTTTGGAAACACATGGCCTTATTTCACTTCGCATAAGTAAAAGGACAGACCCAACACAGCCACCCGCCCCTTACACAGCCCCTAAGCAAACACTGGAGCTAACTGCTAAGAGTTAGCTGGTGTGGCTCAGCTCCTTTCCAGCTCGATCCCCAGTAGGGGGCGTGCAGGAGGCAACCAATCAATGATTCTCTCTCATCATTGATGTTTCTATCTCTCCCTCTCCCTTCCTCTCTGAAGTCAATAAAAAATATATTTTTTAAAAAAAAGGGGGGGGGAGAATATCTTATCATGACCAATAAATTGAGGGGTGGTTGCTAGAATAAATGTCTCCCTTGTCAACCTGTCATTGCTCGTCACAATTGTTTCTTTCCTTCAATGAATCACGTCTAACAGAGAACTGATAAGTAGTAATTGATTTAATCCTCTGAATCAGACATTGTCTGTATCATTACATATAGTCTTTGCCCCAATAATCTATTGCGCTTTTTATGGAGTAACATGGAAATGAGTGTGGAGTTGGCAGCCCCGTCATAAACAGCCCTAATGTGATCTGAGCTTCTCTCCTGCATCGACAACGGTGATGAATTGGATGGTCATTGAGATCGAGAGGGGAGATGATTACTTCTAACGCTGAGATGAATGGATGTGCCCCAGCCCTCATCACACACGCGTGCTTTTCCATCAGCGTGCAGGACTAGCTCGGAAACGAGGACAGCATCCCCAGCACTGACCCCTCTGGCACCCGCAGCCTTGGACCCCTGCAGCCATGGCAACGCAAGCTGGCCACAACGCAGACACTGACCACGTGAGAGGTTTCCATGGGAGGAGGGGGCGCGGGTGTAAGCACTTTACCTTCTTGTACACAGATGGATCTATCGCTCGGGATCCATCCCAGGGTCCCATTGAGATGCTTCACACACAATCTCTTCGTAGAGCCCTTCAGCTTGAATCCGTCTTGGCAATGATAGCGGGAGACGGAGCCTTCGAAGAAAACCCCTCCGCTGGGCGTCCTGAAGCCATTCTCGGGGACGCCGGGGTCAGCACACACCTGGAGGTCATCGAACCCTACATGGACAGAGAAGAAAAGGTGTCCGAACACATTCCAGCACCGAGGGTCTTCCCAGCTAAGTGGCAGCTACTGTGTTCTCCCCGACACCATGGCCCACCCAACCACACCAACCAGAGAGCCAGGAACGTAGGCACTCTAGTGCACATCTCACCCTGCTCTTCGCTCCTCGCTTAGAACGGCGCTCATTAGCATTTCAGTTCCATGGCCAAGGTCGCTTTTCAAGGAGGGAGATGAGAACGCATAAGCCACAAAAGGAACTGCCTCAACAGCTGGACGAAATGCTGACGGTTGAGCGAGGAGACAGATTGTCCTCGAAGGGCGGGTAAGATTTCTACAGGCAGAGCCAGCTCTGGAGGGAGGCCTGGCCAGCGTTCTAACGGGAATGGCATGAGCGAGGGCCTGCGCTCAAGACAGTAGCCCATGCTTGGGGAGCAGAAAGTGGGCTCCATCGCTATACGGGTGTGTGGAAGGGGCATGCTGGGAATGCCAACCTCACCCCTGCCCCTGCCCCTGTCTCTCACCCCCGTCTGCCAGGCCTCGGTCAAGGTCCTCCTTGAAGGTCTAGGAGGCCTTCCTGAACCCCACGCCCCCCGCCCCCCCGCTCAGCCCCCCAGTGTCCCACCGCTGTGCCGTGAACACAGTCCTGCATTGAACTACAGTGGGGCCTTGACTTACGAGTGTCTCGACTAACGAGTGTTTTGAGATACCAGCTGTCTCTTGGCCGATTTTTTGCATTGAGTTGATAGAGTAATTTGAGTTAACGAGCTCCTTAACGAGCTCGGTCTCGGAACAAATTAAACTCGTAAGTCAAGGCCCCACTGTAGTTGGAGAAGGACCGCCTCTCGTACCGGGCTGTGAGCCCTTCAAGGACAGGTCCTGCGACCTTCCCATCTTGGCATCCAGAATCTCTCACAACATCCTACAGAGGAAGCGCTCCATCAGCGTCTGCTGAATGAATAAACGGAGTTGGAAAAGGAAGCTGGAGACCTACTGGGTGATCCCAAGAAGCCAGGCTAAGCGAGGAGGCCAGTGTGGAGCCAGGGGGCAGGCCCGTAGGCCCGGGAGGCCGACTGGTGGGGTGGGGAAGAGGCGATGAGCCTGAGAGGGCATGAGGGTGCTGGAGAGGCAAGGAGGGCACCAGGGTACAAGGCATTTCCGTTTCAGGTCACCTGACTGGAGGTCGGGGTGAGGGAGATGCCCAGGTGGCTGAGATGAAGGCTGTCCTGGGCTGGAGGGGAAGCCAGGCATGAGGAAGGGTCCTCCGTGTGCATAAGATCTGAATGCCCTGTCCAAGGGAAGGAAGGTAGCTCACCTCTTAGTTCTTACACAACCAATGGACACATCCTCATGGAATAGGTACCAAAAATAGACACTAACCCAGGGCTCACCCCCCTTAGGGTGCTCCCCATCCTGATTGTCAACGCTGGTCTACTCAGCTGTCTCCCTCACTGGGCTGTGAATCTGGGAGGGGGAGCCCAGCTCTTATTCTTCACCTCCTCGGCACCTAGCATGGTGTGTTGTGAGTGTGGACATCCCACCAGTGCTGCTAATAAAAGAGGAATGAATGGATGAGTGGAGGGAGGGAAAGAGGATAAAGAATAAGTGGGTGGATGGAAGGAAAGAGGATGGGTGGATGGATCAGTGGGTGATGGATAGATGGATGAATGAATAAAGGATAGATGAATAAATGGATGGGTAGATGGAGGATAGGTGGTTGGGTGGATGATGGGTGGATGGGTGGATGGATCAATGGGTGATGGATAGATGGATGGATGAATAAAGGATAGATGGATAAATGGATGTGTAGATGGAGGATAGGTGGGTGGGTGGATGATGGATGGATGGATGGATGGATGGATGGAGGATAGTTGGGTAGACTGATGATGGATGGATGGATGGAGGATAGATGGGTGGATGGATGAAGCCACACAACATCTCCTCTGCTGGACTCATCAGGCAAACGTCCCTCCCCTCCCCCTCCCCTATCGCTTTGATAGCCTCTAAAGCCTATGTATTCCAGGGACAAGGGAGGTGTGATATGTCCCCTCCCCCAAGGTACAGACACCTTCTCTTCTCTTAACCTGAATGGACTGCTCTCTTCACATTTTTACAACCTTCTTCCAGTCCACATACCCAGACACCCCAGCCCTCCTCCTCCCTCTCCAATGTGGGGCCAGAGGTGGGTGTATGCCAGGGATTTGGCTGAGACATCTGTGTCCACCTCCTCCTGCCCCAACACGTGCTTTCTGACCAGTCACCGCCTGTGAACACATGAGCCATGCTGACTGCCGAGTCCTGGGCACAGACCCTCACCACCCTGGGCCACAAAACTGTTCTCTCTCAGAGAAGAACAGATAAGTCAAGGGAGAGGTGAAGATAAGATCCGGCCTCGGATCTATCAGAAAAATGACCCCTGCCCTAATAAATAAATGATGAAGATCAGGATGTGAGAACAGCAGAGCTTCCTCATGAATCCAATTCATACTCTTCCTTTACATATCCCTGCCCCTTTAAAAGGACATCCCCGCCCAGTCTCTGCTTTCACGTAACCATAGTTACCCCCTGACTCTGTGTCCCTGCCCGGGCCTGTGCTGATGATCAGGGTGCTGCTGGCCGCGGGGTCTAGCCGTTGGCGAAGAGGGGAATGAGAACAAGCAGTGAAAAGAAAGCAATTGGAAGGTGGGGCGGCACAAGGAGAAAAATATTCTTCATTTTGGACAACTAATCCCATCGAGCAAGATAGTAATTTTCTGGGGCTTGAGCGAGCTTCGATTCCACTTTGCAAATTGCCCCCAAGCGGATCGGGTCCCAGCCTGGGCCATTTTTTTTCTGTGGAGCTGTCCTCCTGGTGTCTTTCTGTAATGTTGATGGGCGGCCCCATCAGATAACGTGTCCACTAAGGAGGCGGGCTGGCCTCGGGGCTGGGGAAGAGGAGCGGAGAGTAACATGCCTGCTGCCCACTGAACAATCTTATCCTAGGATCCTGCAGTCCTGAAATCGAGCCGTCTCCCTCCCATTCTTCAAATTCTGTGACTGCTTTGGATCCAAGTAGCCACAGCCTGGAGAAGGGAGAGGGGTTCATGGGGTGATTTCCAACATGTATGTTTTGGGGGTCAGATGGAGGATGGACCGTTCCATTTTAATGTCCTCAGAAGTGGCGTCCCCTAGCACTTGCTCCTGAATGCCATGGAGCGCAGCACTTATAGACAAGAGCGGGTCTTTGTGATGGTTCATTTCCTGTGTCAACTTGGCTGGCCATGGGATGCCCAGATATTTGACCCAACAGTATTCCCGGGGTGTCTGTGAGGGTCATTCTGGGTGAGATTAACATGTGAGTGGTTGACTGGGTAAAGCAGATTGCCCTCCTGCATGTGGTGGGCCGCAGCTAATCCGTTGAGGGCCTGCACAGAATAGAGGCTGGGGAAGGGAGAATACACTCTCTCTGCCTGCCTGGCTTCAAGCTGGGACATCCGTCTTCCCTTGACTCGGACTGGAACTTACACCATCGGCTCTCCTGGGTCTCTCCAGCTGCCAACAGTAGATCTTGGACTTCTCAGCGTCTATAAATGCATGAGCCAATTCCTTATGAGTGTGTGTGTGTGTGTGTGTGTGTGTGTGTGTGTGTGTGTGAGAGAGAGAGAGAGAGAGAGAGAGAGAGAGAGAGAGTCCTATTGGTCTGTTTTCTCTATTGTGAAATGTAAGAGAGATGGAAACACACATAAAGCATGACAGGCACGTGGTAAGTGCACAATAAATGTAGGTTATTCCTTTTCCATCAGTTCCCTAAAGAACCGAAAAATACAACTTCATAAAAAGGCAATCTCCTAATTTCCGAGAGCCACCGTCATTTCCAAAAATATTCAAGCTATTTTCCCCCTAATCTGCCCCAGAATTAAGTGTCTTTGCAAATGACTGTTGACTTTAAGAATAACAACGGATAACATAAGAATAACATAAACTTCCAGAGAACTGAACTCTGATTTCTCTAACTTACGGCCCCAGCGTGGAGGGGGACTCGAGGGCCAGCAAGCAGTGCCCAGTGCAGGGACGCTCTGGTCTTTGTTACCAAGACAGCAGCCTGGAAACCTCCCCCGTGTCCGCTCTCAGGGCGAGCAGTCAAGCTCCACGGAACCCCCGATGCAGGCGCAAGGCCACGTACATTCCTGGGCCCCAGTGAGTCACACCAAAACCAAACAAACAGAAAACACCAAGAATCTGAGGATCAAGGAGAAAGAGCTCAGAGCACCAGAAGCAGACGAAGACAAATGTTTCAGTCGGAAAGAACACAAAAAATTCGACAAGGGAAATCAAAGGTTTCCAAATGGATGTTGTTTGTGAACTTAGTGCTGGACCATTCAGTGTATTAACGGTTACATATCTAAGAGGTACCTGGGCCCGGCCGGCGTGGCTCAGTGGTAGAGCGTCGACCTATGAACCAGGAGGTCACGGTTTGATTCCCGGTCAGGGCACATGCCTGGGTTGTGGGCTCCATCCCCAGTGGGGGGCGTGCAGGAGGCAGCCAATCAGTGATTCTCTCTCATCCCCAATGTTTCTACCTCTCTCTCCCTCTCCCTTCCTCTCTGAAATCAATAAAAAAATGTATATTTTTAAAAAAGAGATATCTGGAGGAAGAAAGGGAAGGTGATTACTGTTACCATTTATTAGGCTAAACAGATTTTTCACTACAAACGCAGTGTCTCTTGGGAAATACAGCAAAGACCGGGCTCATTACTATAGTAATATTTCTGCCATACCAATAGCGCAATATACTGCTTATTACAGCAAATTTATACTAACGAGATACCACTTGAACCTAGTTTTGTGAAGACACAACAATGAGTTGGGGAATATGGAATTTATCTATGTGGGTTGAGGGCTCAGTATTCTGGATTTCATTACCCAGAGTACACATTGAACACTGCACCGTGATAATATTATACTTATTAGTTATCGACATAACAGCAACTCTGAATATTTGGATGGCAATCAAGTTAGGCAACTGTTCCCTAGAAACAGTGAGAATGTGTGCATGTTTCAAGAAGGAACCAGAGACGAACAGAACGTCTGTTATGTCGGAGCAAGGAAATGTAGCAAAACGAAGTCTTCACAGCATAATTTAGACCTTATTAAAGTGGATGGAGGCCACAGATGTGGAAGTCATGGTGCCCCCCTTTTGACGCCAGGACTGATGTGAGCTCCCTGGGGATTTAATTCGCGTTGATTACCCCATCATTCCTGGATCCTTCCACTCCATTTCAGGGCCAATAAAACTGATAACGATGTTAACTCAGAAAGCGATTTTTCACTCCCATCTCAGGACACCGCTTCATAAAAGCATGGCTCGCCACGTAACGAAATCACTCCAGATTATGACAGTGTGACATGAAAAAGCAGAATAAACCTTTTTATCTGCTCGAAATAAAGCAAGCACAGGCAACCATTCATCAGAGAACAAGGACTTCTCCCATCAATGTGAAGATGGTGGCTTGGGCATGTACCAGCTGATAGAAACTTTAGGATTACCAGGTGACAGCACTGACTCAAGGAAGAAGGCAAGGATGAATAAAAGAACAATTCACACCTTTTAAATTTGGTTTTTCCTAAAGCAAATCCTTACGGAGCCAAATGAGGTTGCCTGTCTAGCTGAGCTCCGCGACCCTGGACAGATAACTGCATCTTCCAGGGTTTTCGCATCTTATCCCTAAACAAGGCAACTGGATGATTTCTCAGCTCCCTTCCACGTTTAAATCCCAGAACTTCTAGACGAGTGGTTCTCAACCTTCCTAATGCCGCGACCCTTGAATACAGTTCCTCATGTTGTGGTGACCCCCAATTTAATTGTTACAAATTGAACATAATAAAAGCATAGTGATTAATCACAAAAACAATATGTAATTATATATGTGTTTTCTGATGGTCTTAGGCGACCCCTGTGAAAGGGTCGTTCAACCCCCAAAGGGGTCGCGACCCACAGGTTGAGAACCGCTGTTCTAGACTCTTTCTGATTTAAAAAAATAATAAATGGTAACAACACCCCCAAGGCACTAACACTTACATGGAAGCAGCCCGGATGACAATTCATGGGTGACTTGAAACAAACCAACAACAACTCCCAGAAATGGCTTTCTGCTGTTTTTAAAAACTCCGATTCCCTTTCTTTTCTGTGAGCAACACTAACACATAAGAGCTCGACAGTTTACAGAGCGTTTTATGTTCGGGATCGCAGCTCCGCCACAGAACAGCCCCGAGAGACCAATCGGACAGGCTGGGAGGGTCCATTCTCACAGGCACATATGAGCATCCGACCGCTAATGAATGGTCCTAACCTCACAGCCGCCTGGTCAGAAACCCCACGCATTCCCTCCGCACGGTGGTTCATTCACAAACGGCCTCCACATTGTGGGTGTCACATTCTCAAGTGCCACCCGGACTTCCCCGGGGTTTGGGGACCGGGAGGAAGAGCAAGGTTCTGTGGGAAGCAGAATAAGGAAAAGCAGCCACTGCTGACGTAGGGTGGTGTCGTGCAAGGAGAGATGACCTTCCCTCCTAGTAACAGGCAGGGATCGGTGGACACTTAGTCAAGGAACGAAGAGTTCAGGGCTCTGTTTGTTTCTTTCTTTCTTTTAAAGATAATTAGCTCAAGGAAAACCTTGCTTCCATCACCTATATATATATAAAGTCACCATCAAAAATCCGCTCAGCCCGGCCAGTGTGGCTCAGTGGTTGAGCGTCCACCTATGAACCAGGAGGTCACGGTTCCATTCCCTGTCAGGGCACATGCCCAGGTTGCAGGCTCGATCCCCAGTGGGGGGCGTGCAGGAGGCAGCTGACCAATGATTCTCTCTCATCATTGATGTTTCTCTCTCTTCCTCTCCCTTCCCCTCTGAAATCAATAAAAATGTATTTTAAAAATTTTAAAAATGTGCTCAGATGTTCCAGTCACCACCATTTCTGCTCTGTCCCCCCAGGAATCGGCTGTCTTTGGTCAAAGCCATAACATGGTTCATGCATCAATTATTAGCACTGAATGCTAATGATTACAACACAATTCCCCACATAAATAGTTAACTAAAAAAAATACAAGAAGTATATTATAGCATGATCCTTTTTTTAAAATACACAAAAAGGAGGCATCTGCATAGAAAAAAGAAAAAGAAATCTGCCTACATTTTAACTGGGTTATTTGGGGTTGAAGGTTGATTTTTATATTCTCTTTTACATATGTCTGTATATTCCAAATTCTCTGCAATGAAACATTTATAATTAAAAATAAATGAATAGTGCCCTAGCTGGTTTGGCTCAGTGGATAGAGTGTCAGCCCGTGAACCAAAGGGTCCTGGGTTCGATTCCGGTCAAGGGCACGTACCTCGGTGGCAGGCTCCTCCCTGGCCCAGGACCTGGTCGAGACGCATGCAGGAGGCAACCAGTCGATGTGTCTCTCTCACATCGATGTTTCTCTCTGTCTTTCCCTCTCGTCTCCACTCTCCCTAAAAATCAATGGGAAAATATCCTCAGGTGAGGATTAAAAAATAAAAACTGAATTTTTTTAAGTGTATGCTAATGGCACGGGTGTGTTAAATTGGGGATGGATCACTGACAGGCTCCAATATTAAGAACAGAGCAGTGAGGTTCTTCTAGAGAAGCGTGGTCCCCGGAGCCAGAGCTGCCGTGACGGGCACTAAATTCCACAGAGACGCCTACAAACAACATCACTTCACTCTAGTGGGCGCCTTAATTCATTTCCTCCCAGGAGGAATGGAGCCAACTCCAGGCACCCCAGACTCTGACATGGCCCAGGGCTGATGGAATCCAGCGTGCTGCCCGTGTGGTTACAGCCCTCCTTCCCAGGAGGGGGGCAGCACTGAAAATCTGGGGGCCCACGCCCGGCAGACAGCACGAGACCAGGAGAGAGCAGAGCCGACGGGAGCTGAGGGTGACACAGCTGTCTGGTAGGGACCGATAATGAACCGTGACTTCCTATCTGAAATCACTTCATTTCCCAAACCCTGGATTATAAATAGGCCATCCGCGGAATTCGTTTGGGATCAAAAACGTTTGGATGAAATGCCACCGGTTCCCAAAACAAACACCCTTTTCTCCGATCGTAACCCGCACACCACCCGGAGGAGAAAGACAAGAGCCGCAGGTGATGTGAGATGTTCTCCCCGAAGCCCCGGGGGCCGCCATGGCACTGCTTTGCTTCAAAGAAAAACAAATCACCGTCACGAAAGGGCATCGAAAAATGGGCTCTTTTTATGTGCAGATTTCTACCCTGATTTTCGGTTTAAAATGTGTGTTACAGCCCTGACTGGTGAGCTCAGTGGTTAGAACACTGGCCCGTGCACCCAAGGGTCTCGGGTTCGATTCCCGGTCAAAGGCTCGTACCTGGGTTGTAGGTTCAATCCCCCCGGAACTCGGTTGGGGCATGTGCATGTGTGGGAGACAACCAATTGCTGAGTTTTTCTCACATCGATGTATCTCTCTCTCTCTCTCTCTCACATTGATGTTTCTCTCTTTTTCTCCCTCTCTCCTCTCTCTCTCTCACACACATTGATGTTTCTCTCTCTCCCCCTCTCTCCCTTCCACTCTCTCTAAAAATCAATGAAAAAAAATACCCTCCGGTGAGGATTAATAAAAGGCCGCATTACAGCAGTGATGGGGGTAGACTTGGTGAGCAGTCCAATACAGGAATGAGGGCATTTAGGAGGAATGCAAAGAAAAAAGGCAAACACATACTCGTTTGCTCAGGAACGGGCTCAGGTTTTTCTGTTCTTTTTTCTTGCAAAATTTTATAAACTCTCCAAACCTCTATAACATAGAAGCCCACGTGTCTTTCTCCGTCTCCAACTGCAGCCTGCGTGCGCTATCATTCCTGGCCAGAAAGGAATCTAGGGAAAAGGATTGAGGGGACCTGGGCCTTGGGCCGTGCCTCCGTTCTTATCGCCGAAAGAACAGCACAGAACTTTCTGCTCCAGGAGTCAGCTGTCGGCTAATTTCCTCTGAGCTCAATTCGTTTTTCTAATTTCATCTCTCGGCTATTATTCCAGCGAGAAGCGCAAGTCGTGTCTCCACCTGCCGGGTCCTTTTCATTAGCGGCCAAATGAGTGAGCGGGAATCACGTGCGCCATTTGCACCGCTAACGGTCCGGTTCATGAATGTGGTGCTTAAAATATGTCATACCAGCCCCTCCGGAAAAACCATATGCTACTGGTTACACCGAAGGACCCTGGGCTCCTGCAGGCCGGGCCAGTCACACCTTGAGCCGCCTGCAGACGAGGTTGTCATCATTTTAAAGTTGGAGAGGGAGAAAATGAAGCAGCTGCTATTTAAGGTTTTATGGAGCCTGCAATGTGTCTCATTAGCTGGCAAATAGGATAGGCCGGGAGCGAAAGCAGCTCCAGGCCAGCTCTCGTATTAGCATCCCTTCTCTCCTGTCTCCCCAGAAAGTAAGAAAAACAGCCCTTTTATTTAAAAGAAACATAAACAAGCTTATTAAAAATAGAAGAATTCCCAAATAACGCCCCCATCTGTGAGTTTAGCCGTAAGAAAAACTCGGAGAAGACATGACTTTAACAGACATATACTGAGAGTGGCGGGGAGATGAAGTGTGGAACTGGTGGGGGTTTTACCGGGTTCTAAGCAAAGACCGTCCATCGGTCAGACACGCCTCGTGCAGGTACAGTTTCTCCTAAACCACGTTTAACTCGCCCTATGACGTCAGCCACTTCATCACAGAGAACAAAAGAGCATGACTTCCTTTCATATGGTTGAAAGCAACCTGGTGGCTCCCCCGAGACTGGGGACTTGAACTTGGGGAGCTGTGGATCCTGCTTGCTCTGGGCTCAGTAAAGGGCACGGGACACAGGGGTCCGCTGTGCATTTGGCAAAAGGCAGACGGGGTTCCAGGCCAGAGCCCAGGCGCGAGCCCAGTGTTCTCCTTGCCTGGCACCCTCGGGCCTGGGGCCACCTGCAGGACCCTGTCCCTGGGAGCTGTCACCGGCCTCAGAGATTCAAGAAGGCATTGCATGTGCACTCACAGTGTCCTGGGTCAGACCGTCTCATCACTGAGAACGCATCCTCTGGCTGGAAACG
>NW_005358689.1:957828-966193 GCF_000412655.1 Myotis brandtii
TGTTGGCTCTGTTCCACAGAGAAGCAGGAAACAGAGAGCAGAGCTCTCAACAGCTGACTCTAATCTCGTTAGCCACAGACAATCTTTCCCTCCACACTCGGGATTGGACGCAGACGGAACACCATAGGGGTAGTAATGTTGTCTGTCAGCGGTAAAATAATTAGTGTTCTCTAAAAAAAAAATTTTTTTAAGAAAATTGGCATTTTTTACCTGTGCTTCTAGACATGATAATCACAGCATCAAAATGTCCAAGTATGTCTATCATTGACATACTAGAGGCATGTTAACATACTTGATCCAGCAAGGTACACGAGATTTGTGCACTTGGGGCGGGGGGGGGGCCCTCAGCCCGGCCTTCGAGGCCTGCGCCCTCTCACAGTCTGGCAGTTGGACATCCTTAGCACTGCCCGCTGCTGCTTGCCAGCTGTGAGCCCAGCTTCTGGCTGAGCGGCACTCCCCCTGTGGGAGGGCACTGATCGCCAGGGGGCAGCTCCTGCGTTAAGCATCTTCCCCCTGGTGGTCAGTGCACATCATAGTGACCGGTCGTTCCACTGTTCGGTCAATTTGCATATTAGCCTTTTATTATATAGGATTTTTTACTCCACGTGTTATACAAAGGGCCCTCAGGCACAGTGTCTCAGTCCTTCCTCCTGGGCCCTTATGTCACAAGGACCCCAGGGCTCTGAGCGGTTACGTGACTCGCTTCTGGTCTCAGGGTAAGAGGCAGCATCAGAACGAAGACCCGCACCAGCCCCTACCTGCTCTGGCCACCCAACCATGCTCCGCGCGGGGTTGTCCGATGGCTCTGAGTTCCGGATCTACCTACTCTGTTCTTAAAGGTTCCTGATTCCTCTCGTGGGACAGATCGAGGACTCCTCTCTGGGCAAAATGCACCTCTTTTCTTGCTTTTTCCCCCACCTGTCAGCCCACACCATTCAGAGACTCGGTGCACCTGCCCAGGGAATGGGCAGTCCCGGCTGCTGACCTTCAGTTGTGTCCAGTTGCTGATCCTGTCCTCATACGTACTTGGTGTACCTCCTCTATTCCCCTCCAGCTCCCTGTACTCTGTGGGGGTGATTTTTCACTTCAATCCAGCAGCCATATCAATGGGCATGAAGAAGAGTGAGAAAAGAGGGATTTGAAGTCCAGTTTTCTATTTATAATCCAGGAGAAGGCTCAGACACCTGCAGATTTGGGATTGTGAATGGCCTTCATTCCCCCAAATTATCCCATTCTTGACTAACAAACAAACAAGAATGACCGTGGGTTCCCTGTTTTGACTTAATACTTTACAATCTCGTTCCAAAAAACTTGAAAACGCCTTTGCCTGAAATCGCCATGCCTTTCCCCAAGTGTTCACACTCTTAAGTCCTTTTCCCCAAGGTTGTAGCTTTTCCCAGACCTTCATCTATGTATGCCTTTTCCCACCACTATCTCTAGTTTCTAATCATTTGTGTTCTGTGCTCCTCTCCAACTCTAAGCTCTTAGAAGGCACACACTCCTGATTTCTTTTTGCATCCCTCCAGTGCTTACTGCTGGCCTTTCACGTGGGTAGAGCTCAGCAAAAGTCGATTTAGTAGATGGACCAATGGATGATGGATGGGTGATGGATGGGTAGATGGGTGGATGGATGGACGGATGATGGATGGGCAGATGGGTGGATGGATGGGTGGACAAATGGGCGGATGGATGGACAGGTGGGTAGATGGCAGGATAGAGAGATGGAAGAGGGATGGATGGATGGGTGATTAAATGGCAAGATAGGCAGATGACTGAATGATAGATGAATGAAAAAATGGAAGAGAGAAGGGAGACTCTTCCTTCTGCATGCTACTACCACTTACTCTCTTTTTGTATTTCTCTGGAAATATTTACTTGTCCTCATTCTCACACTCATTTGACTCCTAGGCATATTCGCAGTTGAGGAAGGTTTGTAATTTCTCTGCTGCCACCACTCAATTGAAAGCATGCCTGCAGGCTGCAGCCAGGGAAACCCATCAAAGGCCCAACATCTGAGGGGCTAAACCACAACTCACATGTCACTGTCCTCACTTCCTATTTAAAAAAACAAAGGTGCCCTAGCTGGTTTGGCTCAATGGATAGAGCGTCAGCCTGTGGACTGAAGGGTCCAAGGTTCGATTCTGGTCAAGAGCACGTGCCCGGGTTGTGGGCTCGATCCCCAGTGGGGGGGCGGGCAGGAGGCAGCCGATCAATGATTCTCTCTCATCATTGATGTTTCCATCTCTCTCTCCCTCTCCCTTCCTCTCTGAAATCAATAAAAAATATATATTTAAAAAAAAAACAAAGGTATTCTGTTTGGAAAATTCCCCAAGTCTTCCTTCTCGTGCCTGCTTCATAGGGTTTCCAAGTTCTCCTGAAATATCTTTATTCTTTCCTAAGCCCCTCACTGCCTATTTTCATGAAATGTAAAGTCTTAAACAGGGAGACGCAGAAAACAACAAAGGAGAAAATAGAGTCCACAGTCAGAAAAAGGAAATAGGTTCGCTGACAGCCAAAGGAGGACCTGCCAGTAACAACGCCGTCTGTCTTAGTTACCGCTTTTCCCTTTCCCTCTCTCTTGGCGTTAATAGAAATAAAACGGCACGTCCCCAGCCTCCCGCAGCTCACACACAGTTAGCACCCCGGGCGATCGGAGCCACGGAGTTCAAGTACAGTGGAGGCAAATTCAAGTAAACAGACTGGAGACGCGATGGACTGCAGCGTTTAGTCCGTGGCACTAGTCACCATCGCTGGCGGGTTTTATGTTTTTAAAAAAAGGGGAGTCCTAGAGGGGAACGGGCCCATGTAGACAGCAAGGGCCTTCCCATCCCAGGAATGTATCTGCTAGAAGGAAAAGATGGAAGGGCAGCGGAGAGAGGGGAGTGGAATGAGTTCTGGGAAATGGTGATTTCGGATCTTTGTTCCAATAAACATGCCTGCGCCTACATACAGTTTCGCTGCAGCCTGCACCCCGTTTTCATAACCGCTAGAGGCATGACTGACTGACTCACTCCAGCAGAGGGTACTTCCCTATGACAGGCCCGCCCAGGCCCTTGAATGGGTCCGCTCAGGGTCACCTATTAAATTCCTATGCTTCTGCTACACCATCAGATTCGTGCTATTTTCTCTGATGACTCTGACAATTCTAACTGCTTAGAGAGGCAACAACTGCCCATGATCAAAAGAGTAATAATAGCCCGGCCAGTGTGTGGCTTGGCGGTTGAGCATCTACCTAGGAACCAGGAGGTCCCGGTTCGACTCCCAGTCAGGGCACGTGCCCAAGTTTCGGGCTCGATCCCCAGTAGGGGACGTGCAGGAGGCAGCCGATCCATGATTCTCTCTCCTCATTGATGTTTCTCTCTCTCTCTCCCTCTCCCTTCCTCTCTGAAATCAATAAAAATATACTTTTTTTAAAAAGAGTAATAATGACAACTTAGATTTGATTTGCTGGCGCTTTAGAGTTCGCAAGCGGCTTTCCAATCCCAGCGTCACGGAGAGACCTGCTCCTTAGCCCGTAACCGATGCCCTGGGCCGCTGTGTCCCAAAGGCAAGCTTCCCCTTTCTCTCGATTCCCATTCCAAGCCACCTGTGAAACCCTGTGTGCCCACAAAGCCTGTCACTTCCAGCAACACACAGCTGGACCTGTGTCCCCCCACGGAAAGGGCCCCTGAAAGGCAAGGCAAGCACAGCCTGGAAACTGCAGCCACCCCGCACGCACGGTCTACTTAAAAGCCCTTGGTTTCCCTCCACGGCCTTTGGTCCTGTCTACGCAGACAGAAGCCAGGTCCTTGGGCCTGAGACTTTGCAACAGCCAGTGGCCTGCCTCACGCACTGTGCAAGGCCTCTGTTCACATGCCTTTGTGTGACTTCAAAAAATAATATATGGCCCTAACCGGTTTGGCTCAATGGACAGAGCATCGGCCTGCGGACTCAAGGGTCCCGGGTTCGATTCCGGTCAAGGGCATATACCTTGGTTGCAGGCACATACCCAGTAGGGAGTGTGCAGGAGGCAGCTGATCGATGTTTCTCTCTCATCGATATTTCTAACTCTCTATTCCTCTCTGTAAGAAATCAATAAAATATATTTTAAAATAATAATAATAATAATAATATATGGTTTTATTGAGAAGAGTGGAGAGGAGAGAGAGAGAGGGAGAGAGAAAAAGAGAGAGGGAGAGAGAGAGAGAGAAACATCAATGTGAGAGCAAAACATTGATTGGCTTGGCTGTCTCCTACACGCCCCCTACTGGGGACCAAGCCCATAACCTGGGAATGTGCCCTAACCGGGAACTGAACCTGCGACCTTTTGGTGCAGGGCACGATGCTCACCTCACTGAGCCACACCAGCCAGGGCTGGGTGACTTTTTAGCCAACCAGAGAGACTCCAGCAAAGCCATCTGCTGCCACAAGCAGGAGCCTGAGGAGCCGGGAGGCCCCCGGCGTGGACCCACTCTGGCCCGGTGACGCTGACCAAGACGTGCCCGGGAGGATGTGTGCTCACCTCGTCTTCAGCATGAAATCACCCCCCAAACCCACTGGAGGACAGCAACGACGTGTCCGCAGTAGATTGAAAAGGACAGTAAAAGGGACAAGACAACTGCTAATGGGTATGGCAGGGCCAGTCCTTCCTAAGTCCTAAAGCGACATTGTGCAATTCCAGGCCCCCGGGTCCCTCACCTGGCTGACTCCCACCGACATCCCGGTTCCTGAAATCCCAGGGGGGCGGCCCTGGAGGGCTGCATGGGCCCCTGCGGGGAGGGCTGGGTCTTGGGGACAGAGGCACCCGCGTGGCACTGGTTACAAGCCCCCCTTCTCTCCAGCTTCTGAGTCCTAGCCCTAACAATTACTAAGTAAGGCAGCAGTCGGGGTGGCGTGTCAGGGACCCTCTATGCGGCCATAAAATACAGGGCATTTGGCTCATAAAATATTTGGAGGATGCTATTAGGAAGCACAGCGAGGCCACGGCAAAGCAACTTGTTTCCTACGTGACCAGATACCCACGTATCTACGGCAAATATCACAGTGTGTGTGGAAATGACATATCTCTCTTCAGACACGGTACCTGCACGACAACACGCATCCAAGGGATTAAATTACTTGCTCTCCTGCAGAAATTGGGTAGTTACCACGGCTGGCATCGCTGACAATTTTCAGAAGCTCGAGTTCGTTCCCGACCACCCGCCTTCCTAGTTCATTGCACGGAGATAAATGGTTTCTTAGGGCCTGTCCATTCCAACCAGACGTCGTTGGTTATTTTTAAGGCTGTAATTTGGATCTGGGGCTTTAACATACACTTCCTGGGCACTCAGACATGGTCTGGCCGCGCTGGATGAGTTATTCTGCAATTCTTTTCTGTTGTTGTTTTTAATAGATTTTTTAAATTGATTTTTAGAGAGAGAAGAATGTAGAGAGAGAGAGAGAGAGAGAGAGAGAGAGAGAGAAAGAAACATAAATGTGAAAGTGAAACACTGATTAGTTGCCTCCTGCACGCCCCCTACCGAGGATCGAGCCTGCAACCTGGGCATGTGCCCTGACCAGGAATCGAACCAGCAACCTTTCAGCACAGGGGACAACACCCAACCAACTAAGCCACGCCGGCCGGGCCTAATCTGCAATTCTTTTTTTTTTTTAATATATATATTTTTATTGATTTCAGAGAGAAGGGGAGAGGGAGAGAGAGAGAGAAATATCAAGGATGAAAGAGAATCATCAATTGGCTGCCTCCTGCATGCCCCCCACTGGGGATCGAGCCCTCAACCCAAGCATGTGCCCTTGACGGGTATCGAACCTGTGACCCTTCAGTGTATAGGCCGACGTTCTATCCACCGAGCCAAACCAGCCAGGGCATGCAATTCTTGGTGATTGGAGGAAGTTGTGGGGAGATGGGAGTCGCTACAGACAAGCCCCTCCTTCTTCAGGCCACGGGGACACACACAGGACCAGGGGTTAAAACTTCATGCAATGGCTTGGTGGCCCTCAGCTGGATCCCTCACGCTCCTGCCCCTGTCCCGCATTTATATACTGTGGACGAGGCCCCTAGAACCATAAAAAATGCAAAAATTTCACTGTTAAGAACTCCTTCTCGAATTGCCCCCCTTAAACATCAAATTGCTCCCCTGTGGGGCGGGGGCCCCACGTTGGGAACCGCTGCTCTGGACTGTACACCCTGTGAGGGCCGACTGTGCCTGTGGCAGTCCCCACAGTTGCCTTGATGCTCAAATATTAGCAGATGCATGGATGCCGCCTCCTAGAGCCGGCCCGCCGATGGCGCTGAGTGGGTAAGGCCTCAACTGCCTAGATTCAGCTTGAGGCGTGAGGGACAGATAGGAGGATCCGAGTAATTAATCCTGAAAACAGGGGAGGGAAGAGGGGGGACGTGGAGGAAACAGAAGCTCCCGCCACAACCGCGTGCTAACGGCAGACGCTCTACCGAAACCTTAAGACCGGGGAGCGGGCCACCTGCTCAGCAATTGGGACATCGAGGCCCCAGAGCCGGCGCCACGTGCGTGGGCCCGTGAGCTGTGCGCCTAACTGTCAGGCACACCTCTGGCTCCCTGGCCGTGCCAGCTGTGTGGTCACCCGCTACATGACCGGTTTACAACGTCATCACCGGCCGGCTTCTGTGCTCAAGAGGCAGGGGCACGGTTTTTAGCACAAATGGAGGGAAAACAAAGGCGGCTCAGAGGGAGAGAATGAGGCCAGCAGCACACACCTCCTCCGGGAAGATCCCAGGGGCCCAGAAAGCCTGCCACGGGGACGGAGATGGAGACGGCCAGCCCGGGGAAGGGCCTCTCGCCCCAACAGGACGAGATCTGTCCCAGCCTCGGTCCCTGGGCTCCGAGGGGCGGCCTGGACTATTTTTCGTCTCGTCAGAAAGGTGACTAGAAATAGTACATGTATCCAGGGCAGCTCTGCACAGGCCCGGGGGAAACAGGCAGGTTTTGTGGTTTGGTTGGAAGTACAGTGTGGAGAAAAGACGTAGTTGATGGCGAACGCACGGCTATGTGCACGTACATACATCTTTAATCGAACCTGGGAAAAAGGAGTTAACTACAGCATAAGAAAAGGCGTCCTTCCCACCCTGGCTGGTGTGGCTCAGTGGGTTAGGCATCATCCCATGCACCAAAAGGTTGCCGGTTCGATTCCCAGTCAGGGCACATGCCTGGGTTTCGGGCTCGATCCCGGTTAGGGGTGGCCTATCGATGTTCTGCTCTCACATTGATGTTTCTCTCTCTCTCTCTCCCTATCCCTTTCTACCCCTCTAAAAATCAGGGAGCCACGTGCCAGTTCATCACTCCTTTTCCCAAGGCAGCCAGGATCCAGGGGCCTTGGCCCCGCCCCCTTCCACTGACAAGGACTCAGGCTCTTGGCCCCGCCTCCTGCCACTGACAAGGACTCAGGCTTGGGAAGCTGCAAGAGCCACAGGCTTGTCAGTCCTTGCAAAGGGATGGGGGCGGGGAGACACAAAGAGAGGCCTGACCCCAGGAGACCTCCAGGCGGGCACGGAGCTGGGAGAGCGCACAGAGCTGCGACGGGAAACCAGTCGCCTTCATGTTTGATGAGAGACAGGGAAGCACCCCAGGCAGAGAAGGCCTGGAGGGCAGACATGCCACCTTCAAAGGCGGGAAGGGGCGGTCGACGCTTAGTCCTTTAAATCCCCCCTCATGCAAAGGGGCCTCTGTCCAAAGGCCACAGCACCAGCCCGCTCTGACAGCTGGCGAGCTGGGTCCCAGAGGTCCCACCCAAGACGTGAAATGTGCAAACCGATAAGGAGCTGGGTGGGGGAGGTAAAGAGAGAGAGAGAGAGATTGGGCAGACAGGCCTGCAGTGGGAGCGAGTAGGCCCAAAGCTGCAAACTCCCTGTAGGAGGAGTAACTGTGCATTTGTTCTACGCAACGACCCAAAGGAGATTTGAGAGAGCAAATTTCCTCAAATCTCCATTGTTTCAGAAATAACCATCACCCAGCCAAAACGCCCAGACCGCATACATCTGACCTCCTGGGTGTCACACGCAGACTTTTAACCCGGTTTGCACGGAGGGGCTATCTGCTCTCAGGGCGGGGAGAAGGCAGCGTGGGTTGCGAAAATATCCACGTTTGACTGCAAGGTCCTCATCTTGAAGCAGATCCGGCAATGGCGTGGAGTGCTCCAGGGAAGTGTTGTAGATTTATAAAGCCCGAAGGTGTGTGCCAGAACCCTGGCAGCGCCGGGCCCGCCTGGCCCCCGTGCCTCCAGGATGTTCATCATCCACCGCCAGCCCTCATATCACGGGAACCCAGAACACAGAGCCAGATGCCTGTCGGGTCCCTGGCAGGCCACAGGCGCTGCTGCAATTAGCGAGCTGGATCATGATTCAGCACCAGAC
>NW_005358689.1:966549-971526 GCF_000412655.1 Myotis brandtii
CTGTGACAGCCGCGTGGGAAGCTGAAGGGGCGATTCCATCAAGCTCCCTACGCAGGACACCCAGCTTGGAAGCACCAGTGGTCCCCGGAGCCACTGATGGGGCCCACGAGCGTTCGCGGGTCCAGATCTAGTGTTATAAACACACAAACAGAAAGACAACCCACATTCCTCCCCTGCATCCCAAATACTATGACTCCACACCCACAGGGGGCGCCCCCAACTCCTCCCAGGCCAGGTGATAACCGGCAAGGGGCCACTCTCAGCCTGAAGAAGAGGAGCAAATATCTTGGTCCATGGGAAGAGGTGGGACTTCGTGTTCAGAGAGGCCTTTGTGGTCCAAACCCGGTCAACCACTTCCTCCTGCTGGCCCATCGAGACCCCTCCCTGTCTTGGCCAAATTCTGTCATTTCTCAGGGTCCCACTCTCGTGTAAAACGGGAACTAATGCTCACCGATCTGCGGGTCATGCGACAGGTAAACGCCGTAACACGCAGAGCATCCGGGAGGGCGCCCAGCACAGGTGAGTCTCCGCCAAGCAACGCCTGCCCTTCGTGGCTTCTGCATGGTCATGGCTCAGGATGCACAGTCACAGGAGGGCAGGTGGGGACCCGGGTGCGGCGCACAGGGCGGAGAAAACCACCGAGGGTGCTCCGTGCCCCGCCTCGGTCTAGTTCTCATTTCAGTCCTGTGCCCTAGGTCCGTGGTATCTTCTCGAGGAAACGGCACGTCTCCTCGGGGCCGCGGCCCTCGTCAGAAACGTTCTACGCAACGACCCGAAGGAGATTTGAGGTAGCAAAGAGCTCTCCCGTTTCTCAGTATCAGAGACATGTCGCTTGTCCCCGGGTTCATCTGCAAAATTCACAAAGTGATTCTAACAAGCGTCGTGGAGAATCATTTCATGGGGCGAACTGAGAACATCTGGAAAAAGAAGAGGCAGGAGTGGGGATTCGCACCATCAGATCGTAAAGGGACCACGTAGTAACGCTGCCTGGTGATGGCAGAGGGAGAGACGCCAAATCAATGGAACATAATCAAGGGTCCGGAAACATACCCGGACGTCTAAACGGCGTTAGTATCTTATGAAAATGGTATTTCCGAACAGCGGGAGACAAATGAACGGCTCCGTGCCTCGTGTTGGCACAACCGGCTCGCCGCTGAGACGAAAATAAACGATAGCCTCACTTCTCCCAAGACACAGAAGTGAAAGTCCAGATTGAGTCAAACAGAACAAATAAACTATTGGAAGACAGGTGGACATTGACATCACCTTGGGTTGGCAACTGGGAGAACCCACAGAGGGGGGGAAAAGTTGATAGAATTATCATAAATGCATTGACAGGCCGATGGAAATGGCCAGAACAATGATTGTACTATCTGTGAAAGGGTGAAGACTTGAGACGTTTTAACAAATGGAGAAGAGATTGTAAGAGAGTTTTAACAAACGGGTAAGAAAGAGATTTTTTAAATCAACGGAAAGATTGACAAAGAACACGAACCAATGATTGGAAACAACAACAACAAAAAAATGCAAATGGCCAATACAGCCAGGAGGCTGTCTGGTCTCCAGACACACTGGCCTTCTGTTGGGTCCTTGACCCTTCTGTGCTGCCTCCTGACACAGGACCTTTGCACAGGCTGTTCCCTCGACCGGGAACACCTCTCCCTCTGTCTTCACCTAGGAGAGCCTCCTTTGAACACTTGCCCAACACAGACTAAGCCGGATGCGCCCTCCTCCTAAGGGAGCACTTTCAACACCACGCGTTCCTCGGGGCACCCTTCACAGCTTGTAATTAGCCATTTATTTTTGTAATCCTCAGAGGTGTCCCCCCCAGTGGACAAATCGCCTCTGTTTTTTGCTGATCATTGTACGTGCATCACTAGAGTTAAGTAAGTTATGGGATATACACTGAGTGGCCAGATTATTATGACCACCCCCTCAGTACAATGAAGTGAATTAGTTATGCAAATAATAATAACAATAATAAGACCTTGAGAGTATTTGCTTAGGAAGTTTTCAATATTCAGTATTTTTGGAAGTGTCAATGAAGTACTACTGATGGTGTGGTCATCATAATCTGGCCACTCAGTGTATATTAAAGGTGTCGCTGTGAGAGGTCAGGGTGGAGTGCCTGTGGGACCACATCCTCAGGTGAGGCGCTCACACCACTCAAAGGAGATGAGAGTTCAAGTACGCCACTTGTCTGGAGCTCTGAACCGGCACGGCTGTGCTGACGTGGCACTTTCCGGGGCTCCCTTTCTGGAGAAAATTGGCTTATTTGTCAGAAAGGGAAGAGCTGCACTTCACCCACCGGAGGAATTGCTTCGAAGAACTGCTCCTGGCTGAGAAGAGCTTCCCCTAGAGCAGCCGCCTGCCAAGGACAATGACCTTGGCCTTACCTGTATGCCCTCCGAACATCAGATTTCAACCCAGCAGAGCTCCCAGGCCCCCGCCCTGTGCTGCCGACCCCGCGGCCCTGGTTTCATCAGGATGGACAGTTCCCCTTGGAGGCCGCACACCCTCTTCGCGAGGAGGCTCGAGACAAAGCAGCCGCCTGTGGCCCAGGCGTTCCCGCTGCTCTCGGAGGCAGGCAGGGTGCCTCCCGGAGCCCGTCTGGGGATAGTCCTGAGTTTAGGACACTTCGCACTATTTCTTCTGCTTAAGGCCAGGCGTTTGGGGGTTAGAAGGACAGATCCTGCAGAAATACGCCTTCCCCTCTGTCGTCTCTCTCCTCTCATTTATATCTCCCCTGTTCATCTTTCTCTCTCCTCCATACTTTCTCTCCCTTATTTGAGGGAGGAAAGAAAAGATGATACCAGTCATTTGCTATCAAGTGCAAACGGACACAGCTACTGTTCGGCACTGAAAAAATAGTAATTGCATGTGGTGATGAGGCCAGGGAGGCCAACTTCTATGGAAGGGCACTCACAAAACAATCCTGAAAACGCTGACCCCCACAGCCACTCACGTGATTTTCATGGGGGGACGCGGAGGGGGACTACTGGACTCCCCATCCATCCTCTCCCAGTCTGCACGTCCACCGTCGCCCACCCGGCCCTAACCCTCTTGGCCCTGAGTTTGGCAACACTCCATGATCCCGTCTCCCAGCCAATCTCCTGATCAACCCTTGGTCTCCTGTGAGGACACCGAGGCACAGAGAGGCTCAAGGACATGCCCAAGATCACAAGCTTAGTAACCGATGGAGCAGGGCTCCAAACCCGACTCTCCCTCTTCCCCGGCCCCCAGGGGCGCCACTCACATGCCCCCCTGCCGCCGAGCCACCCTGTCCCTCAGCCTTCTCTCCAGGCCACTCCACACCGTGTGATCACTGCCTCCCACAGGACTCCTAAATCCGCATTTGTAACCCCGACTTCCCTCACGCCATCCTCAGTCTCAAATGCCCGCTGGGCAATGCCACCTGCGTGTCAACATTTAAGTACCTTAAGGCCAAACTCATCATCTTTCTAAAATGAGTTTGCTTCCCGCCGTCCCCATTACAGGGAGTGACCCCTCTTCTCTCTGACACCCACGCTAAGGGACCTCTGGCTCCATTTCTTCCTTGATCCTCCCTCAGTTCCCTTGAATTCACAGGTTTTCTCCCCCACTCCCCCTGCTGCCTGTACCTCCCCTGGACTCTTAGCATCCCTCACCAGGAACACCAGCTCCTGGCCACCTGCCCCACCACAGCCGGAGCAGGCTTCTCGCCCTCGGTCCATGGACACTGGGGCCAGTGGGCTGCCCCGGGCGTGGTAAGACCTTCAGCAGCTTTCCTGGCCTCTGGGTGCCGGGAGCACACACCCTCCACCCCCCTCCAGGCACGACAAGCAAAATGTCTCTCGGTATTGACAAAGGTCCTGGGAAAGGCAGGTCGCCCCAGTTGAGAGCCACAGCCCAACGCCTGATTCACACACACTGCACCCCCTGAAACTCTTGGGGGCTCCCCAGTGCCTCCGATGACTTCTTAGGAAGGAAATGGTTTTCAAGGCATCAGGAAATGATGTTTCCGGGGGATGACTTTCTTTCTCTTGAGGTTTTGGGCTTCACCACCTTTGGGCTGGGCTTCGAGGAGTCTAACGAGGAGAAACAGACAGGGCGGCGGACAAGTTCATCCCAGGTCTGACGTCTGGGGCTCAGGTGGCCGGGCGCCTCCCTGGGCTGGTGGCGGTGAGGCAAGGAGTGGTGGAGGGCCGGGCTCCAGGGCCAGAGGGCTTGAGGCCTCACCCCATCACCTCCTAATTCCAGGGCCTTGGCTTTGCCCTTTAGTCTCTCTCTGTTGTCGTTTGCTTGCCTGGAAATGGGGATGTAAATAGTACCTAGCCCGGCCGGCGTGGCTCCGTGGCTGAGCGTCGACCTAGGAACCAGGAGGTCACGGTTCAATTCCCGGTCAGGGCACATGCCCGGTTGCAGGCTCGATCCCCAGTGTGGGGCATGCAGGAGGCAGCCGATCCATGATCCTCTCTCATCACTGATGTTAATTAAATTAAAAGAAGGACTTAGCAGCTCATAGGCACATGAAATACACTGCCCAAGACACAGAGGGGGAAAGGACCAATTCGAGATGGGGTAAATGGCTTTCCTACCCAGGCTCGATCCCAGTAGGGGACAATGACTACTCTCCTAGTCAAAACATTTCCTATGTTCACTTTTTTCTTCTTCTGATATTTGAAGTTGAAACTAGCCCGTGTCCAGGTTTGGTTGCGGGGCCATTCTCAGGAGTGTGTGTTATGAGAGCGACGGCCCTTTTCATGAAAGATGGGACCTCGGCAGAGTAGCCAGCAGCCAAGGCAGCTGGGGCCAAACCCCGTTTGCTGACCACCCCTAGACTGCCCCATAAAAGAGAAAGTCGAAATGACCTAAAAATACAAGCGGATAAAACCTCCTTTACCCTAGATATTAACCAGTCACTTTTCCGCCGACAAGCTGCATGTAATAACCCAATATTTACCTGACCTAAACCACGGGTGGGCCCACTGGTGGCCC
>NW_005358689.1:972059-984369 GCF_000412655.1 Myotis brandtii
TCATATGTCAAAGCCCTAACCCCTGACGTGACTGGGTATTTGGGCATAGGGTCTATAAGGAGGTGATTAAGGTTAAATAAAGTCATAAAGGTGGGGTCCTAAGTCAACATGACTGTGTCCTTATAAAAAGAAACACTAGAATGCTCCCTCTCCTTCCTCTTTCTCCCTACACACACACACACACACACACACACACACACACACACAGCAAGGAGGGATCAGGTGTGGACACAGCTAGAGGGCGGCCATCTGCAGAAACCAGCCCTGCTGGCACCTTGGTCTTGCACCTCCAGCCTCCAGAACTCTGAGCAAATACATTTCTGTTGTTTCAGTCACCGGTCTATGGTAGTTTGTTATGGCAGCACAAGGGCATTGGTAACACATATCAACACGTAGACTCGAGCTCCGTGAGGGCGGGGGCGATAGCGGACTCCTATTTCCAGGCTTAGTAAATACTTCGCACAATGCTTGCACAGAGTAAGTGCTTAATACACTCCTGTTGAGTAAGCATAAGCGTGGATCATCTATATATATAAAAAGCCAGTGACTGGAACGCCATAATGACTGGGAATGACTGGTCGCTATGACACCCACTACAGCGGGCCAACCGCCCAATCAGGGTTGGGGCCAGACGGCCAACCTCCCTTGGCCCCTCCCCTCAGCCAGTCCCACCCCACATAGGCCCGCAGCCCCTCACCCCGGCCTGCCCCACCCCTGATTACCCCCTATTGGGGGTGGGGCCGGCCTACCTCCCACAGCCCCTCTCCCCCCTGCCGGCCCACCCGTGCATGAATTCGTGCACCGGGCCTCTAGTGGAAGATCAGAGGCTGAAAGTCCGGCTCAGTTTCTCACCATCGGAGCTCAAAGCATGTTTGAACCCCATCAGGTCAGAGCAGTGAGAACTCAGACCCCTCAGGTGCTGTCAGTCATGGAGGAAAGGGCAAAGTTCAAGACAGAACCCTCCCACTGTCCTTCCTGCCATTTATGCAGCTGTTGTGGCCACCTGACCCGGATATCAAGCCAGAGGGAAGAGAGAGGTTAGCCATAATCAAGTGCTCAACTCAACAATATCTGTTCAACCCAACAATATCCTATTCATTGAGTAGCCGGTCCGGCTGCCGGACCTGGCTGCAGAGCCCGTGCCCCCTGCCCGGCTGTGGGTGTGGCCCGGGACTCACTATGTCTCGCTGAACTCTGAGATCACAGCGGACAGCCTGGTGCCTGCCCTCTGGGAGCTCCCACCCACTGTGGAGACCTGATGCTAGGCTTCCTGACATCTCCATCCTCTGCACGTGTGTTAGTCAGCAGACACGTTTCCTGAGTCTGTAGGACACACACAGCATGGTCAGGTGAAAAAAAAAAAAAAAACGAAAGAAAAGATGAAACAACTGTGGTCCCCAGCTTCCAGGAGCTTCCAGATGTAAAAATGACACAAATCATAATGATGAAGATCAGGAGGACCCTGACAGTCAACACGTATTCAAACCTCACTCCGTGCCAGGCACTGTGCTTCCCATATATGCACCTGTGGAACCTTCCCAACAGTTTAATGGCGAGGGTATTATACCCATTGTACAGATGAAGAAACTGAGGCAGAGGCAGATGAAGCAGTGTGCCCTGCATATAAAGCAATTGAACGGTAGAGCTGGGACTCCATCCCAGGGTCTGCCCCTAGACCCTTGTCCTCACTGACCACACTACCGACTGCATGAGGGACAGGGACCATCACCTGAGAGGACCATACTCCTCTCTAGAATGACAGGGCCGGCTGGGGGCGGGGCTCCACAGGTTGGTGAGAGCAGGCACCGCATGGAAAGCAGGTGCACGCTCAGGGGAAAGCAGGTGGGGGCTCTGGGCGGCTTGCTCGGCCAGGCCCCGCAGTCCCCTCTCTGACCCTATGAGGGAGCTACAGGGCTCCCATCACCCCTATGGACCAGGCTCTCTCCATCCTCCTCCCCAGCCCAACTGTCCATGTTTCCTGTGTTCTGAGGATTCTCAGAGCTGAGGGGGCCCCGGGACCACCCAGGAGGTCGCAGAAAGAGTAGCCGTGAGATGTCAGCTGTCTCCGAAGGGACAGGACAGCTCTGTGGAGGCGGAAAGGGGACGAGGGGAGTCCAGGCCCGGGAAGCGCTGCATGAGGCCTGCGGAGGAACCAGCCCAGCGCCCGAGGGCAAAGCAACCCAATAGGATCGGCAGGTGGGACACAAATTTTGCCCCCAACATTGTGTTTGCCAGGTCCAGGGACCACCCTGAGGGCAGCATCTTCTGGACTCTTCGTGCCTAGGAGGCTATCTTTGTTCTTCAACTTGAGAGCAACTGTGTGTGTGTGTGTCTGTCTGAGCCCAGGAACAGTCGTGAAAAAGTCGAGTCTCCATGCAGATCGAGGGCCCAGGGAGAAACGGGCCTGGGACCAGCCCTTGCATTTCCGTGGAAGTGAGCTTCCACCACAGCGCCGAGCGCATGACCCAGTTTAGCAACCACCTCAGCTCAGCGGGTCCTGGAGGAAATGCCAGCTATTAGAAGCCCGAGGCACGCAGGAGGGGAGACGCACACAGACCTCACACAGCAAAGGGGCGGCAGGGACCCGCCACCGGCTCTGCTTTTGATGAAAAGCCCTGGTAACCAGGGTGCAGGGAGGAAGCTGAGAGAGAACAATTTTTAACGGCGTGGCAACCACAGACTCACGGGAATCTGCCCTTGGACGCGGCTGTGATCCACCCAAGGCACAAAGGCGACTGGCTGCAGAGACGGGGCAGGGTCACCCCCATTTTTAGATCCTCGGGTGTGTTGGGGAGCCCCCAAAGAACGGATCCTCCTTCCTCGGACCAGGTAGGGCAGAAGCTCCGAGCACTCGTTACCATGTAAATGAAACCTGCAGGGGCAGCCACTCAGCAGAGCCACTCTGGGGGGGTAGGAGGAGTCGGGGGGTGGGGGGGATGCCCAGCTACCTCCTACATCCACACAAGGCCCTCTTCTATCCATTCAAAGCCCGTGCTCAGGCCTGATTTTAAGGACTCCTTCCCAACGCAGATCCTGGCATCCAGGAGCCCACACGTGGCAAAGAACTGAAGACACTCGGGGCCAAGAAGAGGCCGGGCCGGCTGACAGGCAGCTGTCCTGAAGGGCTCCGAGGCTGCAACACAGACAGAAGACTCCCAGGCATCCCCGCGAAAGACTAGGAACCCTGAGATCTCCAGCCCACAGGCACCCCAAAGCGGCATCCCACCTGCAGGGCTGCGACGAGGCTCTCAAGAATGAGACAGCCAGCAGCTGGAGGTAAGAGGCATTCCAGGCGGAGAAACGCCTAGTGATTCTCTAGGCCAGCGGTTCTCAACCTTCCTCATGCCGCGACCCTTTAATACAGGTCCTCATGTTGTGGTGACCCCCAATTTCGTTGTTACAAATTGAACATCATTAGAGCATAGTGATTAATCACAAAAACAATATGTAATTATATATGTGTTTTCCGATGGTCTGAGGCGACCCCTGTGAAAGGGTCGTTCGAGCCCTAAAGGGGTTGCGACCCACGGGTTGAGAACCGCTGCTCTAGACCTAAATGCAGCGCCCCATTTCTCCGCGGCACAAGGGCCTTCTCCATCTCCAGCCGTGACTATCTCGGGGCGCGCCAGCAGCAGGGACGGAGCACAGATTGCACAACTCATGTTGCAGCAGAAGAGCCCCCTAGGGCTGCCTGACATCGTGTCGCACAAAATGAGCCTCCACGGGGTTGGGACCTGCACGTGGGGAGCGTCTACAGGCTGTGCCCAGCATCCCCGACCCTCCCTGGCACAATGGCCGGAGGCGCAGTGGAGTGTCCCTTCTGACGCCATCACAACTGAACTATAAACTGCCTCCCCTGACCCTGCCTCCTCCATAAGCACAGCCCGCCCCTGGGAGGTGCCGACCCTGATTTCCAGAGGAAGAAAGCAAAGCATGGAGAGGTGGAGGGACGCGCTGCAGAGAGGCAGAGCTGGTCACTGGGGGTGAGGGTGACCGAGGGGTCGCTCCCTGACAACGGCACCTTTGAAGAGGAACGACAGCCAAGAAGGTGAGAACTTGGAGGACTGGGGGGCAGGGCTGCAAAGGACGGCGGGGGAAGGACACGCCTGGGAAGCCCTGAGCACCTCCGACATCCCAGCGCCCAGGAGTACAGATGGGGCGACAGCAGGGAAGTCCCCCGGCCACTGTCATGACATTCGTGCACAGGGTCCCCTCTGCTCAGCATCCCCGGAAGGGAGCCACCCGGAGCCTCCACGGCCACCCAGTGACCCCGTTCAACGCCGATCTCCCCGGTAAGCCGTGGGGAGGCTGGAGGGAAGGCGGAACGATATTCTGACTCTCCTGCAGCCCCGTCTCAAGCATCTCTACGCGGACCCACCACCCTCCCAACCACAGCCTCCCCTTCCCGGCCCTGCTCTCCTGTCGGTCCACTAGGTATGGGCCCCCAGAACTCACAGGACTTACCCCATCCCAATGGGAACATAAAATGACTTTCTTGCCCCCAAATCAGAATGGGCAATGGACAGTCAGAATCAAGGTCTGCCGTTGTTTTTACCCAACTGATTATCAGCACAGTGGCTCCTCCTCCTTCCTGGTACCTCTCTCTCTCTCTCTCTCTCTCTCTCTCTCTAAATCAGAATGAGCAATGGACAGTAAGAATCAAGGTCTGCTGTTGTTTTCACCCAACTGATCATCAGCACAGTGGCTCCTCCTCCTTCCTGGCCTCTCTCTCTCTCTCTCTCTCTTTAAATCCTCACCCGAGGATATGTTTCCATTGATTTTTCAGAGAGAGTGGAAGAGAGAGGGAAAGACAGAGAGAAATATCCATGTGAGAGAGACACATCGATGGTTGCCTCCTGCACAAGCCCCAACCAGGGCCTGGGCCAGGGAGGAGCCTGCAACCGAGGTACATGCCTTTGACCGGAATCGAACCCGGGACCCTTTGGTCTGCAGGCCGACATTCTATCCACTGAGCCAGACCAGCCAGGGCCTTCCTGGCTTCTCTTGACGCTTAAATGTGCATGACTCCTGGGCTTCGCCCTCAAGCCCTCTCCTTGGCTGGCTGTTCCCTCTTCCTGGGAAAGCCCAGCCCCTCCCACAGCCCCAGCAACCCTCTACATGACACACGAATCTATGTCTCCAGCGCTCATCGCTCCCCCGAGCACCGAAGCGAGTTTTCAGCTGCCTGATGGGCAGATGGTGCCCCAACGGGGGTCCTGCAGGCAGCGCAAGTGTCCTCATTCACAGTGAACCCATCAGCCTCCCTCCCCAATGGCCACGGCCAGGGCTCCGGGAACGGCCATTCCTGCACCCCCACATCCTGCCGGCTGTCCGGCCTCTTCTTCACATGCATCTATCCCCCCTAGTGACAGCCTCATCGTGTCCCCTCCTGGGCCGAGGCAAGCGTTTCCCCACCGGCCCCCACTGGAATATGCGTTCCCCGCGGGCAGGAACTTCGTTTCATCCTCCACCTGGTCACCGGCAGATGCACAGCAAAGAGTTACGAGTCAGGGTTCCATCTCGCCTCTGTCTCCACATGGCTAAAAAATTCTCTCCTAAAGCGAAGATCCGATCCTGCCAGGCCCCTGCAGGCTATGGTATAGGCTCCGGGCTGACTGCAGTGTAGCATTCAAACGCCTAAGCCGTGGTATTAGCTGCCATTGTGGTCCCACCTGCCTGTCCGATCTCTTCTCAAACTCTCTGCCCTTCTCGAAGGCTGCCCTGAGCTAGTCCTCGTCTCTGGTGCATGGACTATGGTATAGGCTCCGGGCTGACTACAGCGTAGCATTCAAACGCCTAAGCCGTGGTATTAGCTGCTATGCGGTCCCACCTGCCTGTCTCTGCCCTTCGCGAAGGCTGCCCTGAGCTAGTCCTCGTCTCTGGTGCATAGTCTTTCTCATTCGGAGCCTGTGCGACCCTCTCTCCTGGGATCAAGCACCTGCTCTGCCTGGGAAATCATTTTATTACCCAAGACGGAGCTCAAATGCCATCCCCTTTGGTAAGCCCCCCCCCCCCCCCCCCCCAACGGAGATAAATCTCCGCTGTAGGACCTATGATACTGTATCATGATGGAGAGATCTCTGATGGGTCTACTGGGACCCAGGATCCGTGACCACCCAAGGATTTCAATACCACATCTCCCTCTCGGCCTGGGCCGTTGGGTATGACCATGCATGTGTCCTGCTACATCCTTTCGGGGCCACGGAACTCTGGGCACCCTGGCACCGTGAAAACAGCAAGCATATTCATTCCCAGTTTGTGGATGGTGATGTCGGTACCTCGAGTAACTACACTGCCCCCTGTTGATGCGTTTGATCCTTACAACCATCACGGGAGGGGCAGGGGTGCCCGTCTCGTTCCCATTTCACAGACAGAGATACTAAAACCGAGGCAGAAGTGAGGTTACTGGTGGTGATGTCAGTACCTCGCGTAACTACACTGCCCCCTGTTGATGCGTTTGATCCTCACAACCACCACGGGAGGGGCAGGGGTGCCCGTCTCGTTCCCATTTCACAGACAGGGATACTAAAACCGAGGCAGAAGTGAGGTTACTGTCACCCAGCCAGTTGGGGACAGTAGCAAGTGGCCACGTGTACCTTCTACCGGGCATTGCTATTCCTCGCCAGCTCTTTGCCTCAGAAGCTAAACTACAGCCTCCTCCACGTCATCATGACAAGCAAGTGAGCACCTCCCGTCCATGAAACAACGGTGTAGACCAGTGGTTCTCAACCTTCTGGCCCTATAAATACAGTTCCGCATGTTGTGACCCAACCATAACATTATTTTCGTTGCTACTTCATAACTGTCATGTTGCTACTGTTACAAATCGTCATGTAAATATCTGATATGCAGGATGGTCTTAGGCGACCCCTGTGAAAGGGTCGTTCGACCGCCAAAGGGGTCGCAACCCATAGGTTGAGAACCGCTGGTGTAGACAGAAAGGGGATAGAAAAAAAAAAACAAAGGGGGAAATCTGCACAAGCCCTTCAAAGGCCACCTGGCGATTCTGAACCGGATTGTTCTCCACCAGAGAAACTGCAAGTTTCTAAATCATTATTTCCCCGTTTTGACCTAAACATGGAGGCGGCCCCCATCGGCCAGCGAGTGCATGCCACAGCTGACATTTGCAGATCCGTCCCCCAAAAGAAGCTGTTAGAATGCACCCCTGGATGAGGTTCTAACACTGAGACTCAGTTACCAGCAGTCTAAGAGAATCACTGAGAAGCTTAATCCTCTAACCCTCTCCGATTTCCACAGAGCAAGCAGGCCCCATTGTTTCTCGCCTGGAGAGAATCAGAACCCTCTGAGGTTAAGTGTTCAGGGAAGTTTTAAGGCTTCTTCTACGGGCTGAGAGTCTGAATTTGGAAACCGGCTAGGTCAGTAGCAACGCTGTCCACACACAGATTTTGTTTCCAGAACCCACCGCAAGAACAGATCTCATTTCTTTCTTATAAGAGCCTCTCTCTTGCCGGTTCACCCGATTCAATCACCTCTACCTTTGATAAATGCAATCAGACCGAAGAAATAAGGTCTCTTTCGGATTTTGCTACACCGAGAGGAGGGAATATAGCACACGAGTGGCCCTCGCGGTGTGTAGCCCGGCGCCCACGCTGGTAATTCCAGGAGATTAAAGTCGCCGTTTTCAAACAGCAACATGAGCCGGCCAGGTCAAACCTGCGTTTCCCAAAAAGAAATCACTTACGCATCCTCTCTTGAAGAGCTCAATGCAATGGGGTAATGATGAAATGAGCATTGATCAAGTTTACCCACCTCTGCAATTCCTCTCGCTTCTAAGAATAAATGTGGAGACGAGGCATTCATTCCTCAGGTTCACACCTGTGTCTGCCCCCAGCCCCCGCCCTCCTGGGGGAGTTGGGGCGGGAGGGGGGGGCATGATATAGGCTCATCCACCACGTGCTCCCAAGTTCACTGCCAGTTGCAAACAACGTCGAGAATGAATTTGTTTTACTTCTCTGATGTCCCCCAGTTTACCTTGTTTAAGATTAATAAAGCAATTACAATCCTCTCAATTAAAAGGCTATTTTAAAATGCACTTTTAATTCTAGTTTGTGAGCAACTCAATTATTTCTATTTGGGTTTTTTTTTTCTTCTTGAGTGGGTAATTGCTGTCTTAGAGTAGCACAGGGTTCTTTCTCTTTTTCTATTTGTTTATTTATTTATTTTAGTTAATCCTCACCCGAGGATATTTTTCCATTGATTTTTTTTTTTTTAGAGAGAGTGGAAGGGAGGGGGAGAGAAAAACATCAATGTGAGAGAGACACATGGATTGCTTGCTTCCTGCATGAGCCCAGACCAGGGCCAGGGATCGAGCCTGCAACCCAGGTACATGTCCTTGACCAGAATCGAACCCGGGACCTTTCAATCCATCGGCTGATGCTCTATCCCAGGGGTTCTCAACCTTCCTAATGCCGTGACCCTTTAATACAGTTCCTCATGTTGTGGTGACCCCCAACCATAAAATTATTTTCGTTGCTACTTCATAACTGTAATGTTGCTACTGTTAGGAATCGTAATGTAAATACCTGATATGCAGGATGTATTTTCATTGTTCGCGACCCACAGGTTGAGAACCGCTGCTCTATCCACTGAGCCAAACTGGCTAGAGCACGGGATTCTTTTGCTTAAAGAAGAGGAAATACTGGGCCAAATTGTTCCCTAAAACTTAGCATCTCAGGCTCAGACCATCAACTCTCTTGAATAATGATGGCGTCCGGGTTCTGGCCTTCAGTGGGCTTGGGGACCAGTGGATGAGACAACACTAGGAGGAGGGTTATGCCTAGTGCAGCGGGGCACCAGGTGAGGGAGAAGTCAGGGACCAGGGAAATAGGAAACAGATCAGGGCGTTTGTGTTGGGTCTCAAAGAGCAGTCTGTTCACTAGACAAAAAATAAAGAGCAAAGGAAGGCTCTTATAGGTAAAAAGAACATGACATGCAACTGTGCTGGGAGCAGGGTGGGGATCCGCATTCAGTATGTACTGAATGGATGAGGCAGAGGCCAGATGAGTACAGCGTTGTGTGGGCCCCTCCTCACTACTTGTATCTACATTCATAGAACAGCCACATAATTTCCATCCCTCGCATCCACCCTGCAAATTAGGCGGCATTATCCTCCCTGAATGGATGAGGAAACCGAGATTTTCAAAGCCCCACACGGCTATGAAGGAGCAGAGCTCGGCCTGGGTTCCTGATAATTTGTGGATGTGCGAGTGAGCCCGCCTCCAAGGACTGATTTCTAGAGCAAACTCGTAGCTCTCTCCTCTCCTCCCACGTGGACCATTCCAGGCGGCCCTCAACGCCTCTCTCCCCATATATCAATCACCTCTGGTAGCATGATTGGATGGAGGAAGAGAGGCTAGCCCCGGCCATGCCCCGTCAGATTCTGGGATCAGTGGGGATCTGTGTCTCCTTGTCACCCCGGTGTTCGTCCTCTCGGGGTATCTGGTCTTAGCGGCCCCAGATGGGGGCCCCTTTTTCCCAAGTCACAAAAGACAAACTGGAAAGAGCCACCCCAACGTCACCTGAGGCCGATTCAGGCGCATGAAAGCCCTCCCACGACTCAAAGAATTGAATGGACTCTGGGTTCAGGGACAAAGCCTTTCGGTTTTGATCGAGTTCTTTTTTCCCCCTTTTCTTTTTCTAATCATTTTCTCAATTTCTCTCCTTGCCAGTTCAGGCTTTTGCTGTCAGGCTTGTTTTGGGCGCAGGCTTTTTCTCCCGGCTCAGACGATTCTACCTTGCTATTGTTGTGTTCCTTTTCCACTGAAAGCAATCAAAAATGAAAACCCACACATCCCAGAACAGGGTCTATTAAATATGCACCTTTTTGTAGATCAAATAAAAGCATTCTCTGAAGGCTGACGTTCAGGGCCGAGTATCACCCCGAGGTCAGACACTGGGGAGACCTGTCCCTCACAGGCCACCCGCATCTGGGTCACCAAGAGCGATGGTGAGAGTCCAGAGCAGGCCGACTTCCTTAAGGAATGCCTTCGTCTAAGGCAGCGGTTCTCAACCTTCCTAAGGCCGCGACCCTTGAATACAGTTCCTCATGTTGTGGAGACCCCCAATTTCATTGTTACAAATTGTTGAACATCAAAGCATAATGATTCATCACAAAAACAATATGTAATTACATATGTGTTTTCCAATGGTCTTAGACGACCCCTGTGAAAGGGTGGTTCGACCCCCAAAGGGGTCGAGACCCACAGGTTGAGAACCGCTGGTCTAAAGCATCGCTGGTCGCCCTACGCGGTTTGGCTCAGTGGATAGAGCACTGGCCCGTGGACTGAAGGGTCGCAGGTTCGATTCCAGTCAAGGGCACATGCCTGGGTTGCGGGCTTGATCCCCAGTAGGGGGCGTGCAGGAAGCAGCCGATCAATGAGTCTCCTCACCCCGCCATCAGCCCCAATGGCTGGCCAGGCCAAGGGACCCCACCTGTGCATGAATTCGTGCACCGGACCTCTAGTATTTCTACAAAAATAAGAGCACCAAAAAAGCTGCCTCTGCCTAAAACAATGAAACCAAAAACCAAAACAGGGCCTCCATCCCAAGCCAGTGTCTTCTCGCTGACTGACAGGTGCGTTACGAGAAGTTCCCTTACAGCCTGAGCATCTCAGATCTCTGAGCGGGAGGCCTGCGTTATCGATGCCTCTGTGTTCAAGTCCAGCTCATTCCCCTCCCCCACCTTTGCTAACTTTTCATGCATTTTTTTTTCCATCTTCACCTTGGAATTCTCCAAAACAGCAGTAGTTTAAAGCACTAAAATGGTTTCTGTAGTATCGATCAATTCCTGGTTTTCCACCGATTATACTTGGTTTATTAACAGTATCTTGGCTCTGCAGCATGGTTCTCTGTCCTTCTCACATGAACAACACCTCAGCGAGCGCTCATGGAAAGTCTGGAATGGACAGCAGTGATGGACAGCAGTGATGGGCAGCGAGGAGCCATGGGGGCAGAGACTCTTAGGCTCTGAAATCCGGACAGGACCTCCATCTCGCTCCCTCCACCACAACCCGAAGGCAGCCCCTGTCCCAGAACTGACTGTGGAGTCCGCCTATGGCGTCCGCATCACCACCTTTATCTCAGCTAACGTCCACTTCCTGCAAATCAGGCCTGGAGACGCCAAGCAACCCTCCAGAAACACATCTGAAGAACACCTCTGCATCCCCTCCCCACCCCGACGCGCACAGACACCCCACCTCCCAAGGAAGGAGAAAGTTAACTCTCCAGCAAACCTGGCTGCAGCCAGTCTGGCCACGTTCTCGAACCCTTCACATTCACAAAGGGGGTCTCGCAGCTGAAACCTGAACTGTGTCTGCTGAGGGCACAGACAAGGGTCAGAGGTCCTCAAGCATCCATTATCCAGAAATACACTTTCTCTCTCTCTCCCCCAAAATGAGAATAATAGGTCAGCCTTATTGTCTTTCCTTTAGAGCAGCGGTTCTCAACCTGTGGGTCGCGACCCCTTTGGGGGTTGAACGACCCTTTCACAGGGGTCGCCTCAGACCGTCGGAAAACACATATATAATTACAAATTGTTTTTGTGATGAATCACTATGCTTTCGTGATGTTCAATTTGTAACAATGAAATTGGGGGTCACCACAACATGAGGGACTGTATTAAAGGGTCGCGGCATTAGGAAGGTTGAGAACCGCTGCTTTAGAGAAAGCAGAAGTCAGGCTGCTGGGCAGCTGGTGGGAAGCTCCAGACAGAATGTGGGTGTGTGAAGCTGTGCGGGGCTCCAGAAGAATTTGGGGGGAACTCCGGGGGTTTTGAAAAAGGGTGTTCTGAGGCTGGGACACAGGGGCTCCTCAGGTTCTGGGGTACCCAGAAGTCGGGATGTAGGGGGCGGGGGGAGCGGCGGAGCTGTCCTGCCAGCCGGGCTCCCCCTCCCCTGCCGGGCCCTCCGGCCACAGCCACAGCCAGAGGGAGTCAGTCACTCACCACCCGTGAGCTGTGCAGGGCCGAAGCACAGGGCCAGCTGGAACCACAGGATCACGGCCAAGAGTCTCTGGGGGGACTGAGGCTGCTGCTGCTGCTGCTCTAGAAATCCGTCTCCATGGCTCGGGTTCATTCCATAATACATCTTTCATCCACACAGGGCATGCGGCTGGCAAGAGTCTGCAACCGGGAACGCACAGGACTATACCCCCGGCTGCCTGGGCTTGGCGGGGGCCACACTTCCGCTCCTCCCGTGGAACCGGAGGGAATAGGGGGGGTGGGTAGAGGGGGGTCGACTTCCCCGACTCCATCCCCGGGCCTCCCCCGCCCCCTTCCCCAGAGCGCCATCAC
>NW_005358689.1:984672-984953 GCF_000412655.1 Myotis brandtii
CTTGACCATGACAGGAAAGTCTCCAGCCTCCCGGGGTGTCGGGGCTGGAAACCCACTTTTCCCCGGGCCTAGGCAGGTCCCTCTCGGGCACCTCACCGCGCGGCACCGGGGCCCCCACGATACTTGTCTGGTTCTCCCCAGGAAGGGGATGGGTCCGACTGCCCGGTGCCCACAGAGACTGCTCTGCGCGGTCAAACATGCCGTCCCCGGGCTCGGGGGTGCGGGCAGGGCCGGGCACCCACTCCCCCTCCCTGGGGCGCAGAGCCCCCTCCGGGCTCCGG
>NW_005358689.1:985725-991055 GCF_000412655.1 Myotis brandtii
CCGCGCCCTGACCCTCTCCACCCACAGGGTTAACTTGGAGGGGCGGGGAGGGGCCGATTGCTACCGTCTCTTCTTTTCCAGCGTCGTGGTCCGTGTGTCCCTCCCCTTCCCAACGCCAAGGTTCCGCGTGCCCCCCTGGATCCCCAAGGACGCGTGTCCTCCCCACCCCCTTCCCCAGCTCTTTAGCTCTTTGACCTTTTTGGTGAACCAGCAGGCGCCCTGCCTGTCCCGGGGACGCACGGGTCCCTCTGAACCGCCGCCCGGGGGCGCCCTCTGGTGGTCAGGGGAAGAGTGATCCGCGCCGCGGCAGAAAGTTGGGTGCCAAGGAGAGGGCCTCTGAGGATCCAGGGTGTTTGCTCTCCCAGACGCCAGTGGGGCGAGGTCGCCTGGTCGTGCTGTCGCTGTGCCATCCCTGGTGCCCGTGCTCGCCACGCAGTGCGCGCGACTCTCAATCCCCTCTGGCTCTGGCCACCTGCGGTCCCTCCCAAGACCGGCCTTTCTCAGCCGGCCTGGCTCTTCTGGCCAGAATCCCAGCCACCAATGGTTAAGGGGTGTGCGCTGATGAGCTGATACTGGCAGACAGCACTTCAAAACCAGTGGCACCCCAATAGTCTGTAGCAATGTGTGGCTGTGGATACCATGTTTCTGATACCGCTGCCAAATCTACCGACTTCCCCCCAAAATCTCACATACTGGTGGTCGTAGGGAAATTACAGCTTACTAGGATTAATTTTAACAAATCCTTTCAGGTTAGATTAACTTCCAGGAGCCAACTCAAACTCGGCATTTTTATTTATATATTTATCTTTGCTTTTTAAAATGAGAGGTGGCAGTTCCGCCCAGAATCCGTTGAAGATTCTGACCAGCACAAGTTCATTGCTGCTTAAAGCCTGTACCTGGGGCTCTGGGATCTCAGCTGGTTGGCCTTCCACATTTCCAGGATCCTGTGGCTGACCTCTGCAGTTTGAATATGTATTTCATTTTTTTTCCTCAGTAAATTTCCGAAAGCTTTTCTGATAGCCATCAAATCAGCAAAGCTCAAAAAAAAAATCAGCAAAGCTCAAACATATCTGTTGATGGTGCACACGGCTTTCAATTCACAAGAGATGCCTCTAAGTACCACGGAAGTCTGTTCTTCAGCTGGAACACAATGCATTTGTACGGAGAATGTCAGGATTGAAAGGAAGGTCAAGTGTATCTGGTCCAAACACCCGATCTATGCTTGAGTCGCCTCTGTGACATTTCAAAGAAGTGGCCACCCAGCCCCATTGAGTACTTCCCGGGGACGCCTGTTACTTCTGCCCACGGCTCTCTCAGAAGAGTCTTCCTTAGATTGAACTGAGATCTGCTGTCAGGCTTGATTGCTCCTGAGGCCTCTCTCCTCGGCTTGCAGGTGGCCGCCTTCTTGCTGTGTCTTCACATGGTCATCCCTCTGTGTGTGCACGTGTCTGGCGTCTCTCCCTGTCCTAATCTCCTCTTCTCATAAGGGCACCAGTCATCTTAGGGACCACCCTAACGACCCCCTTTTAACTGCATTGCCTCTTTGAAGAGCCTATTTCTAAAGCAGTCTCCTTCTGTAGTAGGGGTCAGAGCTGCAACATGAATTTTGAGGGGGCATAATTCACCCCATCACATCGCACAACAAACACAAAGCCAGTGTTGCACTCATCTTACAGACGAGGATGAGAATAAAGGAGTCGATCCATGTACTCAACCCCCCCCCGCCCCCCCGCCAATGAAGGCCTCACCCTTAAATCTAAAGCAGTTGGACGCCACCCTAACCCTTCCCGCCACCCCCCAGCGATTGCTATGATACCTTCCACTGCAAGGCCCACAAAACAAGTTACTCCGAATATATTTTGCCTTTTTTCTTGGTTTCTTACTTTTAAAATCACTGTCAGCCCTAGCCCAGTGGCTCAGTGGAGTGGATAAAGTGTGGGCCCTCAAACTCAAGGGTCCACGGTTCGATTCCGGTCAAGGGCATGGACCTTGGTTGCAGGTTCCCCGGCCCTGGTCAGGGTTCGTGCAGGAGGCAACCAATCGATGTGTCTCTCTCTCACATCGATGTTTCTCTCTGTCTTTCCCTCTCCCTTCCATTCTCTCTAAAAAATCCTTGGAAAAATATCCTCGGGTGAGGATTAACAAAAAGATAAAAATAAATAAAAACCACTGACAGCTTGGCATGACTTTCTTTCTCCAGGGAGGGGAGGGGAGGGGAGGGGAAAAAAAAACTCAAACAGGAGGTGGACCCCAGTGCCAAATAGGACAAGAAATCAAGACGAGGGTGAGGTCTGTAGATCTGGCTTCTGGGGAGTCCCCTTGGCCTTCTCAACTCTAAAGGAAGACTTCTAGAGAAACAACTTTATTACGCAACCTGCGGTAAGAAATATATTTTTACTTCACCACCTGGTACACATACACCCATATAGAGGATGTTTCAAATGTTCACCTAGCCCACCCCACACACACACACTGTACCCTGCAGTGGACACACCACCGAGGAGAGAGGCTGTGCTCTGAGGGGGCTGTGCGGGGACCGTGGGGACTTCATCTGGTCAGGGAGGTCAGAGAAGCCTTCCCCTTGACCTGAGGCTTGAAGAAAGGGTACCGTCCGTGGGGTGCACTGACACAGCCACCCCCGGCTGCTGAGACCCTACTGCAGCCCCGCGCGTGGGTGACTCTGAGCGGAAAGAAGCCGGTGAGATGCACGCTCAGAACCTCTCTGGAGGGTGATGAACCTGCCGCCTGGGGAGGCTGGGATTTCATGGGCAGAGGTGCTCCCCGTGCTGGTCCCATCGGCCCAGAAGGCACCCGCTCGGCACCTCGCAGCACAGGCAGCAGCAGCAGTCATGGTGGGGCAGGACCATCCATCACCGCTCTGTCCTGGAGCTCTCTCCCCTCGCCCAGAACTTTCTGGAAAACGCATTTGCCAGACTCCGTTTTAGCAAAACAGAAAAAATAAAAAATGGAACTTTAAAAAACCCACCTTTTTTTAAGTTTCAGCAAAGCTCATTCTTTTTAAAAAAAATATATCTAATATACTATCTACGCCACGTGGAGGATGAAGAAGTAACCCCAAATGAGAGAAATTATTCAATGCACCCGTTTTCCCAAGTCCCCGTTGGGAAAACCTCTTCCCATGTTTAACATTACAAACTATTTGTGATTAAATTTCAAAAATCAATCATTGCATCATGCAGCCCGCTGCCTCTGTGCCACTGTTGAGTGATCCTGTAATTGCATTCTGTTATCTCACGGTGGAAGTAAAAGCTTCGAAAATATTTATTTTGAGTCCTTCTTTTCTTCATAAGAATTGCTTATGCCCTGGCTCATGTGACTGGGTTGGTTGGGCATCTTTCAATGCACCAAAAGGTTGCCGGTTCGATTCCCGGTTAGGGCACATGCCTGGGTTGCAGGCCTGATCCCTGGTAGAGGCGCACAGAAAGCTGCTGTCGATGTTTCACTCTCACAACAATGTTTCTCTCTCTCTCCCTCTCTCCCTTCCTCTCTCTCTAAAAATCAATCCTATATAATAAATGCATAGTATGCAAATTGTCCCCTCGACCAGGAGTTCCTTGGGGAGTTCAACCAGGGGGCGGGGCCGGCTGGGGGAAGGGACGGAGGCCCCAGCCCGCAGCAGGCAGCTGCTGGGGACCCTACCAGTGCACAAATTTCATGCACTGGGCCTCTAGTAAAAAAATATATTTGTAAAAGAATTAGTTAATTACCATCTCCAGCTGTTAATGGCATTAAGGTGACACATGTGAGAAACACCAGCATCTTAAGATGGAACAAACTAGAAATATTTAAAATCCCCTCCTGCTCCCCCGGCCACACATGATTTGGTCTGGCTCTAATTATGCCACGATAGCTCAGAAGACCACACAATGGAGAGGTTAGGGGGGAGGCGGGATTTGATCCCGGCTCCACTGCCCACCTGATCTTGAGATTCTCCCTCTGACACTCAGGAAAGGACAGTCCCTCCTTCGCCTGGTTGTGTTGGAGTTTCCATAGCCAGCACGTAGAGCAGTGCTCCGGCACGTGCTCGATATGTGTCAGCCATCATTTTTACACACACACGAGTTCTCATACACATGGAATACTGGGCATTGTGGGTAAATGATTGTTTCCATGGAAACGTAACTTTCCTGTTTCCCAGGCTCTTATCCCACTATTTTCTGCATTTCTAAAAAAGAAGCGTATAATCCACAATTTTCATCCTTAGTACTGGATTCACATAAGCTTTTCACTGACTGCCCTGGGTGTGTACGAAATATATGTATATTTTTTTTACTGTTTTGTGGGTCTGCTATTTTTTCAAAATATATTTTATTGATTTTTTACAGAGAAGAAGGGAGAGGGATAGAGAGCCAGAAACATCGATGGGAGAGAAACATCGATCAGCTGCCTCCCGCACACCTCCCACTGGGGATGTGCCTGCAACTAAGGTACATGCCCTTGACCAGAATCGAACCTGGGACCTTTTGGTCCGCAGGCCGACGCTCTATCCACTGAGCCAAACCAGCCAGGGCAGGGTCTGCTATTTTTTATGAATCCCTATCTCAAAGGCACTTGTAGAGAGGGGCCTGCTGTGTCTTCTCAGATACGGTTTCTCGGGGCATCTGCTTCCCGGGTAGTCGAGGAAAAAGTGAAGGTGGGACATGAAAGAACTGAATTCCTGAGAAATTGTACTGCAAAGCTGACTTCTGAATATTAATCATTTACCCTATCCTCCAGCCACGGATGTGCAAACTGTTTCACAAGAGACACGACCCTCAGGGAACAGAGTGCGATGACTATTTCACACAATGACAGTTGGACCTCAATGTTCTATTTCTGCCCCTAGCAAATGGACGAGTAGTCTCTGTCCTGTCCTAAAGTTTGAAAGTGTAAACAAAACGTCCTTTGGACTTAAAACGGCGAAAGTGTGGTGCGTCACATTAAGGCCTCCTATAGCCCTTCATCTGCATGGACCCTAGAGATGCACAGAGGCAATGATGGCGACCCTAAGGCCCCCTAAGGACAACTCAGGACTCCTCGCCCCATCCCTCCCTCCCCCACTGGCCTGGGCCCTTCCCCCCACTTCCATCCTTTAGGCGACGGCTTCACCGGATTCTCTCGGAAGCCTGCTATTGTAAGCTGTGCAGATGGGAGGTCAAATTCCTGCCTACGGTGTGGCTCAGTGGTTGAGCGGTGACCCTATGAACCAGGAGGTCACGGTTGGATTCCCCATCAGGGCACATGCCCAGGTGGCAGGCTCCATCCCCAGTGTGGGGCGGGCAGGAGGCAGCCGATCTGTGATTCTCTCTCATCATTGATGTTTCTCTCCC
>NW_005358689.1:991873-992428 GCF_000412655.1 Myotis brandtii
CTGCCAGCACTGCCCCCCGGCCCAGGGAGACTCGCCCCCTCCGTACCCCGAGGGCGCGTACACGCCCCTAAGTGGGATGTTCGGGGCCGAAGAGGGGCAGAGTGGGGACCCGTGGGCGGTGTCGGTCTGCGGGGGTCTGGACCGCTGGTCCCTGTCCTCGCTTCCCTCCGAGAAGTCCTCGGCGCCCTCCCAGGAGTTCAGGAGGCTGTCCGCCTGCGCGTGCGCCCCCAAGAGGGACAGCGGGGACCGGCTGGCGGCGTTCGCCTGCCAGTCCCTCCTCCAGCCGGCGCTCTCGGGCCAGGAGACGAAGAGCCAGCACACGCAGCTCCTCAAGAACAAGCTGGAAGAGGCCGTGCTGTCCTCCCGGGACCAGAAGATCGTGGCCCTGGTGCTGACCCGGCTCAAGAAGGCGCAGAGGATGCGGGAGCTGCAGCAACAGGCGGCGGCGGCCTGGGAGGAGCTCAAGCGCTCGGACCACAAAGTCCAGGTGACCCTGGAACGGGAGCGCAAGCTGCTGCTGCAGCAGAACCGCGCCCAGTGGCAGCGGGAGAAGGA
>NW_005358689.1:992700-992997 GCF_000412655.1 Myotis brandtii
CTGGAGCAGGAGCTGGAGCTGGAGCAGGAGCTGGAGCTGGAGCAGGAGCTAGAGAAGACGCTGCCAGAGCAGCGGAAGCCGACCAGCCTGGAGCCGACCCGTCCCAAGAAGCCGCCGCCCGCCCCCGAGGGCCAGAAGAAGGTGCGCGAGGCCAACCTCAGCTCCCTGGTCAATTTCCAGGCCCGCAAGGTGCTCATGGACTGCCAGGTCAAGGCCGAGGAGCTGCTCCGCCGGCTGTCGCTGGAGCAGAGCTCGCAGCGGGCGCAGGAGCTGCACAAGGGCCTGGGGAAGGAGCGG
>NW_005358689.1:993027-1017475 GCF_000412655.1 Myotis brandtii
CGCGCAGCGCAGCCTCAGCGAGAAGGCGCAGCACGTCCGCGAGCTCAACCTCCTGCGGGAGAAGAACCACCACATCCTGAAGCTGAAGGCCGAGAAGGAGGAGAAGTGCCACATCGAGGGCATCAAGGAAGCCATCCGGAAGAAGGAGCAGAGGATGGAGCAGCTCTCGCAGGAGAAGGAGGCCGCCTCCGCCGCCGCCTCCGAGGGCTTCCCAAAGGCCTCCAGGGCCTGCAGGCGGGACGGCGGGAAAGCGCCTGCCAGTGGCGGCTGCTACGATCGCATGGACGACGGGGAGGCCCCGCTCCGAGGCGGCTACTGAGAACCAGGAGATGATGTGGCGATGCGATGGGATTCCTTTTATAACCCGACTATACGTGTGAGCATTGATTTTAAGAAAATGTATAAAATAGCTGCGATTTCCTCTCGTGAACTAGTCGATTGATTCGCTTGGATAAGCCGAGAAGCTTGGGAATAGAAGTTGGGGGGATGTTACGGACATGGCGTGGCCTTTGTAAGTTGTCTGTTTGAATGGAATGTATTCCCTGAGCTCTCAAGTAATCTTAGAAGCCTATGCATCAGGCCCGTCTTGGAGGAAGCAGAGAAAAAAAAATCTATATACAGTAGGAGAAACACTTCTGTGTCAGGTCGGGCACGGGTGACGTGGGAAATAGCAGTCATAAGAAATCCCCGAGCCCTAACCGGTTTGGCTCAGTGGATAGAGCGTCGGCCTGCGGACTGAAGGGTCCCGGGTTCGATTCCAGTCAAGGGCATGTACCTTGGTTGCGGGCACATCCCCAGTAGGAGGTGTGCAGGAGGCGGCTGATCGATGTTACTCTCTCATCGATGTTTCTAACTCTCTATCCCTCTCCCTTCCTCTCTGTAAAAAATCAATAAAATATATTTTAAAAAAAAAGAAGTCCCCGAGGGAGGATTCAGATGCATGTAGCAGAGTTGGGAGCCCTGGTACTGCACCCCCTTATAGTTTATAATGCACATGAACATGTTAAAGGCTCTGAAAAGGCCTGCAGTAAAGAGACTCATTTAAGCTAGTGTGTTTTTTACAATTCCTGGAACCTTTTTCTTTTTTTCTTCTCTAATCCTTCCATGGAGTTGGTGTTCTGTGAAATGTTTTTGGAAACAGCTATCTATAGCTCCTCCCGGATTATGAGCTGCTTTGGTCTGCCTTGGACAGAAAAACGTTGGCAATTCCTTTAGCACTCCTGCCTGGTGGCTCTTTCACAGCCCCGTGATCTGAGAGCTCCCTGCAATCTTCTGTTCTGATTTTTTTTCCCCTTTTGGTCAGTTCTATCCAGTCTTTTGGGAAAAAAAAATCTATTGGAGTTCTTCTATTTCCCCCTCTGTTTCTCCTTTGTTTCTTTTGCTGGAGGTATGTGATGTCATTCTATCTCCCACGTGTTGTCTAATTAACCGAGCTCTGAATGAATGACGAAGCATGCAGGATTTGGGACTGTGACATTTTAGACAAGGAGTCAGAGGCCAAGCAGAACTTAACCCATCACATCTCAAAGTCCCTCTCAAAAAATTCTAAAATTTTCTTTTAGAGCCCCTCTTGTAACATTTATCTTTAAAAGAGAGAAATAGGGTAAGCACCAATGGAAGATTTCTGTCATATTAGTATTTTTAAAATATATTTTTACTGATTTCAGAGAGGAAGGGAGAGGGAGAGAGAGCTAGAAACATCAATGATGAGAGAGAATCATCCATTGGCTGCCTCCTGCAGGCCCCCTACTGGGGATGGAGCCAGCAACCCAGGCATGTGCCCTTGACCGGAATCGAACCTGGGACCCTTCAGTCCACAGGCAGATGCTCTATCTACTGAGCCAAACCAGCTAGGGCTATGTTAGAATTTTTAAAATGACACGAAAGGTAACTGGCGAGGGATACTGTTCCAAGGTCAGTATGAGAGCCACATTCTCATATAATGGGACTGGGCCTTCTCCCCTAGTTAGTTTTCTTCCCTTGTCCTAGGTCCCCCCAACCGCTGTCCCCAAAGAGGCTTACTCGGGCCCTCACTACTTTGCTCAAAAATGGAAGGGCTCATACATCTCGCCTCTGTTTCCAATCTTACTCCCTTCTCTTTGCCCAAGTTAATCCTCTGCTCTGGCCAAATGCCCTGGGCCTCCCTGGCATTCTAGGAGAGAGCCTAAGATGTTTCAGGCAGACCGCGATGAATCTAACTCCTCCTCTTGATATGGTTATGTGACTTTGGGGAAGTTACGTTCCTCGCCTTACAGATGAGGCAACCGGTGGGCCTCAGTTGCCTCGTCTGTAAAATGGAAATATAATTCCTATCTCAAAGGGATGCTGTGAAGGGTGATCAAATAACATAACGTAAGGTGTTTGGCGTAGAGCCCAGAACCTAATTACACACCCATCATTCAACTGCGGGTTTTATTATAATGCGGACCTTCTGTTCTTGGCAAATCCATTCTCCCTATCTCGATGCCGCCCATCATATCCGAGTCTGATTTTTCTGAGCTGAGTTCACATTCTGTCTTTCCTGTGCAATGTAGGGCCGCCCTGGCTGTCCCATATTGGCATCACGTTCTTGGTTGCTGTTATGTGTGCCGTATCCATCTTGCAATCCATTTCTTGGCTTCCAAGCTGGACTGTGTGCTACTTGAGGCCAAGGTCATTGCCTTAGAGTTCTTCGTACCCATCCTTAACATGGTGGTCAATATATAGTCAAAGCAAAAGCCTTTAAGCAGGATGACCCCACATCCATACCAGCCCAATGTTGTTTGCTCTTTGCTCCAAGAAATAAACTCCCTACTTTCAGAAAAAGAAGGCCTTAAGACATAAAAGCATTACATAGGTAGGGTCTCTATCTGATAAAATGTTTGATTCGTCTGGAAGATAAAATAATTCTTAAAAAGTCATACATAATATAAAGTAAAATTGATAGAACACACAGAAATCAAACTCATCATCAGAGTGAGAGATGTTTGGGGTATCATTGATGGAACAAAAAATTTGTAAAATTATAAAAATTCAATGAGCAAGTTTGGTTTATTGGTCATGTATAGATTCAATGTAGAATGGAATATTTACAAAAATTGACCAAGAAATAGGCCATAAAAGAAGGGTAAAATTTTTCAAATATCCATTATCATATGGAACAAGCTTTTTTTTTAACCACAATGCAATTAGAACCCTAAAATACATGCTTAGAACTTTAAAATCTCACTTTTTAAGGTAACTTCCCCAAAGTCACTTAACTGTGAGAGAATAGTGTATTATATTCATGTAGGATATGCTTCTAACATCTTTTTGGGTTCAAATAATAAGAAAAATTTCAATATATTTGGAACTAGACAATAATGAAAATATAATACACCAAGGCTTATAGCAATGCAGTGAAGAAGATAATGTAAGAGAATGTAGACTTAAATGCTTATTCATATGAGAAGAAAAGGTGGAAATTAATAAGCTAATCACTCAACTTAAGAAATTAGAAAAAGAACAACAGAATAAATTTAAAGAAAGATAACTATAAAAGCAGACACTAATGAACTAGAGAATAAAGATGTAATGAATATAATTAACTAAACTAAACATTGCTTGTTAGAAAACAGGAATGAAATTGGCAAGCTTCTAGCAGAGTACAAGAAAGAGAGACACGCAAATAATATTGAAAAGAAGGGGCTATAATGAGAGATCCAGCAGAAACTAAAAAGATAAGAGGGTACTATAAAAAACTGTAAGCCAAAGAATGCATAAGGATGCATTAACTTAGAAGAAATGAACACATTCCTTTAAAAATAACCAACTCAAAAAGAATAAGAAGTCCAAATAGTTCATAACCCTTAAAACAAGTGAATCAACTGTTTAACTTTCCTACAAAGAATCACCAGGCCAGATGCTTTTACAGGTAAAGTCTACTGAATGTTCCCGGGACAAATCCTAATCTCATGCAAATCATCTGAGAGAAAAAAGAGAATACTTCCCAACTGATTCTGTCCACAATACCTTTGATACTAAAACTGGAAAAATGTAATAAAGAAAAATCATAGGAAAGCCTCATGCATGAACATAAAGGCGGTAATCCTACACAAATATTAGCAAAATGAATCCTGCACTTTATGAAAAAAGATAACACATCATGACTAAACTGGGTTTATTCCAGGAATATAAGGCTTAACTTCAGAAAATCTGTAATTATCATTCACTACATTAGCATATTAAAAGAACAAAGCAATATGGTAATGTCGCTGGATGAACAAAACACATTTGATGAAATTCAAAATACCTATTTATAATTTTTTAAAAATTGAACCAGCTCAGAATAGAAAGGGATTTTCTTAATATGATAAGGGAAGCCTACCAAAAACCTACACAAACATTATTTTTTAGAGTGAAACAGTGAAGGCTTTTAAAATCAGGAAGATAAAAGAAAAAGAAAGGTGTGGAAAAGAAAAAAAAAACCTCAAAACTCTCATTTTTCACAGATGATATGTTTGTCCCCATAGAGCATTTTATCTACAACCTTAAAAGTTTCTATATTCACAACAGAGGTTTTTTGGGGGGTTTTTTTTTGGTAATAGCCAAGAACCAGAAACAATTCAACACCCATCAATGGTAAAATGGATAAATAAATCGAGCCACAGTCACACAATGGAATTCTATGCAGCAAAGAGCTTACAAATGATCAACAGCCATGCTAACAAACTGGGTGAGTCTCACCCACGTGATGTTGAGGGAATGATCCAGGCACCAAAAAGCACACACTGTGTGATTCCATTTATATAAAGTACAAACACAGACACGAGTAATCTCTGCTGTGGACGGTGGACTCCCTTAGTGGGGGGCTTATGGCGGGGGAGGGGTACGGAAAGGCAGCACGCAGTCATGGGTAAACCATGGGGCGGAGAGTTGATCAATGTTGGGTGTAGACTCTGGCTCTGCCATTCACCAGCTGTCTGCCTAGCCCCAGGGGGCATAACCCCTGGGAGACTCAGTTTCCTCCACTGGAAAATGGGCACAGTGATGGTCCTCGCCTCGCTGGGTTGCTGTGAATGAAGGAGAGAATGCCTGTGAAGTCTGTGGCTCAGAAAGTTCTGGAAAATGAGAGCTATGGTTGTTATCAGTGTTCCTCCTCTTTTTTTTTAAATATATTTTATTGATTTTTTACAGAGAGGAAGGGAGAGGGATAGAGAGTTAGAAACATCGATGAGAGAGAAACATCGATCAGCTGCCTCCTGCACACCACGCCTGCTGGGGCCACGGGCACCGAGGGTCAGGCGGTAATTCTGCAAGGGGAAGCCTGAGATACTAATTCATCTGCTTGCTTGCCCGAGCTTCCCACAAATCTCAGAACCAGCAGAGCAGACCTCTCGCGCTGGCCTTTGTGGCCAGAGCTGCTTGAGCCCCGGGCATTTTGACAGCGGCTGCCTGTGGAAGGCCTTCTCACACTCAGGCAGCCGCCCACCCCACCCGCCCCGTGGGTGCTCAGGCATTCACCGCGAAAAGAAGGCAGCTTCCCCCACAAATGCCTTTCTTTTCCTGAAAGCTTCCGAAATAGATTTTGAATTGTACCGTTTTCATACAATGCTGTTTTTTGCAAAGTGTTTCTTGAATTAATTAGTTGTGCTCAGTGTTTGAAAAATAGCCTCGCTCCAAGAGAAGGGATATAATGTGTCTATTTAACACAACCTGTAGAAACGGGAGCACCCCAGAGCCTAACTGAAGGAGATGGAGAGGGGACCCCGGGAGGATCCACACTTGGGCTTCTGGGAGGGAGCCGTGAACTTGACCTGCCGGACTTCCGCGAGCTTTCCCAGTTAGTGCTCGCTGGACTTCATTCATTAGACAAGGCAACTGGGGAAGAAGCAGCAAGAACACACACCACACGCACACACGGTCCAAGGGACATAGGACGGAGCGATGGGTCCAAGCATCCTACCGATGTGACTTGTGCTGCGCCCCAAGATGGGTCTCCGGCTGTTAAAGTAGCGAGGAAAATGGGAAACACTCCCCTAGTTCATGGCATAAAGCAAGAAGGAGCTGGAAGTGGGCTGCGCTGAGCTAGGGGTGCTGCACGGAGCCCCCCCATAAAACCAAAAGAAAGCCATCCGTCCGCCCTCCTGCGATAGTCTTTCAGGCAGAAAAAGTCCCGGCAGAAGTGATTTTTGCAGGTTGAACTAAAAAGGATTCTCTTGGGGGCACCGGGGGTCAATGGTACGAAATGCAGAAGCACTTTGGAAAGCTAACGGGGTTATGCAAAGGTGAGGGGCCACTGTTTTCAGCAGGGTGTTTGCTAAGATGCCATCCGGGGTCATGACGCCTCAAGGACCAGTCAGGTCAGGATGAGATGGGGTCAGACCTGCAGCTGGTCAAGGGCAGTCCCACTGCTGGTGAACTTCCAGCGACCAGCAAGCCCCTCGCCTCTCTGGCCTTGGGCTTCCACATCTGTAAATGGGGTGCAACAACCCCCCACTCACCGGGTTGGTGGGAGGTCACAGAGGTCAGAGTGCCCAGGATACGGGAGACCCTCAAAAACAGCTATTCCTCACTGAGCTTTTATTTTGTTGTTGTGTTTAATATTTTTATTGATTTCAGAGAGGAAGGATAGGAGAGAGGGGGAGAGGGAGAGAGGGAGAGAGGGAGAGGGAGACATCAATAATGAGAATCGTTGACTGGCTGCCTCCTGCACGCCCCACACAAGATCGAGCCCACCACCCAGGCATGTACCCTGACCAAGAATCTGAACCATGACCTCCTGGTTCATAGGTTGATGCTCAACCACTGAGCCACACCGGCCGGGCACTGAGCTCTTATTTTGTCCCAGACACCTGCTGAGTGCCTGCGTCCCATCCCCCATTGATCTGCACAGGGCACCTATGCGATGAGAACTCCCCTTCTCCATTAAGATGAAGACTCCGTTTATGAAACCTCTGAGATGCTCAGAGGGCAGGCGGCGCACTTGAGGCCCCAAAACCCATACGTGACGGGGTCCAGGCCCAAACACAGATCAGGCGGTCCCAGCCCCAGGCTCGGTCCACTCTCCACCAGGTTTCCTCTCGCGACGCTGGGTGGAGCCCAGGCGGACTGTCCTTCGGAAAGGCAGGTACTGCTGTATAATTTCCTGAACTTCATTCTGCAGCAGCTGTTCTCGTGTTGGCTGCCAAGAAATTGAATTGGAACAGCTCTGTGGGGGACTCCCTGCTGGCCAGGCCAGGGCTCAGACAGCTGTTCCGGGAGCTCCATGTGAGCCCCCGAGCCAGCAGGGGTGACCTCTGCACAGCGGGGGTAGGAGGCCATCACACTGTAGCTTCCAAGGGCAACGGATCAGCCAACTTCGCCCGTCCCCACCCTGTAAAAGGGACCCAGATCAGGTGGCCGGGCAGGTGCCTGAGACCCCGGGGGCACCACCTGGTCCTCCCGTAGGAGTGTAGTTTGGCCTCTTTCAAAGCTTCCCAAGAAACCGTTTAAGAAGTAACATTTGATCCCAGCCAGCGTGGCTCGGTGGTTGAGCATCGACCTATGAACCAGGAGGTCACGGTTCGATTCCCGGTCAGGGCACATGCCCGGGTTGTGGGCTCGGTCCCCAGTGTGGGGCGTGCAGGAGGCAGCCAGTGAGTGATTCTCTCTCATCATTGATGTTTCTATCTCCGTCTCCCTCTCCCTTCCTCTCTGGTTCCCCACCTTGTGTTGGCCACGCCCCGCCTCAGCATCTCTAACATCCTGATGCCCCCCAGCCCCGTGACATATCATTCTTATATTCAAAAAATGAGCTCCTATTCACATGGAGGAAGCCTCAAAGGCCATGAACTTGATCTAAACAAGCTTCCAAAGAATGCCTCAGCATCTCTAACATCCTGATGCCCCCACCCCCCGTGACATCTAATCCTTATTATTCAAAAAGTGAGCTCCTATTCATGTGGAGGAAGCCTAAAAGGCCATGAACTTGGTCTAAACAAGCTTCCAAAGAACATGGCATCCATGAAAGAGAAAAATAAAAGAACGAAAGGACCGTTGAAGTCCTGAGGAAGAAACCACTAAGAAACTGTTAAAAAATAATAATAATCTGAAGTGATAGGAAAAAAATAGCAAATAAAGTTTCAAAACATAATAGAGAACTGAAATGCATCAATATGTCACAATATGTATTTATATGCTGTATGCGAGGCCCCTAGAACCAGAAGAAATGCAAAAAGTTCACTGTTAACTCCTTCTCGAAATGCCTCCCTTAAACACCAAATTGCCCCCCTGTGGGGCGTGCGCCCCGGTTGGGAACTTCACCATTGGTCCTCCACACCACCTGTGCGGTAGGTACTACCAGTTCCATTTTGGAGCCAAGGAACGGAAGCTAAGAGGCGACTTACCAAGTCGCCTGGGAGAAAGCGGGCAAGCAATTAAGAGGTTTAGCATCAAGCAGGGACGCCACACAACCGCATGAAATATTAAACAGAGTGAAAGAGCTCCTGGGAGGAGGCTGGGCCATCCGTCTTGTCAATGACCTCATCGCCGGCAAGGCCTCCTCATCTCCGCGCGGGGCTCCCTAAATCTCTCTCACTCGGTCCAGCCCTCTCCTGAGCTGCAAAGCTCCCTACATCTTAGCTGGCTGGCTGGCCGGCACCTCCTCCCGGTTCCCTAGCACACTCTGCCTGGCGAGGACCAACCCGTCAGCACTTACTTCCAACACCGCCCCAAACGAACTCCGCACCAATGTCTCCATTTCTGGCCAGTGCCACCTTCTGAGCTTTGAAATCTTTTTTTTTTTTAATATATTTTTATTGATTTTAGAGAAGAAGGGAGAGGGAGAGAGAGATAGAAACATCCATGATGAGAGAGAATCATAGATCGGCTGCCTCCTGCACACCCCCTACTGGGGATCGAGCCCGCAACCCAGGCATGTGCCCTTGACGGGAATCGAACCTGGGACCCTTCAGTCCACAGGCTGACACTCTATCCACTGAGCCAAACCAGCCAGGGCAGTTTGAAATCTTGAGCGTTCCCACCTTTACCCCAGCATAGGCTGCCGAAACGCTTTTTTCTCACTTTCCGTCCTCTCGCATACCTGCACCCCTCCCCTCACCCAGCCCCCTCCTGCCCAGAGAAATCGGGGCCTCAAGTCAGAGACGCCGATATAGCGTCATCTTTACCCATCCCCCAGCGCCCAAGAATAATTTTTTGGAAGTTTATTCATCAGAAAAAGGAGTGTCAAGTCCTAGACACACGCTTTGCCTAGATCCAGTTTTAATGGTTCACATGACATAATGGGCCGAGACTATTCAGAGTGAAGGCATTCTAATTCCGTTAGCATCTACCAGGCATTGTGCCAAATGCTTCCACATACATCGGCCAACTTAATTCAGAGAAACATTGATCATGCCTCCCTCCCCCGCCCCTCCGCACATGCCCCAACTGGGGAGCGAACCTGCAACCCACATATGCCCCAGACCGTGAATCAAACCCTCAACATTCCTGTCCTTGCAATCAACCAAGCCACACCAGCCAGGCACTTAAGTCTTATAACAATTCTCATTATTGATGTTATAGCATCAAGGAAGATGCTAAAAAACTCACTTTATAGTCAAGTTCAAAATCAAGCTCAGAAAAGCTAACTAACATTTTTCACAGACCACACACCCAGGAGTCTGGGACCCCTTCTCTTCTCCTTCGCACTCTCTCCCTAAGCGATCTCTTCCCCATGTAAAACATCACCCGTAAGCGGATCATGCCGATTCCTGTCCACAGCTCCGTGTTCCGGACTCCACTAAACCACCTACTCCGCCTCCGCTTAGGTGGCTAATCCAGTGAGATGACTCAGCACATCCCAACACAAGCCTTGATTTCCACCCAAATAGTCCCTTCCCGCCTCCCATGTTCCCCACCCGAGGAGGGGCTAACCCAGGTGGGACACCTGGGCCCCAGGAGACACTCGGACTAGGCCTCCACGGGGAAGGTTAGAAGACGGGTCGAGCAGCAGATCCAGCTCCCATCCCGCCCTCGGTTCGACTCTAACCTTCTCGATTCTACCAGCAGGACAATCCTAAGCGCTGGCCCGCTGGTCTCCGAGAGGCAGGTGCCCCTTGCGGGTGCTCTTGTGTCCTCTTTGCATAGAGATGCAACCAGGCAATGCATGTAAAATAGATGGGGGCTCACCTGGCTGGGAAGCTCAGTGGTTGAGTGTCGACCTACGGATCAGGAGGTCACAGTTCGATGCCAGTCAAGGACACATGCCCAGGTTGCGGGCTCAATCCCCAGTGTGGGGCGTGCAGGAGGCAGCCAATCCATGATTCTCTCCCATCATTGATGTTTCTACCTCTCTCTCCCTCTCCCTTCCTCTATGAAATCAATAAAAATATTTTTTTTAAATATAATAGATGGAAACTCTCTCTCTCCATTGGCACCCCCAACTCATTCCCTTCACCAATTTCTCCCCATGTAGTAACCTAGAAATACAGCAACACAACCTGGCCAGAGACCCGTACCATTTCTTGCCCTCTCTGGTATCCTAGGGGTGATGACTAAGGATCTGTCATATTCTTTATGACAAAGTGCCACGCACGCACTGCCTTTGACATTCAAATCTTGACTCAAATGCCATGAGACACGCGTGCCCTCCTTAAAGGATGGCTTTTCTGAGAGCGGATAATTCGCCATTATCTCTACACGACCAGGTGTCATTTGCGGGACCAGAGATTCATTTTCCTATTTGCAACCGTGAAAGGGGCCGAGATGCCGATTTGGACGGCAGATGCTTCAGGCTGCCAATTCTGGATGTTTTCCTCTCTGATCTGGGCTGGTGTTTGTGTCGGAGCAAAACCAGCCCGGAACAGTCAGCTGAATAAACACATGCCAAGCGGGGACTTTTGCCAGGAGGGAAAACCTTCTCTCACTCATGCGGGACAGAGACGTGCTGGTCCGCGGGCCCAGGTCTGAGGACAGGCGTGAGGTCCGAGAGGGAGGCTGCAAGGCCCGGAGGTCACACAGGCCTTACCTCACCGTGGGCCACGTGGGTGAGAGCTACGCAGAATCGGGAAGACCATGCCCAGATGGCAAGAGATGTTCACTGGGGAGAATATCTGAAGGATAAAGGGTTGGGAGCAGAAAACGGTTGGAAAGACTTCACATAGTCTAGGGGAGAGGGAGAGAAATGAACATCTGGGAGGGAGAAGAAACAAGAAAATGGATGCTGGTCAGCTGCCTTAGAGGCTTCTATAAGAATCCTTTTTCTATAAAGAGAGAGTGTCTTTTCTCTTTCAAGTACAGCTGTTGTTAAAAATCTCTGTCCCACCCTCTAGCCCAGCAGTCACCAACCGGTGGTCCATGGACCACTGGTGGTCCGTGCGGTCCGAAAGGTTGGCGACCGCTGCACGTCTAGCCTATACCAGCGCCACACTGAACCCCAGAAGAGAGATCTCTGCATTGCACGGTTTTCCATCTCTGTGGCTCCCCTGTATATCTTTCTCTGGCAACCACATGCTGTGTATGTCCTCTGAGATGCATTTGAACACTATCTAGTTAATCCTCACGGTGCCCGCTGGGAGAGAGAACAAAGTCTCAGGGAAATCTATAGTCATAAAAGCGTAATATGCTAATTAGACCCGATGTCCTTCCAGATGAAGCCAGGGCGGGCTGCGAGGGCCGAGCCCCTTGCATGAATTTTGTGCATCAGGCCCCTAGTTTATGATAGAAATGCCCACAACTGAGACCCTCCAAAGCAGCCTTGCCTCCTAGGCAGGCCTCTGGCCCCAGAATATTCATATAATAGAAATGCCCAGAACTGAGACCCTCCTAAGTGGTCTTGCCTCCTAGGCAGGCCTCTGGCCCCAGAATATTCAGCAAAACCACATTCGTTCGGCCTGGGTGGTGTTCTTCTTCCTCAAGATTGCTTTGACTATTCGGGGTCTTCAGTGATTCCAAATTTTAGGATTGGTTTTCTGTTTCTGTGAAAAATGCCATTGGCTGGCCAGGGAGAGAACTGTGTCAGGAATTTATGAACAAAGGGAAGAATTAAAAATTCATTTAGAAATCATTCCCACGATGGAGAGGTACTCAAGAATACATTAATGACTTTTTAAATACTTTACTTAATGAACAATGTTTGAGCTCCTGATGGAAATGAATTAAAAATGATAAGAGCAGCGTGAAAACATATGACTGCGCATGGACAAAGTTTATGAAATCCAAGCAAAGCTCTAACTTTGGGTAAGTGCGGCGAATGGGATGTACCAGTGATATTAATGAGGACTAACACAGGAATCTTAAAAATGATCAAAGACCAATACTTCCACAAAAAAACACGTGCGGGCGCGCACATACAGTGCGATTGAAACTTCGTGGCCCATGCGCAGAAGTCGGTATTTTGTGGAAGAGCCGTTATTTTATGGAAGAGCCACACTCAAGGGGCCAAAGAGCCGCGTGTGGCTCGCGAGCCGCAGTTTGCCGAGCCACAATTTGCCGACCACTGGCTTAGGGGAAAGCCTCGTTATTACCTAGAAATACTCAACCTGATCAGGTGCGATTGCATTCTAAATCCAGCCACATTATCAGACGATGTTATATGTGTCGATGCAAGAAAAGGAAAAGCTGCAGGATTTAAGGAATCTCCTTCCCCTTAAAGTACAATTTCAAGAGATCAAATGCTATACGTGGTGACTAACGGCGAGGGGGATGTTGCCACCCGCTGAGAAAGGAGGAATGCTCCTCTGCCATTTGCTACCACATATGCGTTCCAAGGGCAACTATCAAACTCTTGATGAAGACGAATGGGCTGCCGTTGCAAATAGAAACGCTGGCACGAAACAGGACGTTCGTGAGCGCAAGCCCGGGTTTCCCATTAAGGATCATCTCTGGGAAGTAAGACTTCGCATGTTATTCTCTCATCACAAGCATCTGCGATCAAGAGAAATGTGATCTATGTAAATGTAATCCTCGCCTGCTACTCCCGTGAGCCAGAGAACTAGAGCATCCTCGCCCTGGCCAGTTTGGCTCAGTGGATAGAGCGTTGGCCTGCGGACTGAAGGGTCCCGGGTTCGATTCCGGTTGCAGGAATGCCCGGTTGCAGGCTCGATCCCCAGTGGGGGGCGTACGGGAGGCAGCCGATCAATGATTCTCTCTCATCGTGGATGCTTCTATTTCTCTCACCTTCTCCCTTCCTCTCTGAAATCAATAAAAATATATATTTTTTAAAATAAATAAATAAAATAAAAATACAGCATCCTCATTTTCTAGGTGCGCAACGGCGTCCAAAAGGCCAGCGAGCTGTGCTTGAATCCACACACTGCGTGCGCTCCGAAGGGGACCGCAGGGCGCGCTTCTCCCAACCTCACTCGGTCATCGGACTTTCTTACATGTGAGTGGTTCACGTCCCGGGGGACACAGGCGTCTCACGGGACACAGCACGGAGAAACCCACGCGATCTAAACCTGTGTCACACCGATGGGGGTTGGGAACAACACACGCCTCGCTTTCAAATCACGCGCTCTTGAGTCTGGCTCCCCAAGCCGGCACTCAAAGCAGGATTTGGATAAAGAATTGGTGACCGCTTTTTTCTGAACAATGTACTGTCATCGAGTTAAATTCAGCCCCATGGGAACCAGGGTGGCCTTTATCCTGCAGTTTCCTGTCCTTGGCTTTGGCCCGCGCCCTCAATTCCTAGGACTGGTTTCTACTGTCCTCTCTCCCGCTGTGGGGTTTGTCCTCAGGCTCTGAAGCAGCACAGACCTCTGCCCAGAGCCTGTGAAATGTCTAAGGAAGCAGGCTCAGTCGTCCTCGGCAGCTCCTACCCCTCTGGCTCCATCCAGGGGTTCAGAATCAGTCCCCGGAGATGCTGGGACACAGGCCCGAGGGACAGCCACCGACCGGGCCATGCCTGGGAGCAGGGCAGTCCCGCCAACCACCGGTCCTGGGTCCCAGGCCCCGCTCTGCCACTCACCACGTGTTCCTGCTGCAGCTACTGACACTGTGTTATCTTATCTGCTGAGTGGAGCTTTGATCCTTCCTACTTGGGAGGATGGGTGGGAGAATTTCAAAAACGAAGCCACGTAACCTGCTCAGAATAGGGAGTGGCACTGAGTAAACACTCAGAATTGGCCTCCCCTCCGAGCACCAGCCCACGCTGGGCTGACCCACCTGCCCACACTTAGGGTCTGGCTTTGCCAACAGAGGGACACGTGCCTTCTCTGTGCACAATTTCACGTGCCCACCTGCTGTCCTGTCGCATGCTCGGGGATGACAGCTGTAAAATCATCTGTCATTTTTATACCTAGGCCATCACCTCTGGACTCTTTAATGATTTGAACCCCCACAAAACCCTCTCCAACAGAAGAGCACGCCAATTAATTTCCCCTTATCTGAGGATTCCTCCAGGAAAGACAAGCTCCGGGAATTGGGAAAGAAAAGGGATTTGGGGCCTCCATTGTCATCGCTAATCCCGCTTCTCACCGGAGCCGGTTGCTCATCCCTGCAGCAGAGACTTCTTGGGAACCCGAAGTCACTGGAGCCCGGTCCGGGGCGGAATGACAATGCGGTAATTATTCCCGTGCACTTAGGAGCCATTCAGCCTGTCTCGTGGTGTCTGCAGGCAGGCCGGCCCGGAATGCAAATAATACGATTGCTTTCACTAAATCATCTTTTTTTTATGACCGTCTCATTCCAGTAATTAAAACCTTTGCTCATGTATTCTATGAAGCAGGCGGAGCGTGACACTAATGTATGGCCCTGTATTAATTTCTGAAAAACAGGGGTGGGATTGAAATCACCTGCTTCTGAACACGTGAGCACTGTGGAGAGAAAGAAGAAGAAAAAAGAAGCTAGGTATGATTTTGATTCATGTAAGCTAATTAGCATTCATTGTTTTTATTCCATCTTCCCCACCTGAAAAGTCACCGTAGGGGGTATTTGCGGATTTCAATTCGTCTTTTTTTTTTTTTTTTTTTGCATACCTTTGGGGTTGTTACCCGAGAGAGCCTGCAGGTCTTTAATCATCACAATGACAGAGAAGGAGTTTGAACCTCACCTGTTACTCCCGAGGCGCGTTCCCCAGTGCAGGTCGGCAGGCAGGCGTGTGTGCGTGTGCGTGCGTGTGTGTGTGTGTGTGTGTGTGTGTGTGTGTGTCAGAGACTTCTGGGAGCTCAACCTTTTCCCCAGCCAGACTCTGCTGTCTGCTGGGCACTGCTGGCCGTGTTTGATCCTTTGACGTGTTTATGGGCAGCCACGTGCACACGCAGGCGCGCCAGGGCTCAGCCAGACGCGGGGCTTCGATCCAGGTGCTGCTGCTGAAGGATCAGGAAGAACTGAAATGTGGATACAGGTGGGCTCAATGAGACCTGGTAGCGAGCCCCACGCACTGCGTCGCGCCTCCACACAGCCAGAGCGGTCAGATGTCCACGCCTTATGGCAATAGCCCAGTGGTTCTCAACCTTCTGGCCCTTTAAATACAGTTCCTCATGTGGTGACCCCAACCATAAAACTATTTTGGTTGCTACTTCAGAACTGTAATGTTGCTACTGTTATGAATCGTAATGTAAATATCTGATATGCAGGATGGTCTTAGGCCAGTGGTCGGCAACCCGCAGCTCGCGAGCCACATGCGGCTCTTTGGCCCCTTGAATGTGGCTCTTCCACAAAATACCGGCTCTTCCACAAAATATTGACTTCTGCGCATGGGCCACGAAGTTTCAATCGCACTGTACGTGCGCGCCCACACGTGGTTTGCCGACCATGGGCTTAGGCGACCCCTGTGAAAGGGTCGTTCGACCGCCAAAGGGGTCTCGACCCACAGGTTGAGAACCACTGCAATAGCCTCAAAAAGCACGTTGGGATGGTCAGTGGCTGAATTCAATGGAAGTCTCAGCTTATATTTAAAAAAAAAAAAGTAATGAGTCATTATATTGCTCTCTCTTTTGCAAAAAGAAAAAGTCTACTTTTTTGGTGGAAAGTAAGTCATTCAAGAGGTGGAGGTGGGGGAAGCCATGTCACTCAGGAAGAGGATGGAAATGTTTAAGCCCCTGACCTTGACCTCCTGCCTGCCTAGTCCTTTGTGCTGGCAAATGCGGGTCCACTTCTCAGGCCTGGGACCTCCGGAGAGACACTGGCTGGCCCAGGGGACTCTGAAGGGCTGGAAACAGGTTGCTTCTCAGCAATTCGCTTTCGAAGCTGGGGTCCGGGGACTGGGCGGCCGAAGGCTGGTCAAATCCGTGTGGAACTCGATGGTGGCTGGCTGAGCGACTGGGAGACTGGTGACCAAACACACAGGGCTGGAACCGGGAAGCCAGAGGTCAGAGGCCACGGGAGGAGCAAGGTCACAGAACTGTGGTTCCTGACCCTCCCCGGGACCTCTGACCGTGACCTTGGGCAAAGGCACTGACCCCCTCCCCTCCCCACCCCTCCCCGGTGCCATCGCCTCCTTAGAAGGCCCGGGAAAACCGTAATTATCTGCTTCCGTTTCAGAAAGCCTTTAAATAATTAACATTCACGGGATGGCTTCCAAGTGCTCAGATAGGCTCCGCCGTGAAAATATTGTTATTGTTTTAAGATATAATACGTCTGCGTCACTAGCTGTTGCCAGCGGGTCTGTTATCTTATCCCGGGAGGGAGCCGTTTGCAAGCTGATTAATTACAACTCCATCTTTCAGACTTTTTAATTTAGCTGTTAATAAATTCAATAATTTTCTCCGTGTATTGTACCCGATGAGACCCTCTGGGAACAGCTTCTCATTGACGACGGTGACCGGGGCCCGAAGGCTCCCGCTGTGTTATGAATGCCTTTGATACGAAATGACGAGCAGCAGGCCATGAACCCGGGCCTCTGGACCACCTTCCAAGGACCCAGACCCACTTCCCGGCCCAAACACCATTATTAAGTTGAATTCACATTCCTACTGCTGGTCTGATCTTCTGTTTAATTTCTCGGCCCAGCCATACTGACTTTTAACTGACTTTGCCTCCAACTTCACCCAAAGGGAAAAAGATGTAAAGGGTGTCCCAACATTCACGCAAGAAGTAATTTTGATAGAAAACACAGGTTTATAATTAAAAATTATAAATTTTTTATTGATTCATAAAGTATACAGTAGAGGGTTATGTATGGAATAGCACATCGGGTAAATGGCCTCCATGGCTTTGCTGGCACATACGCAAAGCCGTGGTCTTCATTGGTCTTCATTGTCCCTGCCCCTGGGCCATCATTGGTACTTGGTCATGCTTATCAAATGGAAGGGATTGAAATCAAAGGGCAACAGATATTAGAATCTGATTCAATAAACCAAGTAAATTTAGGCTTTTATTTTTTGTCGTTGTTGTTAATGCTTATGCAAAATTCAAATCTTGCGTGAATTTTGGGACACCCTATAGAAGCAGAGGAAAGGGACTTGAGCTGTGTCCCCCTGCCCTTCCCGCTGGCCCTGCCCCACCTGCCCCCAGGCTAACAGGCAGGCCATCTGGATGGAGAGACCCAGCCCTCGGCCAGCGGGGGACATGGCGCCGGCCAGGCAATCGGGGAGAGTGTCTCACTCCCAGGTGACAGTGGGGCACCCTTGCTCAGGATGGGGGTGGCTGCAGGGAGTGGGGGGGCCTGGGAGCAAGGGCCAGTCAAAGATGGAGGAGGAGAGGCCTCCTGCCTGTCCAGGGGGTGGCTCCCACCCTGCTGGACACTCCAGCCAGCAGCCTCTCTGGGGCTAGGCTGGTCCTGGGGTCACACTGGGGGTGTACCGTGGGGTATAGTCTTTCTCAAAAAGGTCAACTCCAGCCCGGGCGGCGTGGCTCAGTGGTTGAGTGTTGACCTATGAACCAGGAGGTCATGGTTCAATTCCCTATTTGATAATCCAGAGGTTCCAACACAGGATGGAAGCCACTTGTTTTAACGTGTGGCCCAGCCTGGTATAAATATCAAAGCGGGGGGCGGGGGGATTCATGTGGCAATAAAAACAAAAAGGGAAAAGAGAGAGAGAGAGAGAGAGAGAGAGAGAGACTAGAGGCTCTTCTTTAACCACCACAATGCACCCTGAGACTCTGAGCCACGAAAACGTGGCCGGTCCCCGGCGGGCCTCTCTCCTCATCGCATCGGGCTATAATTACGTCCGCATCGCCTCCGTGTGTTATTATTTACATTTCCGATGGTGTCTGCACAGTTGGCGGGGTTCCCGAGGAAGCCTGTCCTGTTGGCGCCCAGAGCCGGCGGCGCGTCTCCTGCAAGGGTGGCTGAGGCCCCAGACAGCTGAGGCCCTGCAGGCGACAGCTAGGAGAGTTTCCTTCTCCCTCTCCATCCGCCCCTCTCCTCCCCCGTCGCCCCCTCCCTTCCTCTCTCACGTCTCGGGGAGCATCTATTAGAATCACTTGTGCAGTAGCTAACGACCCGTTATAGCGGTTGGTGCTCCCCCTGCGTGATGAGAAAGTGCGTTGTTGTGTAATTCCGAAATTCATTAGCAGAGAATGCAGGTGGGAGTCGGAGGCCTCCGGCGCTCCATCATGCATCTGGATTGTGTCTCAGCTCCAGGGAGCATTTCTGGGCTCACCCAGCCACGGTCCCCATAAGAGCCACCTGTGACTCTGGGGATCGGCCCTCTCCTCTTCACCCTGGAGGGTGAGGGCAGCAGCACAGGGCACAGCACCTGCACCAGTGGCATGGGCAGGGCATGGGCAGGGCATGGGCAGTGCCTCTCAGCTACCCAGAGGGCCCTGAGGGCCTGTCCAGCCCAGGGGATGAAGGGGGTGTGGCCAAGCAGCCCAAACCCGGGGAGCCCAAGGATCTTGGCCTATGATTTCCCTCTCACATAGAAGGACAAGGTACTTAAGCAGGATCATGCCGCAGACAACAGGAGCAAGCAAGGAGGATGGCTGCTTCCTGCCTGGCTGTCCGGCGGAGCTGCGGGGACTGCCTCAAAACCATGGAGCAGCTCCGAGTCCTGCAGAACAGCCTGGGCCTCTCCAAGGCGGGTCGGAGGTCGTTTCCCACGCTCTTGCCTTCCCTCAGGCTGCGGGGACCGCCTCAAAGCCACGGAGCAGCTCCGAGTCCTGCAGAACAGCCCGGGCCTCTCCAAGGGGGGGTCGGAGGTCGTTTCCCACGCTCTTGCCTTCCCTCACGCTGTTCCCTGCACCAGGAACGTCATTCTCTCTCATTCACCAGTGTCCCCACCATGCCTGCAATACAGCTGATGCCTAACAAATACTGAATGAGTGAATGAATGAATGAATGAAGTCCCAGCTGCCAGTTCCTTCCCACGTGCATGAGGCCTGCTCCGTGGCCTCGGGCGGCGCTAACCTCTCTCCCCTCCTAGGACCTGCTTCCCAAACCTCTTCCAACGCTGATGCTACTCGCTGCACAGTATTGTTGCTTCTTTGTGAGTCTGCCTCCCCCATTAGACTGCAAGCTTCTGGGAGGCGCAAACCTGTCTCATCCACCTTTGCCTTCCCCTCCCTGCAACTCCCGGGCGAGCCCCGAGCCTGGGGCTTAAGACGCATTTATTGATTGAATTCCTGAGTAGGATTGAAGAGCGTGTGGCTCCAGCCCCTGAGAGCCCAGGCCGCTGCCCTCGGGACGGTGAGGGGACTCCACTCCAGGTCGCCAGGAGGAGCCGAGGGGCCAAGCAGGAGCCCCTCCTCCTGCCGTGGCCACTGAGCAAGGCCCCTGAGCAAATCCACGAGATCCCGGCCGCTCTGGAACGGGCTGCAGAGCAGAGGCAGGCTCATTCCATCACTAGAGGCCATTACTCATCTCCGGTCCTCTCTACCTGGCTGAACTCAACTCAATTCCACAAGCCAAGCTGGAGGGCTCACACTGCACACAGAACCACGGAACCTTCTCAAGTCCCAGAGAATGCCCATCGGCTCCCCGGTCTTTCCTAACAGAGCCATTCCCTCCGCGAAAACCCAGAAGCAAACCCACGTTGGCAGTGGCCTCCCGGAGCCTGTCCCCTCGGGACCAGGACTGGCCGAAAGGAACACGTGGTTGGAGCATCGACTCTGGTTTGAGCCGAACATCAAAGGCCAACGTGAGAGGCAGCACGCATTTATTTCCGGTCCAAAATCACAGCTACCGGGATGCACCGCTTCCGACGGCAACCCAAACAGCGCTGCGGTGAGGGGGTGAAGGCCGGGGCGTGAATGAGAAAGGGAAGAGGCATAATTACATCAACAGAAGGAAGGCACTGCTCTGGGAGCAGAGGAGCCGACACTGATGCTCATTCTAAAGCAGGTTTTTCATTTCCAGTCCGGTGGCCACCTGTCCGGCCGGCCGTCATGAGCACGGCTTCCCTGTTATCTTTGCAAACAGTCGTTTGGGAAACAGAGCTGCTGGGGGCCCGATTCGAAGGTCATCTCGCCCGGTTTTAGCATTTCGAAGGTTTGAGGAGTAAGACCGGAAGGCAGCTCCTCTGGGGCGGGCAGCTCTGACTCCGTGTGAAAGGGGCTCCATTTGTAGTGCTTTTCACACTGGACACATCGCTGAGCCTCAGCCCATGAATCAAAGGGCAGGGTTAGCACGTGCAGGGCGCCATCGCTCGGGGACTGGGCCCCGTGGAAGAAGAGCAGGGGAGGGTGGGCTGCCGTGAGGTGGGATGGCGGGTCCTGGAGCCAGAAGTGACTGCAGGGCCTGCAGGCAGCGAAACCGCCTAAAGCTGAGAAGGCCTGGCATCTGAGAAGCGGGCAGCTTGAGGGAGAAGAAGGCGGGCAGCCCAGCCAGGCAGAGCAAGCACAGCTGGCGAGGGAGGAGAGACTCTGTTCTGTGGACCCATCGCCCCAACTCAGGGGAGCAGCTGATGCCCCAGAGGGGGCGAGGGGCCGGAGCCAGGCCACGCACAGTCTCTGTGGGCCCGGCTGCTGAGACCCCGTGCTGGGGACCGTGGCAGGAGGAGCCCCCTGGCACCTGGGGAAGGGCGGTCTGCCCGATGCTGCCAGCCCTGCTCCCAGCTGCCTCGGTTGTTCTGCAAAATTGTGAGAAGCTTTGCGTGGGCAGGGGATGTGAGCACAAAGCTGATGCACGAAGCTGAGCTCGTGCAGGAGAGGGGACTTGCTAGGGATGGCCTGGCTAGTGCGGGATGACCCGGAATAGCCCGTGACCTTGACCGCCTCCTGTGACCTTGACCGCCTCCCACCCGCGTTCCCGGAGGTCTCCGTGGAGTCTGGGGGCTGCGTGAGGGCACGTGTTTTCTCGCGTCTGACGCCGCCCGCCGAGGAGCCCACTGCATAATGCATGAGGATAATAACGGGCAATGAGCAAGGGTGCCTGTCACACCACCTCTGGGTATTTTTAAAAGGCTGCTTTGTTTTCATGGGATTTTTAAAAAATAATCTTTCGGCGGAGTGAGTACACTAGCCGAGGCACAGAGAGGTCACCCGGGTCCCCCCAAGGCACACAGCAATTCTACCACAGCCCAGTGCAACGCGTAATTGAAGAAGACGGGCCTGCCGGGCACCTCCATGCTGGGGCCGCGCCAGTCTCAATCATGATGTGCCCTGGGGGGCAGGAGGCGTGGGGAGGGGTCCCCAAAGAAGGGTCCCACTTGGTAAAAGATCAAGGCAGTCACGCGTGAGCAGGAGCCACTGATCACTACTTTCTTCTTAACAATCTGAGCACCTATTCCGTTCCGCCTTCCAGCATCTCCACGTTCCGGCTGCTTTATTTCTGGCACAAGGGTGCGGAGTTTTAGCCAAATACGTCCAGGTGCCAGAGGAGAGACAGGCAGTTCTGTAAGCTTCTATGCTCACAGCGTTACCAAAGGGCAGGGACCATCCGTCTCCTCCGGACAGCTGGCTGGCGGCACGGATGGGGGAGGGGGAGGGGGGTGGTTGGCGCCTACAGGTACCTGAGGCACCCCCTGCGGTTCTGGGCTTCCCAACCCACCCATGCCAATTTCCCACGCGCGCGCGCGCTCTCTTGAAGAGCTTGCTAATGGCGCGCAGATTTTAATTCCTCCCACATGCAACATGAGAGCAATCCCAGACATTGTTTGTTTACTCCTCAACAGAACCGGAGGATGCGAAGGAGCCATAAAAATAATGCAGGCCGTTTGCAAAACACTCCCTGTTCACAAAGCCTTTCTGAAGGCGGAAGGCGGTGTGATCCATTTCAGGATTAGGAAAAAGGGACCCTCCCGTGGGACTCCCAGGGTCCCAAGCTGAGTGACAGGCCTGGGAAGGGACCGCTCGCCCTCCCTCTCTGCTCAACGCCATCTCTGCCTCCAGGGATGGGAGCCCCGCGTTGGATGGGGATGAAGGAGAGAGCTGGTCAAGAGCCAGGCCTGCCCTAGCCAATTTGGCTCAGTGGATAGAGTGTCAGCCCGCGGGCTGAAGGGTCCCAGGTTCAATTCCAGTCAAGGGCACATCCCCAGGTTGCGGGCTCCATCCCCAGTGTGGGGCGTGCAGGAGGCAGCCGATCAATGGTTCTCTCTCATCATGGATGTTCCTATCTCTCTCTCCCTCTCTGAAATCAATTAAAATATATTTAAAAAAATAAAAGATCCAGGCTCGCACTCAAAGGGGATTTTATTGTAACGCTGCTCCCACAGCACCGAGCCCAGCCCTGCCGCTGGCCCTGCCCCTGGACAGTTAAGTCACACAGCACCTCACCGAGGCCGGGCGGGCACGCGGGCCTGGGGAGGCGGGAAGTGGAGAAAGCGGATTCACCTCCTTCTCCTGAGAGATGTGGGTGCATCTTTTCGGGGTGCCTTCCTCCGGGGCTGCCCCAGCGGCTGGGACCTAGGAGGAGCCTGCATATGTGTGTATTAGCGCTCGCGGGGGACAGGGACGGGGTGGCTTCCCTCTTTCCTAATAAGCTGGGTCAGTGCAGCAGCCCTGCCGCTGGCCCTGCCCCTGGACAGTTAAGTCACTCAGCACCTCACCGAGGCCGGGAGGACACGCGGGCCTGGGGAGGCGGGAAGTGGAGGAAGCGGATTCGCCTCCTTCTCCTGAGAGTTGTGGGTGCATCTTTTCGGGGTGTCTTCCTCCGGGGCTGCCCCAGCGGCTGGGTCCTAGGAGGAGCCTGCATATGTGTGTATTAGCGCTCGCGGGGGACAGGGACGGGGTGGCTTCCCTCTTTCCTAATAAGCTGGGTCAGTGCAGATACCATGCCCACCGGGGAGGGAGCGCCCGTGCCTCCGTGAGGGCGAGAGGGGCCACTTCCAGGCCCACGTGTGGCCATCCTTGACCCCCAAGGCCAGGCCCCTCCACCCCGGGCTCAGGTGCCAGCACGAGAAATGGCCCCTGGGACGGTGCGGGCGATCGGAGCAGCAGGCGTCCCTCCCCAGGCCATCAGCCACTGCGTCCCTAGCTCAGCGGCTGGGCACCGGCCACCTAGGCAGGTGGGCATGGACGGAGGCCTCAGCGCAGGTGCCCAGGTGGTTAGTGGGAAGAAGCACCATCTCGGGGGGCAGGGGCAGGGGGTGAAGCAGGGACATCTGGACCAGAAGCTGGAGAATGACGCCTGCTGAGATCAGGCCTCAGGTGAGATCAGCCCGTGTCCTGGCCGCCAAGCCCCAGGGGCAACGGCCCCCCCCCCACCCCTGATCGGTGCCCAGAGGCCAGAGAACGGAGTGCAAAGGCATTGCCCAAAGAGGAACCTGTAAAGTCCCCTGGGGAGGCCAAGCCCAGGAGGCCCTCGGCCCGCGCTCACCTGGGGGGTTCTGGCAGCCGTCGGCGGTGGAGCCCCGGGCCCAGCGGCCATTGGACAGCACCAGGTCCCATTTGTGCGCCTCCTCGCTGCTCAGGGAGTCGGGGGACCATCTGCAGATCTCCAGCCGGGAGAACTGCCTCAGAAACTCCGAAAAGGACATCCTAGGGGCAGAGGGACAGACAGGCTCCGTCAAGAGAGCTGGGCTAGCTGGGCTGGGAGGCAAGGGCACGGTGCCTCCTGGGCACAGGGGACGGCCACGGGGCTAGTGCTCGGCTTTCCTACAACCACAGACACAAACACAGAGGCTGTGGTCCAGTCTCCTCACCACCGTTCGCTTCTCCTTCTTACCTACCAGAGCCCTTCAGACATCTCAACAGCCAAGCAAAGAGAATGAAGCGTGAACTGGGGTCCCCCTAACGAGGCCCCTCCCACTTCATTCCCACAAATGTCCTCTAAGCCAGGCCGGCGTCCAGGGCATCCGAGCACCTTCCTGAGCCCACCCCCAGGGACTCTGTCCCTCTTAGGGGGGAAGCTGAGCCTGAGGCCAGAGACCCGGAAGGATGGCTCGTTCCATTGGGACGATAAGGTGAGGCAGGCAGGTGAGAGCTCCACGCTGAGGGCCCGGGGCTGGCACTGCCAGGGCTGTGGACATCCTGGCACAGAGGCAGATCACGCCGGGGTGAAAGGGGAGAAGGATGAAAGGCCCCCCTGCCCCGGCCGGCAACCACGGCGAATTTCTGCAACACCCGAGGGATTCACCCCACATCCGAACAGGGGGTGAACCCCAACTGCGGGCAGCTCCTCACCAGAACTCTCCATCCTCGGCCTTCGTGTCCAGCTCTTCCTTCTTCCTGGGATCCACGTCATTCC
>NW_005358689.1:1017701-1033803 GCF_000412655.1 Myotis brandtii
GGGATGTGCCCGCAACCAAGGTACATGCCCTTGACTGGAATCGAACCCGGGACCCTTCAGTCCGCAGGCCAACACTCTATCCACTGAGCCAAACCAGTCAGGGCTGAATGACTTTTTTAAAAAATTTTTGTTTTGGTTAATCCTCACCCAGGGATATTTTTCCCACTGATTTTTTTTTTAAGAGAGAGAATGGAGGGGGAGAGAGAGACAGAGAAATATCAATGTGTCCCCCTGCCTGGGGGCCTCCTGGGCACAGGGGACGGGCTACGGGGCTAGTGCTCGGCTTTCCTACAAGCCACAGACACAAACACAGAGGCTGTGGTCCAGTCTCCTCACCACCGTTCGCTTCTCCTTCTTACCTACCAGAGCCCTTCAGACATCTCAACAGCCAAGCAAAGAGAATGAAGCGTGAACTGGGGTCCCCCTAACGATGCCCCTCCCACTTCATTCCCACGGATGTCCTCTAAGCCAGGCCGGCGTCCCTCTTAGACAGGAAGCTGAGCCTGAGGTCAGAGACCCGGAAGGATGGCTCACTCCATTGGGAAGAAAAGGTGAGACAGGAATCCCAGTGACAGCCACCCCCCACCCACCATGCCAGCAGTGGTGACTCGGAGGAAACCCTCCCACGTGCTCGACACCCTCGGGGACCTCGATCCCAGGGCGCAGCAGTCGGGGGACACCACGGGGGCCTCGCAGTCCAGCCACCATCTCGCACTGACTCCCCCTCCCTCCCCAGCGGAGATGCCCGGCCCAGAGCGGCCTCTGTGGCCGCTAATGGCTTTGCGGGAAAGATCAATGCCCGGCTGCCAGGAGCTCCGGGGAGCGCGGGCCACTCCATCCATCACTGCCCGCTGCGGCCAGCTGGTCCCCGGGATGGAGTTCACTTCCTAAGTGGTCATTTCCTGTGGGCGCTGAGGGGCCTGCCCTTTGTCAGCGTGGCCAGGGTTTGCGGAGCGGAGGGAACCCAATTGTGACGGAGGGATCTCACCTTTGGGTCACCACGGTGTGGTGTGGCGGGTGGAAAACAGACAGACCCCGCAGCCAGGAGCCAAGTTCAACGGAGATGCCCGACGTGCAAAGGCCCAGCAGACACCCAGCATCCAAGACTCCGGCTCAGTGGGGTCTGTCTGCTTGGCGGTTCCCAGGCGGGAGCCATTGCTACCCTTTTCCGAACAGGCTGCGGGGGACTCACTACACCGCCCCTGTCATCATGGTTGTGTCTTTGCGCGACGCTTTCCCGCCCCGGGGGAGAGGGGACAGCACCTACTTGTCACTCCAGGCGCCCGTCCACTCCACTTCGCCCCACGGATTCCTGAGTCTGATCAGCTTCTCCGGGCGTCCACGGAAATCCACCTGCAAAAGCCATGGTAACGACAACGGTGGCCCCCGGCGCCCTGCGTCCGTGTCTGCACCCCGTTTCTCAAATGTCCCCAAACAGCCACACTTTCATTTGCTTTTAACGCGTGTTTCCAGGCCGGGCCTCGCCGCTCTGTTTTTCGCCATTAGGTTGCGTAAATAATAAACCCGGCACAAAAACAAGTTTATGTCTCCTTTCACTTGGGTTTAGGTTTTATAGCCGACTCCGTTCTTACTCTATGAGACGAATGGTAATAAATGCCTGCCCGATAAATACTCCGCGCCCAGCAGTTAGCATTCACGGAGCGTGGGCTACGGACCAGGCACAGCGAGAGGCACCCCAAATGCGCTGTCCCCTCATCTAAACCTCATGACAATCCTGTGAGCTGCGTCTGTTATCTATTTATTTTATTGATTTCAGAGAGAGGAGGGGAGAGACAGAAACGTGGATGATGAGGGAGAATCGGCTGCCTCCTACTGGGGATGGAGCCCGTAACCCGGGCATGTGCCCTGACCGGGAATCGAACTGTGACCTCCTGGTTCATGGGTCGACGCCCAACCACTGAACCACACCGGCCGGGCATGGATCTGTTACTATCTTCATTTTACAGCTCAAATATCGGAGACTCAGAGAGAGAGGTTAAGTGACCGGTGATGACTTAGCTACTAAGAAGTACATGGAGCTCAGGCACCCAGTCTGTCTCCAAAATCCATACTCATAAGTGTACCACGACCCCGTGCAGCCAGAGAGAGGCCTCAACCAGGTGGGCCCGCCCCCCCCTCTCTCTCAGGGACTCCCTGGACTGATGGCCAATGTCATGACTCATTACCCTCGCGCTCCCCCTGCCCCGTGTTACCTCCTCGACCCCCGTGACCGAGTACGCGTGGCTCTTCACCAGCTTCTGGCGGGTGATGTCTTCCACTTCGGCCGCGCTGGAGACCTGCGTCGGGAACCCAGTCCACTCAGGGCGGCCGCCCCTGACCTTGTGGGGGCTGGTCCTACAATGCTTCCCAAGGACATACCACCCAGCCCCGGGGCCTTGGTGTGGGGCTGGGGGTGCAGGTAAAAGGAACCTCTCCATGCGACCCCACCCCCTTTCCTTAGGCCTGCCGTTCCGGGCAGGGTGCTGTGTGGCTGCCAAGCCTTTATTTTTTTTTAAACATATTTTATTGATTTTTTTACAGAGAGGAAGGGAGAGGGATAGTTAGAAACATCGATGAGAGAGAAACATCGACCAGCTGCCTCCTGCACACCTCCCACTGGGGATGCGCCCGCAACCAAGGTACATGCCCTTGACCGGAATCGAACCTGAACCTGGGACCCTTCAGTCCGTAGGCTAACGCTCTATCCACTGAGCCAAACCTGTTTGGCTGCCAAGCCTTTAAAATGTCACGGAGCCCTGATCGGTTTGGCTCAGGGGATAGAGCGTCGGCCTGGGGACTGAAGGGTCCCGGGTTCGATTCTGGTCAAGGGCATGTACCTTGGTTGTGGGCGCATCCCCAGTGGGAGGTGTGCAGGAGGCAGCTGATAGATGTTTCTCTCTCATCGATGTTTCTAACTATCCCTCTCCCTTCCTCTCTGTAAAAAATCAATAAAATATATTTTTAAAATGTCACAGAACCGGGAACTCATTCATCCCGCTGCCTGCAGGAGGGATAATGACCCAGGACGGCTGCCCAGGATGAGTTCTGGTTCTCACTGTTTTCATGGATCGAGCTTCCCAGCATCCTCCCTGTTTCACAGCCTCCTCCCCCACCCATGCCCATGTCATCCACCACCAGAAACACACATGTCCCGCTAGGATCTTCATAGAAACGTGTCACCCACAGGCCTAGGCCACCAGGTGAGCAGGAGGAAGAGGAGGAGCGGGTGGTCACAGACCAGGGGGCCGGGGTCTCCATGCCACCTTGGCACCCCACACAGCCAACCCCCGCCAGGGTGTGGCCCCTGGTTTCAGACCCTCTCGCTTTTTCCAAGTCCGTCAAGTTGTCAATCATCGCATTTGCTTCCCCAAATCCCAAAACTACTTCCCAACAAGGCCTAGCAAAGCAGGGTGAGGATCCAGGGCTCAAGGCTGCCTTCTTGGGGCGATTTCCACGGTACCGAAGGGGCCCCACCAGTGAGGGGAAATTGGGGCTCCCACCGTGAGTCCAACCCCAGTTCCTACCCACTCATTAGGGCTGCACCAGCTCCCACGGGCTGGGACCAAGGTGCCAGTGGACTTGCCCATGAAGTCCCAGGCTCCGCTCTGGCCCAAGGCCGGCCCGGTCCCCTCCCGGCCACACGTGGGGAGGGGAGCTCACGTCAATGGAGCAGGCCAGCAGGGACCCCGCGCGGAGGGCCTTCCGGATGATCTGGAACAGGCCGGTCGGTGGCTTCTTCAGGTCAAAAAACTCCGAGATGCCGCCCGTGAAGTCCTCAAACCCCTCCACCGTGGACCCGCCGGCGAGGGCCTCGTAGGAGCCGAGGAGCCTGTTGAAAAGAAGGCTCGCACCATCCACAGCCCTGAGCAGCCCCAGGGAGCAGCCACGTGGGGGGCGGGGGCAGGCACGATGCTGGGACATGGCTGGTCTGAAGGTAACAGAGGAGGCGTGCCAGTCTCGCTGTGGCCGGGGAAGGTGCTGGGCCACCGTTTCACGTGGCCAACTCAGCTCCTTACCGGGAACGCATCTCAGACCACCTCCCTCCCCCCAGGCCACCCTTTGCCAAGCGTCACCTTTCCAAAGCTGACCCTCGCTTCTTGGGTTTCTGAGGGTTGGGGGGCATGAATAGGGGTGAGGGGGACCCTCCCTCAAGGCTGAGGGACACCCCAAGGGACCTGCTGTGGGAACAGGGCTGGAGAGGAGCCGGGGTTACAGAAAAGGGTGCTAGCGAGCGAAGCTAATTGAAGGAACCCAGGAGAAGGCGTTGAGCATCGCATGCCCATGGGAAGGAGGACGGTGGAACCAGCGGTCAGTAGACTCTGGCGAGTTTGGTATCTGAGTGCATTCTCTTTCTTCTTCTTCTTTATCATCCTTTTCAAAATCCACATGGGCCTGAACACTGCCCGTGGGGTTTCAGAGAAGAGGAGGCTCAGGCAGCCTGGCTCCCCCCACCCCGCCCCCCATGCACACGCTCCTGTGGACAGAGCTGAGCGGGCCAACCCCCAGCCCGAGTTTGTCTCTCTCCGTCACTGAGGGTCCAGCGCATGGGGGACCAGGTGCCGGGGAAGACTTGGATGTGACACCTTGAGTTTGGGGGCAGGGGGGCAGGTGAGACCCTCCAGGAAGACTGTGGGGTCTCCTAGCGCCTCACCCCCCCCACCTCACCCCCCACTTACTTGGCGTAGGCCTTCTCCAGCAGAGCGCTCCAGAACTCGCTGACCTCGGCCGAGCGCAGGAAGAGCAGCTGCCCGTCCCGCGTGGGCAGCCTGTCGTCCACCACCACCTGCACCCACTCGCCGTGCTGCCAGAACTGTGGGGGGGACACGGCGCCGCTCAGGGGGACCCCGGAGGAGCCTCTGGGAGGCTCAGTGCTCAGGTCTCGGGCCTTTAGTGGACTCCAAGCTCCTGAAGAGCAGGCTCGGGGTCTTACTCATCCATGCACATAGGCCAGTGATGGTGAATCTGTGACACGCGTGTCAGAGGTGACACGCGTGTCAGAGGTGACACGCGAACTCATTTTTTTTGGTTGACTTTCCTTTGTTCCATGGCATTTAAATATATAAAATAAATATCAGAAATATACATCTTTGTTTTACTATGGTGGCAAAGATCAAAACATTTCTATATGTGACACGGCACCAGAGTTAAGTTAGGGTTTTTCAAAATGCTGACACGCCGAGCTCAAAAGGTTCGCCGTCACTGACACAGGAGATGCTCAAGGAGCCGGGAAGCATCGAGCCCCGTGTCTGCGTCTGTGGTGACCGTGTGTGACTCGGACCATGTCTCCTGACACTCACTCCCCCGCGCTTTCCTCGAGGCCCTGAGGCCTGGGGGAGGCGGTGGGGGTGGATGTGTAGGTGACCGGATGGATCACAAGCTCAAGGGTGTGTCAGAGCCACCTGGAGGGGCCATGAAAACATAGGACCCGGGCCCACCCCAGAGCTTCCGATTCCGTGGATCTGGGCGGGACCATGGAAGGGAGCGTCAAGGGCCGCGAGCAACGCGCAGGACCTGAAAACGGAAGATGCCCGCGTAGCTCTCCTGGAAGCTCTGGTCCCTGGGCACCACCCGGTGAAGCAGCTCTTCGTTCAAGGTGAGGGACGCGATGGCCGCCAGGAGCCAGCAGTCGCCTGCACCGGGTCGTGGGGGGACACTGGTCAGGCCAGGCCGGCAGGGTCCCACTTTCTCTCCCTTCCACGTCCGACTCTCCCCTTCCCCCCGTGTCTCAAGGTCACGGGCAGCACAGTCAGCTCCTGCTGCCGCGTTGGGAGTCACGGATAGAAACGTCTCTGGTCCTCCCAATCGATCGGCCCTGCGTGCTGACCATTTCACATCTCAGAGCACTCGGCCAGTGGGAAGCCACGGAGAGAACAAAAGCCAAAATGTCTTTTGGGATTGAAGGGTCCCAGGTTTGATTCCCCATCAGGGCACATGCCTGGATTGCAGGCTCGATCCCCAGTAGGGGGCGTGCAGGAGGCAGCCGATCCATGATTCTCTCTCATCATTGATGTTTCTCTCTCTCTCTCTCCTCTCCCTGCCTCTATGAAATCAATAAAAATATATATATATATTTTAAAATGTCTTGTTTGGCCCCAACCGGTTTGGCTCAGTGGATAGAGCGTCGGCCTGCGGACTGAAGGGTCCCAGGTTCGATTCCGGTCAAGGGCATATACCTTGGTTGCGGGCACATCCCCAGGAGGGGGTGTGCAGGAGGCAGCTGATCGATGTTTCTCTCTCATTAATGTTTCTAACTCTCTATCCTTCTCCCTTCTTCTCTGTAAAAAATCAATAAAATATATTTTTTTTTAAAAATAAAAATGTCTTGTTTGGTTCCTTATTAGCAACTCTGATAAGACATTCGGTTGGAGGAAACATCTGTTTGCCAGCCCAAGGGGTGTGTGTGTGTGTGTGTGTGTGTGTGTGTGTGTGTGTTCCTTGCCCGCATGATGTTAGATGACAGGAAGTTGGCTCTCTGTGTGTTTAGAAGACTTCGCTGTTGTGTTTGAGAGCTCAGCATGGCAGCCTCGATGCCTCATTGCTTAAGACAGTCTTGAGATACTGACTCGCCTTCCATCATCCTCATCGAGGCAGAAGAAATAAAGCCGAGAGGTTAAAGAGTCTAGGGCAGTGGTTCTCAACCTTCCTCATGCCGCGACCCTTTCATACAGTTCCTCATGTTGTGGTGACCCCCAATTTCATTGTTACAAATTGAACATCATTAAAGCATAGTGATGAATCACAAAAACAATATGTAATTATATATGTGTTTTCCGATGGTCTTAGGCGACCCCTGTGAAAGGGTCGTTCGACCCCCAAAGGGGTCTCGACCCACAGGTTGAGAACCGCTGGTCTAGGGTTTAATAATGGTCAGCTCAGAGATCCCAGCAAATGCAGAAGGAAACAGGAAACCCACCCCGGCCGGCGTGGCTCAGAGGTTGAGCCAAGACTATGAACCAGGCAGTGACTCCAGGGAGTTTCCCAAACACCGAGGGGGAACATGGAGACGCTACAGAGGAGGAGGAGGAGGAGGAGGAAGGCAACGAGAGAGAAAACTCCAGGCACTGGAACCCCTTCCCCTTCGACGTTGAGCAATGGCTGAAGCGGGAACAATCGTTTTCAAGCCCAAGAGGAAGGCCGAGCAGAGAGAACCTTCGTTCTGCTTCCCACGGGGACTCGGGGAGCAGAAGGTGAGAGAAGGTGGCGAAGAGCACCCCTCGTGTTCCTTCTGCTGTCGGAGGGTGTCCACCGAGGGCGGGGAAGGGAAGGCAGAGGCTGTGGTGACTGGGGGGTCAGGGATGGATGGGGGGCGTGCTGTGTCCCTGCACGGAGGTGGCCGGAGTCAGGCAGGAGGGCCACTGGGTCCTGACAGCACAGAACAGACCACACAGCACGGCCATCGCCTCTCCAGGAGCCCAGCCAAGACTCGGGGGGCAGCTCCGGGCACACGGGGCCCTTCCCCCACGGCCCAGAGGACAGAGGCCCTTCCTTGTACCCAGGCGCTGTCCTGGGGGGGCTGCCGAGGGGGCTGCAGAAGCAAGAAGCCAACCCCTGATGCTGACAAAACAGCATGTCTGACGAGCCACGTGGTCCTCAATCCCACAAGCATCCTACCTCGAGCCGTCCCTGAACCCGCCACATGACCCCCCCACCCCCCATGGTGTTTGTAAATGAAGAATCAAACACACTTTCCTGGAATACCTCCCTCACGGTGTCGTCGCCGCCGGCGTAGAGCAAGCTACCACCGTTCTAAGAGCAGGCCCCAGAGCCCAGCGATCCTGGCATTGCGGGGCCCAGGGACTCTCGGGCCCCCCTCTAATAGCACCCCCTGGTCACTCTCTCTCCTCTCGCGTGGCTCTCCTTTCTCCGTGGCTTTTCCCACCATCTGGCACCTGTATTTGTTTATTGGTCATTTTCCCCGTTAGAACGGAGACTCCGTGGCATCCAGGACTCCCGCCCCCACCCCACGGTTGTATCTTTGGGGCCTGGAAGAGCACTTGGCACAGAGTAGGTGCTCAGTCCATATTTGTAGGGTGACTGTAGAGAGGGATCTGGGCCAGATGTTGCCAGGAATCTGTTTTCTGATTGTTTTAAACGGAAACCTCCCAGTCCCGAGACATCCATCACTGGGCAGGCAGCGCTGCACCAGCCGAAAGGAATAACCCTGCAACCCTGCAAGCCGCTGGCCTGGCTCGGCCCTCCCTCCAGCCCACGCCAGCCCTCCTCGGTCAGTGACTCTGCAGTCGGCTGATTCGCCCTCCTGATCCTCGCTGAACTGCTGCTGGGCGTCCCTGGAGAAATTCTGTGGGTTTTATTGGTCTGTTTTGTTTTTGTTGAGGAGCCCCAGCCACACCGGTGCCGGCTGCTGGTTGAAATCGCTTTCTCTGCGGTTGTCTGCCCCCCTGGGACCTGGCCAGGGTCCCCTCTCCCCGAGTTTTGCTTCCTTCCTGTCTCCTTTCACATCGTTGTGCCTTGAGACACAGTAACGGGGTGTTTTCCCGGCCGAAAACGCCTCGCTTTCTGCCCACCACACCCCACCGGGCTCCCGGGCATCTTCGCATCTGAGCTCATGTGACCTGGTCTCTTAATATGTTTGAGGCTGGGCGGCCATCCTCATGTTGCCATGGAGACCCTCCATCATCCTTTGTTTCAGAGTGGATGCCCTCATGGGGAAGCCCCCGGGGTCCCCGGCTCGGATGGGGGGGTGCCGGGCCGTTTGGGAGGGGGCGGTGCCAACTCTGCACCTTGCCGTGTGGATGCCAGCCTGGGCCCGAGCGAGCGATGGATCTGAGAGCTCATCTTTCCATTTCTGTCTCCGTTAGCCCTGGCCCCCAGCATCTTGTCTAATTTTTGCATCCAAAGGGCCACAGGATTCAGCTCAGGCAGCACACCCCTTCCTCACACGGGCTCCGAGATGTGTCCCCACCAGGCCCAGCGCACAGTCCAGGGAGGGTGGCCAATCGTATCGTGATGACTACGCACGGGGCCAGGCGGGTGCTCGACACGTCAGGGGAATCACTCCGTACGTCACATAAATGTCTAACCCAGCGGTTCTCAACCTGTGGGTCGCGGCCCCTTTGGCGGTCGAACGACCCTTTCACAGGGGTCGCCTAAGACCATCCTGCAGATCAGATATTTACATGACGGTTCATAACAGTAGCAACATGACAGTTAGGAAGTAGCAACGAAAATAATGTTATGGTTGGGTCACAACATGAGGAACTGTATTTAAAGGGCCAGAAGGTTGAGAACCACTGGACTCTAACCAATAGGCTGTGCACCTGCAACAAATATAATGTTGAATGGCGATTGTCATTGAAAAATGTTTAATCAATAAATTAATTGCTTTCAGCCCTAAGTGGTTTGGCTCAGTGGATAGAGCGTCAGCCTGTGGACTCAAAGGTCCCAGGTTCGATTCTGGTCAAGGGCATGTACCTTGGTTGCGGGCACATACCCAGTAGGGGGTGTGCAGGAGGCAGCTGATCAATGTTTCTCTCTCATTGATGTTTCTAACTCTCTATCCCTCTCCCTTCCTCTCTGTAAAAAATCAATAAAATATATTTTTTTAAAAATTAATTGCTTTCAAAAGAGGTTTCAATGATACTGATTTTTAAACAACAACAACAACAAAACACCACCTCATCGGCTGGGCTACCCCAGGGCGGCCCCCTGGCGAGGCCCCACGGACTTGGGTGGGAGCTGGGTGCTGAGAGTCAGTTTGGGTGGTTTCCTGTGCTCCAGCCCCCGGCTCCATCCCGCTCCATCCCTCAGCAGCGCACACTCACCATGGTAATGCTCAGACCTCCTTCCGAACGCTCTTTCCTCCTCTATTCCTCCTCGCTTGCTTATAACGATTCAAGGGAAGAGCTATCCAGGCCCATCAATTAAACGAGGCTTATTAAATGCCTGATACTAAGTTAAACATCACTAACAAGGAGCTGCTAAAAGCCTCCGTGGGAAGTCGCGCTTCCCTGAGCCACGTGGGAAATTAGGTGGCACCTGACGCATTCTCCCTGCCTAATGCTCGCCCCCAGGAGCCCTGGCTCAGGGGATATCTGCGGTGCTCGTTAAAGGAGAGAGCATTGGAGGCGTTTAAAATTAGGTGCCCTGTGACCTTCAAAATCACAAAGGTTTCCAGCAGATTGGAAACGTTTTCCTGGCTAGAACCAGGAGGGGAAAGAGGGGGGTGAACCCCCCAAAAGATGAAGATTATCGGGTCCAGGTGGATGCTGAGATTTGGGTTGTTTTACTGCTTTTCACCAAGTGGGATTTGTCTCCCCGTGGCTCTCCTTTCCTGCCCCGTGTTTTGCGGCTGCCAGGGGATGGCGGTTTAGAATCCCAGCGAATCTAAGTCAGAACCACGCTGTCCCCGGAAAGGCCAGTATTGTCCCACTCGGCCATGAGGCCCTGCGATCGGGAGTGCGTAGCAGGTCAAGAGCACCAATCTACTACTTGGGGGTCCGACACGTGAGGCCAGAACTTACAAAACAAAACAAATGATTTCCCAAAGCTTAACTGCACCCGATTGGAGGGAACATGAAGGGCTGGGAGGGGAACATCTTCTTAGTCCTAGGATCCCAGGCCCGTGAGAGGAAGCTTGGCTAGAAAGAGAGGATGCCTGTTTTCTTACCAATTACAAAAGCATCTCTTACGACAGTCCCTAATTGTACAGACGTGGCCATTTTATAGGGCAAATTAGGTCCACTTACAGGTAAGTACAGGCGGTCAAGTCTAACAGCTGAATCTGACGTCACCCGTGCCACATGCACACCCGCCCTGCGCCGAACAAACAGGGCGGTCCGCCTACTCACCCAGACCACCTTGACAGATGTCCGCGCGGGTGGCGCCACCGGCGATGAACTGGGGGCTGGGGCACAATTCCTGAAAGCAATTGGGGACAAAACACAAGTCATAAGATGCCCAGTGATGGTGGCCACGAGGGTAAAGATGGCTTCGGGGTCCCTGAACTCAGACTTCACAGCAACCTAGGAGATCATCTCTCGTCCCCTCCTCACCTGTCTACGGCGTCCTCAGTCTCCTACAAGGGTTCCTCCGCTCCACTCCCCCCTAAGAAGCAGGGAACCCCCGGCCAGGCCTCAGGCCTCTGCAGGGACCCCGTTTCCCGCGGCAATGGCCTGCCCTAAGCATTCTCTCTCGGCGACAGCGCCCAACCCCGTGGCTTCGACTCCTGTCTGTGGAACACGTGGACACGTCCCAAGTCACTTGCCTGAGCCGGACAACCCGTTACCCATGTCACACTGTCCGTGCGATATCAGCTCATTCGACGCATGGCCGATAAGTCTACCAAATTCTGCTGAAATGTTGAGTTTGGTTTAAGAGACAGAGTGGATTGCAAAGGCCAGAAACAAGTTGAAGTGTGCTGAGCAGGACGGTGCTAAGCGGGGTGTACGTGGAAGGAATGTTCATTCTACGGCATGTTCTTCTTAGCAGGTTTCAAAATGCACCCCCCCTCCCCCGACCCAGGAAAAAAACAACCTAGGGATGTCATGACTAATATGTCATGAATCTTTCGGGGGCCACAGGGCGTCCCTGGTTTTGTAAGGAGATGGCATCTCAGCCTAGGCCGGAAGAATATTCCGGAAGTCTTCTCTCCAGGGCTAACTTTCTACTGGAACTCGGATCGGAGACACAAAGTAGTTTGGCAGCCAAAGAGGCTGAAAAGAGGCCAGGAGGCTACACACACACACACACACACACACACACACACACACGGGACACTGTTTTGTTTTTTTTCTTCCTGAATAACAACCACATCTTGTCATTAGCAGTGTTGACTATTACTCAGGTGAGGACCTCAGCACACTCCATAAACACACATGACTCAAGCCTTGCTTGCTTCGGCCCCTGATGAATGGGTTCGAGGGAAACACGGGCACCGGTAAGGGGTCCGAGGCAGGAAGGCACTGCAATCGCATCTTCTCGCTGCGAAGGCAACTTGCAAGCATTGCTCCCAGGGCGTTAGACCGTCACTGGGACCCTCTGCTTCCTCCTACCCCAGCGCCAAAGTCTCTCTGCAGTAATGAACCTGCCCCACCGCCTTCCCCAACAGTGCAGAGCCGATGCCTGACACCAACAGAGGCCTAGCCCTGGCCGGTGTGGCTCAGTGGGTTGGGTGACATCCTGAGCACCGAAGGGTTGTCGGTTCGATTCCCAGTAGGGGGCAGCTAATGGATATCATACTCTCACGTCGATGTTTCTCTCTTTCTCTCCCTCTCCTTTCCACTCTCTCTAAAAATCAGTAAACTATTATTTAAAGAAAAAAACAACAACAGAGGCCTAAAAATACTGTCTGTTGAAATGAAATGTAGCTGTCAACTCTTGAGACAAGAATATAAAACCACTGCATAGGGGGGATAAATGATGATGGGAAAATATGAAAGAAAGAAACCCCCAGTTAAAACAAAGAAAGAAAGAATATAAAACCATGATTCCCAACCTTGATTTTGCCAGCATCCCAGAGGAATGCCATATGTTTCAAGAGGGGTGGGGAGGCGGACCCGGGTGGGCAGGACAGAGGCAGGCAAAGGAGTTACCCTCAGAGGTAGAAACTGTGGGGCAAAACTGGTCGAATGAAAATAAAGGGGTAGGGATAGGATTTGGCCATCTATAATAATGAAAGCGTAATATGCTAATTAGAGCCTCAGAGGTAGAAACTGTGGGCAAAACTGGTCGGATGAAAATGAAGGGGTAGGGATAGGATTTTGCCATCTATAATAATAAAAGCGTAATATGCTAATTAGACCAAACAGCCGAACAACCTACCGGACATCCTTCCGGACGACCTTCTGGATGAAGCCGAGGCTGCGAGGGCCGAGCCCCTTGCCCGAATTTTGTGCATCGGGCCTCTAGTATCCAAAGAATTATCTTCTTATCCTCCCTTGTCATCCAGGGCCAAGAAAACAGGTACCACGACTTGATTTTCCCATCATGCTCCAGAAGGCAAAGGCTCCCTGGCCAACAGCCACGGAACATGTGCTCTTATGAGACTTCTTACGTGGCAGATGCTGAACAGACTCTCTCAGTTCTCACAACCACCCTGCAGAGGGGGCTCCGACCCCTGAGGGCAAATCACGGGACACGGGTCCCGTAGCAGTAGGTCACGGACATGGATTTTGGGGGGATGGTTCTCCATTCTCTGCCTTTGAGTTTGGGGTGATACCGGTGACAGCATTCAGGAGGCCCTGAGTTCCAGCCCCGTTCACAGCCCCACAGCCCCCGCCTCTCCACTCACCAGCCCCGATGGAACAGTGACCCAGCTCGTGACCTTGAGCAACGGCTGCACCTTTCAGCAACCAAGTCACCACTTACCCCTGACCAATGGTGACATCTAGCATTAGCCTGTTCCCCTGTGCCCTGGCCCAGGGGCCCAGGCGGTCACGACCACGTGGTCTGTGCCTGTGCTGGGCCAGGCATGATGCTCGGAGCTTCATCTCTGGCCCTCATACCAACCCTGGAAAAATCAGGTGCCAGTGGCACCATTCCACAGATGAGAAAACTGAAGCTTACGGAGGTCATGTGTCCAAGACCACACAGGCGGAGCCAGGGTTCAAATCTAACTCGTCTGATCCCAACGCCTCTGCATGCTCTTCCCTCTAACCTCACCACCTCTGGAAAAGATTGTTAAAGGGGAAGGGGTTCTGAAATGTGGGATTTAGAAATTGAGGATCCAGAGCCACCTTCTCCCTCAACTACTTCCGACCTGAAGCCAGAGCCCCCCATCCTGCCTGACACCTTACAGCAAGCCCGTCTCCTTACCGGGGGCCGCTTCCAGATGACGCCTTGAGTTTGGGGGGAGCGTGGTCCAAGATCCTTGTAGCCCAAGGCTGACGGACACGCTGGGAACTCGGGGTCCTTAAACAGCACCCCTGAATCCAAGCACTGCTGCCTGAGCGTCTCGAAGTCCTGGCCCAAGTACTTCACAACTTTCTGGTTGGAGCCAGGACGTTCGGCTGCCGCCCGCTCCCTGGACACCTGGGCCGCCGGAGCTGCCATGGCCTCGGGTGGGCTCCGTGGGTGGGCTGCGTGGGGAGGACAGAAGGGCAGGGCTGCTCCGTGCTCTCCCCGCTGGGAGGGGAGCTATAAGGCCGCGTGGAGGGAGGTGGGGCTGGTAAACATTTCACCCGAGGCGCTCGCTCCGGAGGGAATGAGTCATGGCCAGAAGCAAACAGGTACTCAGGGTGCCTGGGAACATGCCCGCCTTCCCTGCCTGCCTTTCCCCCCTCATCTGGACGCTGGGGAACTCCCAGGGCCCCTCCCGGACCACTAACCTGGGAGATTCATTAGGATCCCAGCTGCTCCCCCTCTTGGCAGGACCTGCGTGCCTCCCCGCCTCCCCACCCCCGTGGGCTGAGTAAGAAGCTGTCTGGTAGCTGGAGGCTGGGACTCACCAAGACTTTGGAGCCGTGGCTCTGAGAAGGAGGGGGGCCAGGGGTTCAGGGGGGTCCCCTTTCTTTCCAGAAAAGTGTGGTTCCGTATGTGCTAGGCAGATACAAATATCAGAAAGGGGTGATTCACGGAGCAGATCAGAGGAAGCCCAACGGGATGTGGTGCCCACGCTGCGGGAGGTGTTGGCCTCTGGGGGCCTGGGTGGCTCACCCAGCTCCATCCCCTTCGGCGAGTGACTCAGCCTCCCTTCCCCTTCATTTTCTCATCTGCAAAATGGCAGGTAATAGCAGGGCCTATCACCAGGTTGTTAGGAGGAGGGATGAGACAGGACACGTCCTTGGCTTAGATTAGTGGGTGAGGAGGGCTCAGGACACGTCAGCTGTCATATCCCCAGGAACCAGGACCAGACAGAGGCGGCCTGGGAACCTCATATTAATCCCTTTTCTCGGGGCTCCCATCTCCTAGGCCTGGGCTGCCCTAAGGACATGGGCCACATCGGTGATTTCTGAACCTTAGTGTGTGGCAAGCTGGAAAATGGTCCCCCAGCCCTAGCCGGTGTGGCTCAGTGGATAGAGCGTCAGTCTGCAGACTGAAGGGTCCCGGGTTCAATTCCAGTCAAGGGCACATGCCCCAGTTGCAGGCTCGATCCTCAGTGTGGGGTGTGCAGGAGGCAGCCAATCAGTGATGCTCTCTCATCATTGATGTTTCTCTCTCTCTCTCTCCCCCTCTCCCTTCCTCTCTGAAATCAAAAAAAATATATTATAAAAAAGGAAGGAAGAAAATGTTCCCCAGAGCAATGAGTCCTAAGCTCTGGAAGCTGTAAGGAACGCTTTGTTTGGAAAAGGGATCTTCGCAGATGTGTTAAGTTAAGGGCCTTGAAATGGGGGGATGGTGGTGGCCCTAAATGCATCGTAAATGCCCTCCTAAGACAGAGGCACGAGGAGATTTGAGGACAGACCAAAAGGCGAAAGCGATGGGTCCACAGAGGCTGAGACTGGAGTGATGTGGCCACAGGCCAAGGAAAGTCAAGGTCATTGTGACCTTCAGAGGCTCAAGGACGCATCTGAAGGACGTGGTTGTGGCCCTGGCCCTTCTGGGGACCCCACCTCAGCACCACTTACCCTTGATTCAGCATCGGCCCCCAAGGCTTCAATGTCCCCTGAGCAAGGAAGACAGATCGCCCAAAGGCCTGAGTGTGCATCGCGGGCCATTCGTTCTCAGGGTTATAGCCGCGCGTGGCTAGAGCTGCGGGAAAGGGTGTGGGAAAGCCGGCCGCAGCCTTCTCACGCCCGGGTCTTCCCATTCCGGAATTCTAAGGCGAGCGGGAGAAGAAGCCAAGGTCAAGAGTACGACAGATGGATTAGAAAACGGTGGTACCTCTACACAATGGAATACTACGCTGCTGTAAAAAAGAAGGAACTCTTACCATTTGCAACAGCATGGATGCAACTGGAGAGCATTATGCTAAGTGAAATAAGCCAGTCAATGAAGGAAAAATACCACATGATCTCACTCGTTTATGGAATAATAAATAACATTATAAACTGATAAACAAAAATAGATACAGAGGCAAAGAAGCATAGGACAGACTGTCAAACTACAGCGGGAAGGCAAGGGGGGTGGGGGGGGAGGTAAGAGATCAACCGAAGGACTTGTATGCATGCATATAGGCCTAACCAATGGATGCAAGACACTGGGG
>NW_005358689.1:1033831-1043577 GCF_000412655.1 Myotis brandtii
TAGGGGAGGCCAGGGGAAGGTCAATGGGGAAAAAAAGGAGACATATGTACTACTATTTGTAATACTTTAAAAAGTAAAATTTTTTTAAAAAGAGTACTACAGAGTTCTCATGCATGGCTGTTGAGAAGGGAAAACATCCTGCAGCCCCTCAAAATGGAACCGCAATGAACATTCCACTCCACGGACTGAAAGAAGGGAAAGCACAAGGCCACACAAAGACCTGTCCTCGAAGCCGCGTGACAGCATCATTCATAATAGGCAGAACGTGGAAACAACCCAAGCAGCCATCGGTGGACGAACGGATGAACAGATGCGGTGTGGCCATAGAGTGGAATAGTATGCAGCCATGAAAAGGAATGGAGTCCTGATACGTGCTACCACCCGATGAACCCTAAAAACATTATGCCGAGTGAAGGACGCCATGGCAGAAGGCCTCACAGTGTCTGCTCCCAGTTGTAGGAAATATCGGGAATAGGAAAATCCATAGAAACACACCAAAAAAAGGAAAGCTAAACACAAAGATCGGAATAGGGGTCCTGTCCATCTTGAAGAGGGATCGATGGGGTGGGAGAGGAGCACAGGGCTGCTGGGAACCAGGACCGGACCAGACGGAGCCCTGCCCCTCCCTGCGGCCATGCCCGGATGTCGCCTCTCAGATCAGCTGAGATTCTAGCTAGCTGACGGCGCGGGGGGTTGGTCTGGTCGGTGGTAAGGAGGCTGTAATGGTATCAAAGCCAGGATGTTCCAGCTCCAGCAGCTGGTGGTCTCTGCTGCCCCCTAGAGCCCTGTGTGGTCCCAGCAGGCCTGGTGGACTCCTTAAAGCCAAGCGCTTGGTGTAACTTTGTCTCTGTAACAACACACTTTTTCTGTTTTGTTCCTCAGGGGGTGGTTTTTCTGAAAACACCTAGAAAGAATATCTTAATCACGTTTTTCATGACTAGGGCTGAAAATTGAGCAAGGGGAAGAATCATGCATGCATCCTGCCTTTCCTATCTGGGCTATTTCAGGGTCACCGGTTGGTAGGTCAATGTTTTTCTTTATAAGAGAACTAGAGGCCCAATGCATGAAATTCATGCAAGAGTAGGCCTTCCCCCAGCTGCTGGCACCAGCTTCCCTCTGGCACCCGGGACCCAGGCTTCCCTCCGGCCGCCAGCAGGCATCCGGGACCCGGGCTTCCCTCGCAGCCCTGGCTTCATCCAGAAGGTCATCTGGAAGGTCGTCCAGAAGGACATCCGGTCTAATTAGCATATTACGCTTTCATTATTATAGATTGCAGCTATAGGAAAGCAAGCGATAGAATTAGAAGTCACTGTTGTCAGCCCTTTATGGTGAAACTATTAGATAAAAGGCTAATGAGGAACTTGATAATGAATCTATCTGAGCTCACTTATTAACCTGTGCATCACCAATAAATGGGGCATTCGTGCCTTCTGACCTGATTCAATAGGATGTACAACACAGGTCCACCTGGGAAGACTTCTGTCCTCTCTCCGAAGCTGAACTTGAACCGACTCAAACGTCCAGATCCAACTGCATTGTTTAGAGAAAAATAAAAGGTTAAGCAGGGTTTTCCAAGGTCTGTACTATTGACACTTGGGACCAGAGAGTGCTTTGTTGGGGGAGGGGGGAGGCTGTTCTGTGCATTATAGGATGCCTAGCAGCACCCTGGCCGCCCCTCACTAGTGTCAGTAGCACCCCTGCCGTCATGGCAACCAACAAGGTCCAACATTGCCAAGTGCCCCCTGAGAGGCAAGAGCGCCCCCGGTTAAATGCCACTGGGTTAGAGACATGTGCTCAATGACACTATGAGGATGCAGTCGGCCAGCTGGGCAGCCCACATCCAAGGACTGGGCAGGCAAGAGAATAAAGACTGCATCGCATTTTGGCTTCCCCCTCTGACCACCTCTTCCCACCTCCATTCGCAGATGCTGGTCCCTGATGCAGACTCTGCATGTCCCCCTCCTTCTCAGCTCCTACTTCCCGGGAACCCATCCCCCAACAGTTGCTCAGTTTAATGCTCTCCTGTCACCATCGTGAAAGTATATATTCTAAGGGCCTCGTATATGAATCTGCAGAAACCTGAGCCGGAAAACTCTTATAGTCACTCGTAATATCAAATTAATTAATAAATAGTATTCATTGTATTCTATAAAAGTATGACACCAAAAACTATATTGTTGCAGATCGAAAGTTTACGTTGTTTCTCATGTATTACACTTACTACAGTTTAAAAGAAAAAATATTTTTTAAATATATTTTTATTGATTTCCTAGAGGAAGGGAGAGGGAGAGCGAGGTAGAAACATCAATGATGAGAGAGAATCATGGATCACCTGCCTCCTACACACCCCCCTCTGGGGATCAAGCCCACAACCCAGGCATGTGCCCTTGACTGGAATCGACCCCAGGACCCTTCAGTCCGCAGGCCGACACTCTATCTACTGAGCCACACCGTCCAGGTCAAGAAAAAAAAATATTTTTAAAGGAAAAAAGTTTTAGATTTTAATGGCACTTTCCCCCCTGGGTTTTGATGAATGTGGGAACATTCATTTTCATTTTTCATTGAACCCTGAACGCCTGCAACTGGCCCTGAGGGCGGGACCGTGGACCACTAACTTGGCTGTCCCATAGGCGCATTACTTAAGCTCTTACCAGCTATTTATACCTTCATGTAAATGAACCTCAGATACTTCGATGAAAGAGGTTTTAAAATGTTTAAGATGCTAGGGACACCGCATCCATGGAAGACAGAGAGAAGACCATTAAGACGGGAAAGCGGGATGAGTGGGGGACAGAGGCCTGAAGATGAACCCCAAGTTTTGCTCCGAGTTAGGCTTTGTTAGAATCTTGTTCCTGACACTGTGCGAACAGTATACACAGCCCAGCTATTGAAAACTGAAAATTAGATGTCATTTATTTGAGTCATAAAAAAAAAAATTCCCGTGCCACCAAAAGCACACTCCAACCACATGTAAAACGGAACAGTCAGGGACATCATTCAATCTCCTGTTTAAGACTGGCTTCGAATGGCTCGGCGTTAGAGAGCTGGGCCTGCTTTTATCCTCCGGGGTGCTTTCGAGGGAGAGCCATTTCTCAGGGTTCCAAGCAGAGAAAAATATCTGGGGTTAATTAAAATGTGTTCACACTGTCATTCTCCATGTGGGCGGGAAGAGCTAATGTGTCGTTAGGATATCAGCAAAAGGCGAGTCAAAATAGGTTGCTGGTGGATTGAACGCACCCCCTCCTGGGACACGCTCAGACTTTGTTTTTTTGCATTCTTCTGTGTGTCTATTTGCTATTTCTGTTTCCATGGCCACCCTGTGCAAAAAGTGAGGACTTGTTCGTAACACTCGCTAAGGGTCGTGGAGCAAACCCAACCAGTCAGACTGAGAATCTCCCGGAAAGGGAGAAAGAGAAGAACTAACCCAAGAAATTTTGCCCGTAGTTTTGAGCATATATACTCAGTTAAGACCAAAAAAACCAAACACCATAAACAAATATTGAACATGGATGAGTAGTTCTCATTTTCACAGTGCACGGGTTAGCAATTCCAAACTACTTTCCGTGCATTCTTGGACTAAGCAAAAATGGAGCAGTATACGAAGAATGACGGGAGAGGGAACTACAGATACAGAAAGAGGGAAATTTACAACAAACCACGTGGCACTGCTTTGGAATGGAAGGTCAGGTATAACTTTTCATGAGTTCAAACTTGATTTCATTATTCATGTATCCATTTATCCACGTGTCTTTATTTGCCTGTTCTCTCGTGATCTATTTGCCCAATCACGAGAGAACCAGCGGATGGTGAAGCTGGTTCTGAGAGCGTTTAAGAGACGAACTGTTACAGGTGCTGCGTGAAGATCGTTAGAATTTCTGGGTTACATACAAAACCGGTGAACGCCATACAGGGTCCTGAAACTGTAACCTTCCGGGTTGTGGGGGTGGTGGTTGTTTTTTTGATTGGTTTGGTTTCTGGCTTTGGTTTTAGTTTAGTTTTGTGTTTTGTTTTTTTACCTGAAAAAAATTATTTGCATGTGTACTAGACACACATGTACACATTGGCATGTGACTTTGTAGAGTCTGGGCCCTGGGCAGCAGAGGATGACCAATCAGAGGCACAGCCTGCCCTCGGGGTCTGAAATCTTGGCGCTTCCATGGCAACAGGCACCTGGGTCTTGCCTTGCAAACACCATTCTCCACTGAGATGAGCCAGGGCTCCCTGAAGAAGTGGCCTTTCAGGGGAGATTTCCTCTTCTTGGCTTTGCAGCAGCCATACTGCCTTCTGCCATGAGGTGGCGCCAACGCAACACCAAGGAGGCCTTCGGAGCCGCTGCCTGGGTGTGACGTCACCCACCTGCTCACACAGGACTCTAGGCCAGTGGCTCCCCACCTTGTGTTGGCCACGCCCCACCTCAGCATCTCTCAAATCCTGATGCCCGCCCGGTGACATATCATCCTTATTATTCAAAAAGTGAACTCCTGCCCTAACCGGTTTGGCTCAAGGGATAGAGCGTCGGCCTGCGGACTCAAGGGTCCCAGGTTCGATTCCGGTCAAGGGCATGTACCTTGGTTGCAGGCACATCCCCAGTGGGGAGTGTGCAGGAGGCAGCTGATCGATGTTTCTCTCTCATCAATGTTTCGGACTCTCTATCCCTCTCCCTTCCTCTCCGTAAAAAATCAATAAAATATATATTTTTTTTAAAAAGTGAACTCCTAGTCACGTGGAGGAAGCCTCAAAGGCCATGAACTTGGTCTAAACCAGTGATCAGCAAACTGTGGCTCCTTGAGTGTGGCTCTTGCACTAAATACCACGTGCGGGCACACACGTACAGTGCGATTGAAACTTCGTGGCCACACTCAAGGGGCCGAAGAGCCGCATATGGCTCGAGAGCCGCAGTTTGCCGACCACTGGTCTAAACAAGCTTCCAAAGAACATGGCATCCATGCAAGTCTGGTCCTTCTCCCTCAGGGCCTCCCCTGGGGGTGCGTGGGCTCTGGGGACATGGGGTGGGGGGTCTGCAGCCCTGGTCAGTCCCACCTCCAGGAAGGAGCCTCTGGTGCCCCCACGTCCCTGGGTAGGACCCAGGGCCCACTCCCCGGACACCTGCCCCTTCCCCGTCCAGGCCGACAGGGACCAGGACACTCACCGCCTTGACCCCCTTCAGCGGCTCCCTCGCCGCCCTTTCCAGGCCCTGGAGGACCGGCCCTGCCCACCTCCCGCCTCGCCTCTGGCCTCCTCTGGGCCTCACCACATCACCCCACTTTACCCACCTCCCTACCCCCATGCTCCAATTCTCCAGGCCAAGGACGTCCCCGAGTTTTCCTGGTTTCCAGGACTCTGTGGTTGGCCTGGAAATGCCTGGGCTGAGTGTTGATGGCCAGACTCCCTGAAGAGCCCCCCCCACCCCCACCCCAATACCAGCACCCGCACCCGCACCTGAGAGGTGGGCCGGGCCGGCCACATAGAGGGAGGGGAGGAGGGAGACATCGGACCTGCTTGCAAGGCCTCTGAGCAACACATTCTCCCTCTTCCCCTAGAATCCGCCTCACCAGGGCCCCAGCCTGGGAGCGATCTGATTCTCTTGTAAAAGCAGATGGTGCACCCCACCCCGCTCTAAACACAGACGTCAGAAACAATCAGGGTAGATGTCAAACCTGGGCTCCTCAAACTCTCCATTCAGGGACCCCTGGGGCAGGACACCGGGCCCCAGCAGCACCCCCAACACACCCATCCCCCACCATCCCCCCCATATCAGTAACACGAACTTTGAAGACACCACAGGCTTTGCCTTGGGTAAGCGTTGCACCAGGGACCCCCCAGGGGTCAGGGACTGTGCCAGGACCACACGGTAAATAAGAAAGACACGTCCGTTTTAGTAACTTCCAGGCCGGCAGGTGATCAGACACACAGATACCTGTACTCCCGGCTCATAGGTGCTGTACCAGAAGTTACAGAGGCAATAGCTCTAAGGATTCCTTATTGTGCTTTTCTGTTTATCTCCGAACGCACATCACAGAATGTACATCAGAGAGCACTTATGTCTTGACATGACTTGCATTTAAAAAATTTTTTTTAGTTAATCCTCACCCGAAGATATTTTTCCATTGATTTTTAGACAGAGTGGAAGGGAGGGGGAGAGACAGAGAGAGAGAAACATCGATGTGAGAGAGACACATGGATTGGGCCAGGATTGAGCCTGGAGGGGATCAAGACTGCAACTGAGGTCCGTGCCCTCAGGACCGGAATCGAACCCGGGACCTTTCAATCCTCAGGCTGATACTCCATCCACTGAGCCAAACCGGCCAGGGAGTGACTTGCATTTTTGATCAGAGCCTACACTGCTGGGGTGGAATCTCCCCCGGACACGCCCTTCTGAGTGTGAGTCAGGAAGCCCCGGTCTCCCCCGCGTCATCCGCAAGAGCAGTGACGGGCCCACAGCACTCGGCAGAGGCTGGGCACAGCCCGAGGAGCAGGCTGGGGTGGGCCCCACTCGGTGAGCCTGAGGCCGAGGAGCAGGCATGGGGATGGGCTCCAGCCTCGCTTGGGCCCTGGCTGGCCTCTCGGCCTCTCATCGCCTCTCATCGCCAGCAGTGAGAGAAGAGGGGTGGCCCTGCCCTCCTGGGCCACCTGAGCCTGGGGCCTCTGTGGTTCCCATTCTCGCTGTGAGAGCTGGAGAGGCTCCAGGCTCTGAGTCAGACCCTGGCTCTGTGGCCACATCCCTAGGAGGTGACTCAGGCCCAGACTCCGCTCTGAGGCCCCTCCCGTGTCACACTCCCTTCTGTGGGCCCCGCGGGGTCTCCGTGACCTCTCGGCTGCTGGGCAGGGCCTTTCTCTGGAAGGAGGGAGCCTTGGTGCCCGACTGACAGGTGACAGCAGGGGGTGGGGCTGACCGGCTCCTCCTTGGAGAGACTGATGCAAAGGAACATCTTTCCAGGCTCTACATCCCATAGAGGTCCCGGCCGGTTTGGCTCAGCGGATAGAGCGTCGGCCAGTGGTTCTACATCCCATAGAGGCCCTGGCCGGTTTGGCTCAGCAGATAGAGCGTTGGCCGGCGGACTGAAGGGTCCCGGGTTCACTTCGGGTCAAGGGCATGTACTGCGGTTGCAGGCTCGATCCCTGGCCCTGGTCGGGGCATGACTTTGGGTCAAGGGCATGAGGGCATGTACTGCGGTTGCAGGCTTGATCCCTGGCCCTGGTCGGGGCATGTGTGGGAAGCAACCAATCGGTGTATCTCTCTCACATTTTCTCTCTCTCTCTCTCTCTCTCTCTCTCTCTCTCTCTCTCTGCCTCCCCCTTCCTTCCACTCTCTAAAAGTCCATGGGAAAACATCCTCGGGTGAGGATTAACAACAACAACAGTAACACAATCCTATGGAGACTTACGTGAGAAACCATCCGGACAACAGCTTGGGTACCACCAAGCATCACGCGCTGTGCCTGGAAGCCCAAATCAATGTTCTCCAACATATATTCACGTCCATGGAAGAGTCTCCTCTGTATATAGACTGAGAAGAGAACAGAAAACAAGTTAAAAAATCAAAACCAACCTCTCAGAGTAAGAAGACCCGCCAGCCAGTGTAATAGCCTGGCTGCTCGGCCCCAAGCCCCGGCTGCCTTCACAGGGGGCCCTGTCATCGGACGTTGGAAGCAGAGAAGAGGTCAGATTGAGACAGAAAAAGCCCCAACAACCCACACAAAGGCACAGGCAGAGAAAAGGGAGCTGGTCACAGAGACTGAGAAAGGACAGCCAGGAATTAGAGAGAAAAAAACGGCAGAAGAGGGGTGTCCGGGGAGAAGAGGGAAGAAGGGACTTTAATGGGGGAAGGCAGCATGCCAGGCCGCCACAGGAGGCACAAGGCCCAGGAAGGGGCGGCCATCAGGGAGGTGGCTACTGCCGTGGGCAGCGTGCTGATGAGCGAGGGCAGCAAACGCGTTCCGCCCCCCTCGCTCTGCAAGCCGCATTGGGGATCGAGCCTGCAACCCAGGCACGTGCCCTTGACCGGAATTGAACCCGGGGACCCTTGAATCTGCAGGCCGATGCTCTATCCACTGAGCAAAACCGGCTAGGGCAATGGTTAGTATTTTTAAAATGGCAAGTGACCCTACAAACACAAGATATAGCTGATTCCTGGCAATGTTATGGTTCGGGGAACCCTGCTATGAGCACCCCTCCCAGAGGCGGTGTTGGGAGGGCTCTGCCGCTTCAACCGCTTGGCCAGGGCAGGTTATAATGCCCTGAGCCCTGCCCGGCTGGGGAAAGAAAGGATCAGGGGGCCCAGGAAGCCATCTGGGCTTTTTGAAGCTTGCTTTCTGGAGTTTTCCTCCCTCCTCCTCCTCCTCGCTGGGCCTCCCATCTTTTGCAACCCCAGGGATGGCTCACCCCGTCTCCTAGTCAGCCCTCCCTTATCCCACAGGCCTGTCCCAGCCCACCCCCGTCCCAAGCTACAGTCACAGGAAGGCAGGAGCCGCTCCCAAAGGGAGAGATCTCTAAGACAAAGCCGTTCATTGTAACATTCTCTCTGAGTCCTTTGAATTCACATCTCAGACCTGAACGAGAGAGGAAAGAAAGGGCTGGCTTAGCCTCAGCCCCCCTGCCATCCCCTTCGCCCTCCCGAGCCGGACGACAGAGGGGCAGGACCGCGTCTGGGGCGGTGGCCCAGGCTTGCTCTGTCTGCCACCCTTTAGCTGCCTCTGTTTTCCCATCCATACAATGGGAAAGCAGGATCTCCCTTTCCGCATACCTGCAGGTGTCCCTGTGACCACTCACACCATCCAGGGCCATGGCGCACGCTCTCTCTCTCTCTCTCTCTCTCTCTCTCTCTCACACACACACACACACACACACACACACACACACACACACACACACTGCTGGCCCACGCCCAGCCAGGCAGCTCTGGGTGATCCCAGCTGCTTCTGACTCACCCCCTGCCCTCGGGGCTGGGACTCACTCCTGGAAGGTTCCCGGTGATGGGTGAGGCCATGTAGAGTGTGTGTCTGCGCCCGGGTGTTCCCCTGAGCCGCACTGTCTGGTCCTAACCTTAGCCTTAGCTCAAAAGGCCATGGACACCTCTTTTTCCCTCTCATGTATGTGCCGGTTTACTAATGCATGTATGTGGTTAAATTAGGCTATTTCCCTTGCTAATCATGTCCATTTAATTATTAGACCTGTGGGAGAATATAGAAAGGTAGAGGAAACTTTCTCTCCCCCGCCCCACACACACACTTACATGAAAAAATTATTGGTGTTTATTTGAAATTCAAACTTAACTGGGAGAATGTATTTTTTGTTTCCCAAACCTGTCACCCCTGAGATCAATCAGCTGGCCAGCAGCAGGGTAGCATCTGATCATATACATCCCGGCGGCGACTTCAGCCCTTGCTCTGCCTGTGACCAGCTGTGTGGCCTCTGACGCGGTGGTTGCATCTGTAAAATGGGCGCAAGAGCAGCCGGACAACGCTCTCACCCGGCTGCTGCTGGAGGAGGGATTTAACGAGGTCCCCTATGCATCGCCCCTCAGACAGCGGCACGAAGTTGGGGCCCAACAGACGGCAGCCAGTGCCGTCTCCCCGACCTCATCCCCTGATCCACGGGCTCCCGGCTGCTTCCTGCGGAGTCACCCCTTCCCGGCCTCCGGTTGGGCCGGCTGTCCTCCCAGGAAGGAGGAAAGGGCCAGGCTGGGTGTGGTGTGCGCCCTGGTGCGTCCCCACCTTTTCCGCCCGGAGCCCCAGGGTCGGGCGGCT
>NW_005358689.1:1044293-1053528 GCF_000412655.1 Myotis brandtii
CTAACTCGCACGCCTTGCGGGACACGGCTCTCAGTTCCCCACTAGCAGGCCTGCCAGCGGCGCCCCTAGGACGTCACCAAAACTGGGGAGGCAGAGGGGACCTGGGGACAACTTCTATGGGACCCCAGTGGGCAGATGGTGGGAGGGGGGTGGAGGGTCTGGAGGAAAGCAGGCGGGAGAGGACTCCTGCCCAGCAGGGTCTGTAGGTCTGTAGCCCGGCTGCTGCCAGGGAGGGGTAGGTCCCCTGATCCCCTGTGACTAAGGGCTGTCTCATGGGCCCTGGTTGGGTTTAGCCAGAGTTTCTTGTTTATTTTAACAAAGGGGAGCGGAGAGGTCCTGCCCTGCCATTCACGCTGGTGGTAAACAAGTTACAGGACAGGCAGCCAAGAACCAGGATCCTGGCCCAGAATCCTCCCGGAAACCTGGGGGTCCCTCCAGGCCCCTCGGCCTGCTCCTCAGTGTCCCTGTCCTCTGCTCTGGCCGGCCTGGGGACAGCTGGCTCCCTAATCTAGCTTCCGCCGTTATCCACGGACACCCTGCTGGCTCCATCTCTTAGGGGACCCAACCTGAGCACAGCTTCCTGCGAAACCCAACCTCTAGATTCCCCTTAGGAGACTAAGCATCCCAGTCTTGTCTCCACTGCTCTGAGCGCCCCCCAACCCCAACCCTCTCCCACCCCCCTCATCTTCTCTGTGACCCCGGACCCCGGCCCTGGGCAGCCAGCCCATAGGACGTGCCCTCGGCCAGGATGTGAGCACCTGAGTTCATTTCTTGGTAACCTGCTCAGTGACCCGGCCTGAGACGTGCAACCTCTTTGCCTCCATTTCTTACAGTGGTTCTCAACCTTCGTAATGCCGCGACCCTTTAATACAGTTCCTCATGTTGTGGTTCCCCCGAGCCATAAAATTATTTTCGTTGCTACTTCATAACTGTAATTTTGCTACTGTTATGAATCGTCATGTAAATGTCTGATATGCGGGATGTATTTTTTCATTGTTACAAATGGAACATAATTAAGGCATAGTGATTAATCACAAAAACAATATGTAATTATATATGTGTTTTCCGATGGTCTTAGGCGACCCCTATGAAAGGGTCGTTGGACCCCCAAAGGGGTCGCGACCCACAGGTTGAGAACCGCTGATCTAAGAGAAGCCGTGATACCTGCACTTTCCAGGCCGGTGTCTCCGAGGCCCCGTTCCTCCCGCCTTCCCACCTGCCAGGGACGCCTTTCCCTGGTTGTCTGGAGTCTGGCTCACTCCGATTCTGTGGGATGTCCTCTCCCCGAAGTCCTCTCTCCTGACCAGGCTTAGCAGCCCCCAGCCCAGGATTATATTCTTTATCACAAACCCTGCTCATTTCCTTCCTGGCACTTTTTCCATTTATAAATATAATCATCTATATTTGCACTTTCTCTGCACTGCAGGGGACCCTGCGTTCCATTCATCAATATATCCTCAGTGCCGAGCAGGGTCACTTTCCTTCCATGGAATGCATGCATTCATTCATTCATTCATTCACTCACTCACTCCTTCGGCGACATTTATTGAGAACCTATTAAACTGTCTTAAATGCTTGGGATACACCTGAGAACAAAAAGTCAGTGACGATTTGTGGCTGAGTGAATGAATGAATGCAGGAATGTAACAAGCCTCAAATGAAGTTATGGTTGTGAGAGGGATAAACAAGAGACTGTATTCACCGTACCTGAGGACAGCACTTGACAGTTTACAAAGTAAATTTGCACACCCATTTCCTTATTCTTTCACTCATTCAGTAAGCATGTATTGAGCACCTCCTATACACCGGGCACAGTGCAGATAGCGTCTGCCTCTAAATTATTAATAACTCTGTATGTAAACTATATGCACTGCCTTCTCACTAGGGGCCAGTGGAAGGAATCGTTGCAAATGCCCGTAGGACTCCTAGACGGGGAGACAGATCTGGGGCCACTGGTGGTGGGGCAGGCTGTGTACTGCACGACCCAGGGCTGTGTGGCTGGTATGTTCCCATCCAGCAGGCGGAGAGAGCAAGACTTGGAAAGGTTAAGTGTTTGCTCAAGCAGGTGTCCGGGGTGGAGCCAGGACTGTGCCCGGCCTGTGGGCGTTGGCAGCCCACAGCCCACAGTGGCCCTCTCTGCCGCTGTCCTGCTGGGGTCGGGGTCAGGCCAGGGAAACAGACCTGTGTCCACCGGGTTGGGGCCTCAGCACGTCATTGGGGACTTAACAGAGCTCTGCGGTGGGACAGACTTCCAGCCGGGCAGACGCAGACTGTAGGGGGCGCCAGAGTAAGCCCCGGGAACGAAGGAGGGGTGTCCTGGTTGCAGATGGGTGCCCGTGGGAAGAGGAAGAGGGGCCGTGGGAAGGAGAGCAGGACCTGGGGTTCGAGAGGCTGTCGTTTGAGATGAGCGAACTGGACTGGCTTATGGGTTGAGTCACCAGGGCTCAGCCTCAAACCTGCATCTCCATCCTCCAAATTCAGTGATTGCCATCAACTTCTTCAGTAATAATTAATAATAACAATAATAATAATAAGTAACGTGTATAGAGTGTTCGCCAGGGCACGCTTACCTAATTATCTCATCTAACTCTCATAACAACCCTAAGCGGTAGGTACGCCTGTCATCACCGTGCCCATTTTGCAGATGAGGAAACTGAGGCTTAAAGAGGAGAAGTACCTTGCAGGGTCATAGAACCCATATAAGAAGTGGCCGAGCCAAGACTCAAACCCAGGGCGTCTGAGGCCCAAGCCCAAGCCCCCAGCCCCTTCCCTCGGACTGTTACGTCCACGTTTCACCCCATACCCCCCGGGCTGTGCGCACGGTTCAGTTTTCTGAAGCCTCTCTAAGCGCAGCTCTGAACTTTGTCTCCCTTGGAGAGGCTGCCAAGGACGATGTAGGCAAGTTGCAGAAACATAATGGAAAAATCCTCCTGGCATCAGAGCTTGACGCCCGCAGGATTATCAATCCGATGCTTGGGCTCCCGGTCCTTCCATCCCCAGCATAAGTGCTCGGCTGGCAGGACCCGGGCAAAGCTGGCCTCGTTTTCCCACTGTCCCTGTCACCTGCCAAACAGACGCCCTGAGCAGGGAAGGGACAAGGCGGAGGCACGAGGGGGAGGTGCTGGGCTGCCCACTGTGGCTCCGGGATGGACGGGGCCGGATCCGGGTCTCGCCCAGGAAACACGCTGCTTGCCAGAGAGGGGCTCCCCGAGGGAGGGTGTGGGGTGGAGCCCCAACCAGGTGGCCCCGGGCTGGGTCGAGAAGCCCAGATCGATGCCCCCACTTCCTCTGTGGCTTTGGGTGGGGCCCTGCAGAATCAGGAAGCACTCCGAGGGCTGCCTCCAGGGTGGCTTGGCTTCGCCCAGGCTACTTGAGGGGCGATCCTGAGGCTTTAACAGCCTCGGAGGTTTGTCGCTAATCAATTAGCGGCAGCAGGGGAGCCAGGAGTGTGCATTTTGCCCCCAGGGAAGGTCACCTCTAGCCCCACGCTGCCTGGAACTGGTGAACGGGGTCACCTTAGACAAGGTCACCTTAGACACGCGGCTTAGCCCCTCAGCCTGTGTCCTCACCTGTGACAGGGGACATCCCTCTTGTGTTCCGAGAGGACCAGGAGATGCAGCACCAGCACGTACTGACAACAGCCAGTTCACAATTCGGGATGCTCCAAGCACCACGGCCCCGTAGACGGAACCAGAAGGAAGGTCACCTCTAGCCCCGCGCTGCCTGGAACTGGTGAACGGGGTCACCTTAGACAAGGTCACCTTAGACACGCGGCTTAGCTCCTCAGCCTGTGTCCTCACCTGTGACAGGGGACAATCCCCCATCTTGTGTTCTGAGAGGACCAGGAGATGCAGCACCAGCACGTACTGACAACAGCCAGTTCACAATTCAGGATGCTCCAAGCACCATGGCCCCGTAGACGGAACCAGAAAGCTGGACACGTTCCCGCGGCCTGCACACGTGTGTGCTAGGAACAGAGGGATGCCGGTCAGCACCACCAGGCAGAGCCCGGCTGACACCTGAATTGCAGAGTAGAAATACTCTGGGACTTAGAATCGAAGGGAGGAGTGAGGGCTGGACTGGGAAGGAGGGCTTCATGGAGGAGGTGGCAATGAGTCTTGAAAAGTGGTCAGAGGTGGAGAAGGGGAGGAGAGGATGGGGAAGGGAGGAATTCCACGCAAGTGAGACGACTGACGTGCAGGGACGGAGGAGAGGGGCTGGCGTGGCGGGTCAGGGCAGGCCCACCGGCCTGCACAGGAGGGTGCTGTGCGGCCCTCGGCAGTTTGGAGCGCTGGGCAATGACTCCCCTTCTCAGCCAGGGTGTCTCCCACCACCCATCGGGCCCCGTGAAACAGGGTCAGAAGAGGACCCCTTGGCAGTCTGACTGCAGCCACGGGAAGAAGGGGTGCGATGCGCCCGCTGGGAACCCAGGCATCCGAACTGCAGAAGCGCGGGCCTGCTGGGCTGACGGCACTTTGGGGGTCTGTCTCGTCCCCAGGAGATCTGCGATGACCCCCAGTTTATTGTTGGAGGAGCCACCCGCACGGACATCTGCCAAGGAGCCCTGGGTAAGTGGCGGCCCCCAGAGCGGCCTTGGGGTCTCGTCTGCAAGTCTGGGGGGTGAGGGGTGGGGGGAGGGCTGGTCTTGGGCTTCTCTCCCTTCCCAAGCAGCTGGGCCATTTCCATTGCCAGAAGCTTCCTGGATTTCTTGTCCCCCGAGGGCCTCGTGTTGAGGCCTCCTGTGTCCCCTGCACTGGGCTGGGTGTTGAGGTCACAAAGATGCTCACAGAGGACGACAGAGGGGCTTCTTGCCCTCTCCCCTTCCCCCCCCACCCCCGTGGTCTCTGCACCTCCTGGGGCCAGTCCTACCCGTGGCCCATGAAACAGTCCGGCTCTGGGCCCAGGCCCGGGGGGAGGACTCCCCAAGCCAGCGACAACGCTGAGCCCTCAGCTTCTCGGGGTGCAGGAACCGGGATGGTGACTCGGGGTGAAGGAAGAGGAAACCCCGATGACTGCTCGCTGTTGGGAGGAAGTGAGCGTAGCCGGGTTCTCGGTATTTGCAAGATGAGTCGCCCTGGCATCACAACAGTGCGATGCAGCGCTGACCGCAGCAAAGGAAGCCGGAATGTTCCTCTCGGTGGGTGAGACTCACGGGAGCTGAACCTCGAGGGTCGGAGGCTGCGCATAGAATCCGCCCTCAATTTTTCTGACTCGTAATAATCAGGGCCCGAGGTCACCGGAGCGTCCTATTTACTCTGATAAACCAAAACCTTGCTTCCTGCCATCACCTCCACTCACTGCTCACACTGGTCCAGGGGTGGGGAACCTTTTTCTGCCAAGGGCCATTTGGATATTTATTTATTTTATTTATTATTTTTTAAACAACTTTTAAAAATATATCTTATTGATGTTTTACAGAGAGGAAGGGAGAGGGATAGAGAATTAGAAACATCAATGAGAGAGAAATATCAATGCAGCTGCCTCCTGCACACCTCCTACTGGGGATGTGCCCGCAACCAAGGTACATGCCCTTGACCAGAATCGAACCCGGGACCCTTCAGTCCGCAGGCCGGCGCTCTATCCACTGAGCCAAACCGGTCAGGTCCCATTTGGATATTTATCACATCAAATCAAAATTATCAGCTTAAAAATTAGCCTGCTATTTTTGGCCAAACATTTAATTAACTCACCCCTAATGCCTTGGCAGGGCCAGACCAAAGGATTCCGTGGGCCTTCTGTGGCCCGCGGGCCAGACGTTCCCCACCCCTGCACGACTAGTCCCTCAGTAACAACACTGATCATCTTGAATGGTACCTCCTTTCCGGGCCCACCTAGAGGTCTGATACTCGGACTAATAACAGCTAATGTTTATTGAGTGCCAGACACTAAGCTTCGAGGGCAGGACTCTAAGGAGGCGTGATTACAGCTGACCCTCGAACAGCACAGATTTAAACTTATACACAGATTTTTTCCAATAAATAGGTCCAGTACTATAAATGCATTTTCTCTTCCTTTTGATTTTTTAGTAACATCTTATTTTCTCTAGCTTACTTTATTGTAAGCATCCAGTATATAATACACATAGCAGACAAAATATGTGTTCCGCCTAGACTGTCTGTGTTATCAGTAAACTATTAGCAGTTACGTTCTGGGAGGAGTCCAAGTATTTATACACAGATTTTCAACTGTGGAAGGGTCAGTGTCCCTAACCCCTGAGTTACTCGAGGGTCAGCTGTTCGCCCATTTTACAGGTGAGGTCACTGAGGGTCTGGGAGTAACTCGCTTAAGGTCCCCGCACAGCGGAGGTGGGCGCCGGGGATACAATGCAGACAGCCTGGCGCCAGGCCTGTGTGTTTAAACCCAGAGTTGGATTCCACAGGGCAGCTGTGTGAGTCATCGGGGTGGGCACCCTGGGGCCCCGGAGGTGGGAGGTGGGGGAGGGAATGCTTTCAAGGAGACCATGACCCGGGGTTGAGGGCTGGGCGGGCAGAACCAGCTGTCTGAGCTCAGCCTCTGGGCAGATTCCTGAGATGCCAGGCACATTCCGACCTGAGAAAACACACACACTTCCACTTCCCGTCTTCCCACCCCAAGCGGGGGTCCTTGGGCACATAAGCTGGGGGCTGCTGGAAGGTTCACTCAACCAGGGACTCAGAGGCTAACGGGCTGGGAGCTGCTGCTGACTCGGACCAACCCAGAGGCCACACCGGGGCTAACTTTCCGGTGCTATCTCAGCTGCACTAAATTCCACGCCTGGACTGAATAAACACCTACTTCAAAGCGTTATGACCTCTGAGCCAGTAACAAACAGAGGACTGAAGTCCCGCGTCAATGCTGTCAGGCCGTTTGGAGAGGATTTGGAGAGCAGACAAGCAGAGCCTACGTCCCTGGGTAAAATTCCCCAAGAGAGGCACCAAGTCAGCCGTCAATGCTGTCAGGCCAGGCCGTTTGGAGAGGATTTGGAGAGCAGGCAAGCAGAGCCTACATCCCTGGGTAAAATTCCCCAAGAGAGGCACCAAGTCAGATAGGAAGCTGATTACATCAAGTCTTCTTAAAGCTCTTTTTTTTTTTTAAGCCTCACCCAAGGGTATGTGTGGGTTTTTTTAAATTGATTATTTAGGGAGAGAGGAAGGGGGAAAGGAGAGAGGGAGAGGGAGAAGGACGGGGAGAAGGTTGCCTCCGTACACTCCCCAACCCGGGATGGAATCTGAAACCTAGGCCTGTGCCCTGACCAAGAACCGAACCTGCCACCTTTGGTGTTTGGGATGATGCTCCAATCAACCGAGCCCCCCGGCCAGGGCTTGGCCTTTTGTTACGATGAAGCAGGAAAGAGAGAAAGTGACTTGTTCTCAAGTCACTCCTTGTGCCTGACACCGAGCAGCGCCTTGTGCTGGAGGGTCAGGGCACCTGAGTTGGTCTTTGCTCTCAGTACAGGTAATACGCACCCGTCCCCTGCAGCCCAGAGCCCAGCTCGTAGGGTTTTTCATCATGCTCGCTCATGTAATCACCCCAACTCTGAGCATTTCCACCCCACCACACAGATAAGCAGACTGAGGCGGGGGCAGGGGGCACACGTAAGGCCACACAGCTGAAAACTGCCAGAATAAAGAACGCTGCTCTGATGTTACATCTCCCTGAGCTCTTTCCCTAACCCCACGCTCCCTCCGAGTTGCTGTGATGAGGGATGTGGAGGTGAAATTCTCAAAGCGAAATCCACTCACTCACCTGCACGTTCCACCCGGAGACCCGGTGCCCCAGGGGGCCTGGGCAGGGCTGCCCTTGGACTTGGCGGTCTCCCTGCCAGCCTTCCCAGCGCTGCCCGGCCATGGCCAGCCCCCAGCTCCCTCCCCCTTTCCCAGAAGGCTCGGAGCCTCACCCAATCATTCAAACCACGTGTGCAGAACTGCGCTGACCGACCGTGAGCCGCCTGCACGCAGACCTGGGGGTCAGGGGAGGAACAGCCATCTGGAGGCGGCCGGAAACCCAGGCTGGAGCTGCCGCTGAATGCGGCTCTGTAATCGGCTCTGTAATTGCTGGTGGCAACCTGTCCTTACAGGTGATTGCCACTCAGAAAGACCCGGCGGTGCCACAAAATTCAAAAGCTCAGCTCCTCCTGCCCTTCCCCTGGGCCCCTGCTGAGCTTTCTCACTGCCCGGCCCCTGGCCCCCCTGGGGCTCACAGCCCAGGTCACTGTAACCTGGCAGACCTCAGAGGTGGGTCACCCCAACTCGACCCCCAAGAGTCACACGGCCCCCAGAACACCTACTGGGAAGAGGCTGGCCCTAGGGTGCCCCTGCCCACAGCCCAGCTCAGCAGAGGGTGGGAGAGGCAAGACCGATGGGAAAAGCCCACAGAAAGTGGGGCCTGAGGAAGTTTCCAGTTCCTGCTCCCTCCACCGCTTGCTCACTAGCCTGGGTGGCTTTGACAGGTTACCCAAGCTCTCTGGACCTCAGTTTCCCCTTCTGTAAAATGGGAAGAATGACAATACTCCCTTCCGGGGCTGGGTGAAAAGTGAGATTCGTATAGGCCAGCGGTTCTCAACCTGTGGGTCAAGACCCCTTTGGAGGTCGAACGACCCTTTCACAGGGGTCACCTAAGACCATCCTGCAGATCAGATATTTACATGACGATTCATAACAGTAGCAACATGACAGTGATGAAGTAGCAACGAAAATAATTTTATGGTTGGGTCACAACATGAGGAACTGTATTTAAAGGGCCAGAAGGTTGAGAACCACTATAGGCAACCCCGTAGAGTCCTCAACCAATTTAGGGGCCGCGATTATTACTGAGTTCAGCAACGTACAAAGTCCCTTCGCCAAATCATAGCAGGAGAGAGAGAGGATGGGAGGGAAGGGGAAAAGGAGATGAGCAGGTCTTCATCTCTAATAACTCATGTCAGAAGGGAAGGGCCAGGAGGGGGGAGATAAACCTGGGGCCTGTACGTTTGTGGCACTCGGGGGGGAGACAAATACACAAGGAGACGAATGTGGAGGGGACAGGTGCACACTCTTCGGTTTGCAGAATTGTGGGGTGTGGGCTCGATCCCCAGTGTGGGGCGTGCAGGAGGCAGCCGATCAATGATTCTCTCTCATCATTGATGTTTCCGTCTCTCTCTTCCTCTCCCTTCCTCTCTGAAATCAATAAGAATATATTAGAAAAAAAAAGGACTAGAAAAGTGTTGGCTGGTGTGATGGAGAAAGTAAATGCATTTTTTTCTCTTAAAAGCAGTTGT
>NW_005358689.1:1054295-1055725 GCF_000412655.1 Myotis brandtii
AGGAGGAGGAGGAGGAGGAGGAGGAGGAGGAGTTGTTGTTTCACACCAGAGTCCAGGCCAGGGACACCCTCCTCTCCTGCGGGGTCTGTGAGGCCGGGGCCAGGGGAGGAAGGGCGTGGGTTGGACAGCCTGGCAGGCAGGTGCTGTGGGCTGGAGTCCCGGCAGATTAAAGCTCTGACCTCAGGCAGTGACCCTGGGGATCTCGGTCGGTTGGCTGCAGGGAAAGGGGCACAAAGATGAAACCTGCACCAGGTGGCTCCCTCCTGGCCCAGGGCCTGGCTGCGGACACGGACACGGACACGCCAGGCAGCTGCCTGGGGGGACCCCCTGCTGAGCGTCCCGAAGTTGCCGCCCAAGTTCAGAGTGTGAGTGTGAGCCTTAGGCCTCCGCACCCTCCTCTCCCCCCTTCCCTCTGGCTTTGGGGGCCGGAAGGGAGAGGGGACCCGGGGTTCGCATCTGTGAGCAGCCACAGGAGGCTCAAGTCTCCTGGGGATGGGATGTGAGTGGGGCACCCCCCTCCCTCCACAGCCGCTGATTTGCGTGGGGGGATTCCGGCCTGGGGTGCCCATTCCTGGGCCGCTGCCAGGCGTGAAACATCTGCAGAAGGGACAGCCCCTGTGACTCATCAGCCGCCATCACACAGGCCTGGGCTCCTGGCAGGGCGGGTACTTCCTCTAGAGCAGTGGTTCTCAACCTTCCTAATGCCGCGACCCTTTCATACAGTTCCTCATGTTGTGGTGACCCCCAATTTCATTGTTACAAATCGAACATAATTAAAGCATAGTGATGAATCACAAACACAATATGTAATTATATATGTGTTTTCCGATGGTCTTAGGCGACCCCTGTGAAAGGGGCGTTCGACCCCCAAAGGGTCGCAACCCACAGGTTGAGAACCGCTGCTCTAGAGCCGGCCCTCCACCAGCTTCCAGGGGTGGCCCTGGCTCCGCAGGACTTCTGTCCCCTGCCTTTTAAAGCTGGGGCTCTGGTGGCCCAGGTGGCCTCCCTCCCTGGGGGGCAGGTGGTCCCTGCAGGCAGAGTGTCAGGTCTGCTGGCCACGGCGGACACCTGGGTCTCAGAAAGGGCCCAGCTCAGCCAGAAGCAGCATCCGTATCTGGTCGGGCTGTCACTGACCCAGCTGTCCCCACGGCCCGCGAAGGAACAAGGCCCTAAGGGACAGGGCAGCAGATTCATCCCCCACGGCCTCTCCAGCCATCCCACATTTTGTTCTCTACAGTCTGAAAGGGGAAAGATGATATTTCAGCGCAGTTTTGCTTTGTGTTTCTCTTACAATGAGTGAGGGTGAGCCCCTTTAAAATGTGTGAGACACGCCCTGACTGGTTTGGCTCAGTGGATAGAGCGTCGGCCTGCGGACTCAAGGGTCCCAGGTTCGATTCCGGTCAAGGGCATGTACCTTGGTTGCGGACACA
>NW_005358689.1:1055907-1057609 GCF_000412655.1 Myotis brandtii
CATGGCCCTAGCTGGTCTGGCTCAATGGATAGAGTGTCCGCCTGGGGACTGAAGGGTCCCAGGTTCGATTTGGCCAAGGGCATTCGATCCCCAGTAGGGGGCGTGCAGGAGGCAGCCAATCAATGATTTTCTCTCATTGATGTTTCTCTCTCTCTCCCCCTTACTCTCTAAAATCAATAAAGTATATTAAAAAAATAAAATGTGTGAGACAGCAACTTTTCCTTTCTTCCACAACTCGGCTCTGTCTTTGCCCATTTTTCTACTGATCCCTCATTTTTTTTCTCTGTTTCTATAAAGTTTATAACTTTTGTTCTGGGATCTGAGTAACAGATATTTCTGAGTAACAGATATTTTTCCATTATTTTCATAGTTTGACTTTGCTGATTGTGAGGTTTGCTTTACCATGTCGTGTTTTTGTTGTTGTTGTTGTTGTTTTTTACTTTGATGTAGTTAAATTCATCATTGGAGAATTCTGTGGCTTCCAGGTTATAATTCGGTAGCTGAGCTCCACTCTGAGTTTATAATAGAATTCTCCGCTGGTCTCTTCCGGAATGTTTATGGACTTATGCAAATAATTACACTTATAATATCATCATAATGTAAATATATCATCATAACGTAAATATAAATTAAAATATATGATATCAATACATACATATATAATACATATGCAAATAATACAAGTCTAGATTTATCGTACTTCTGTGACTATAGTAAAATATATATTTAAGATAGGTGATGTTAAATGTTTATAGATAAGTATTATCCCAGTTAGAATTTAGCCCTGTGACAAGATGAGCTATGACTTGATTTTTTTTCTAAGTGGCTACTCGGCTGTTGCAATTCTATTTGTGAATCATCTATCTTTCCTGGTTCCTGTGTGTGAAGCTGTTTCCGGGCCTCTATTCTGTGCCGTTCACCTGTCTGTGTCCTTACGCACAAGTTCAGTGCTGATTTAATCCCTCCGGCTTTGCCTGTTCTGAATATCTGACAGGCAGACTCCCTTGCCTTTGAGAATTTTTCTGGCAAAGCTTTATGTTTAGTTTTCTCCTATTTATAAACGTCAGAATCAGCTGAGTTCCAAAATTTTTTTTAAAAAAATCCTCTTGCTATTTTTATTGGGATTGCATTAAATTTAGAGACTAACTTAAGAGGAAGTGGCATTTTTACGATGGTGACTCTAGCCGAGGACATGGGCCACTTTTTAAGTCGGTAAATGATCGCCCGGAAGAGGTACAGCCTTCGACCACTCCCCACCCCTCACGTCTCTTCCTCTCGCTCAAACTCACCTTTGGCCCCTGTGTTCTCAGAAGCCCCAGCTGCCCAGCGGGCTCCTCACTCCATAGTTCCTCACCCCAGGCCCAGCTGGGTGAGGACAAGGCCTGTGACCACACGGTTCTGGGTCTCAGAACTGAATTCTCCCGTCACCACCAATGACTGTCCCAACAAAACACTCTCCCCCCCAGCCTGGCCTCCGAGCTGCCCCAGCCCTCCTCCTGTCTGAGGCGTGGCCAGGGCTTCCAGGTGCAGAGGCGGACAAGATGCTGAACATCCCCGCACGCTGTGCCCACAGGTGACTGCTGGCTGTTGGCAGCCATCGCCTCCCTCACCTTGAACGAAGAAGTCCTGGCGAGAGTCGTCCCCTTAAACCAGAGCTTCCAGGAAAACTACGCCGGGATCTTCCGCTTCCAGGTGACTTTGG
>NW_005358689.1:1058233-1058619 GCF_000412655.1 Myotis brandtii
GAGGGGGGGCTGGGTCTGGAGGCAGGGCCTGGGGGTGGGAGCAGGTCCCCTGGTGTGGCCGAGAGCTCAGTCCTCAGTGTTTGCATACACCTGTGAGCAATGCAGTTTGCAAAGGACAGAGAAGCAGCAGAAAGCTCCTGCCTGCTCTTGACCCTGTGAGGGTGGCCAGGGCGCCCTGGTTCAGGCGAGGAGGGAGGTAGATAGGACAGGTGCTCAGGGAGTAACTGGGGGTTAAAAAGGTTATTATTTGGGGTCTGAACCCCAGTGTTAAGGAGCTGCTCACTGCCCTTTTATGCTGGTCAATGAGAAATGTTCGTAAAAGCTGAAGGGGCAGGGCAGAGTGCTGGCGGGGGTGTGGTTGGGGGGGCGGGGACCAGGGCCGCTGT
>NW_005358689.1:1058643-1063863 GCF_000412655.1 Myotis brandtii
GGAGGGGGGGGGGGGGGGGGGGAATGGGACAGATGCAGCTGAGGCTCGTCTGGGTCCCCGTGCTGCCCCCGGCTGCCCCAGCCACCCCTTCCCTCCCTGTGCCCAGTTCTGGCAGTACGGCGAGTGGGTGGAGGTGGTGGTGGACGACAGGCTGCCCACCAAGAACGGGGAGCTGCTGTTCGTGCACTCGGCAGAGGGCAGCGAGTTCTGGAGCGCGCTGCTGGAGAAGGCCTACGCCAAGTAAGTGCCGCGGTCCCTGTGGCAGCGCCAACCCCCTCACCGCCCGCCGCCCCCAGCTGCCCTGGATTCGGGAAACAGCAGGAACCATTCCCAGGCGACTTTGAGAAACAGACCTATCCTATTGAAGGACTTCTTGGGCCCAAATCGGGCTCTGAATTCAAGGCGATAATGCATGCAGGGCCTGGCCTCGTTACGCAACTGCCCAGTGACCACTAGGCCATTGTCACCGCGGCCACAGGAACAGACCATGGCGCTGAGCGTGCCGACTGCTATGCCCTGGCAGGTCACACTGCATTTTTGCCAGCTGAACAGGAAAGCCTTCTTGCCAATGGGCCACACCATCCATCGCAGGGGTATGGACGGGAGGGAAGTTTGCCCGGGACATACGGTGTCTCTGATCAGAAATGGTTTCCATGCTCTTCCCAGCTGTGTCCCACCCCACGAGGCCCAAAGCCCAGGCGTCCAGGGTGCAACACTGCCCATTGCCAATGGGAAGGCCCACATCAGCCCCCCCTCACCAGCCCCCCCAGAATGGCCTCGTCCTGGCCATGCGGCCTGGGCTCAGTCCATCAAAGTGACCGGCTCTCAGGCGCCGGGGTCTCTGTTCTTACTGCCCCTGCCAGCGAGGAGGGCCGGGACCCACACACCCCGCTGTGAGGATCTAGCCCTGAGAGCCACTCCTCGGTCACATGCTCAAACAGTAGAGTTAGTAGAGCCCCAGGGCGCCCAGAGTGCCAGTGCACTGCCTGTGCTCGGGAAAGTGCCTTCGTTATTGAATTGTTGTCGTTTTTCAAGCTACAAATGCCAAACAGCCAACTGGCAGGCCTCCCCTCTCCTGTCACGAGTAAGAAGGATCAATACGGGAGGTGGGACCACATCATCACCAGGGCCTTCCAACTCTCATCTGCTGTGAGGTTTTCAAAAAAAACCTTTCAAAGTACCAGGGAAACGGTAGCTGTGGAGACGGTAACTTGCCCTCGTGGGCACCCTGAGTTGGAGACAAGCCCAGGAGAATCTGGGCAGAGGGTCCCTGGGGCATCCAATGAAGGCCGCCAGGGGTTGCTAGGCAACAGCCAGGCTGCATCCAGAAGGGGAAGCATTGAGAGGCGAGGAGTCAGGTGGCGGCAGCACCTCTTCCCCTCCCGTAGGATCAACGGGTGCTATGAAGCGCTCTCAGGGGGCGCCACCACCGAGGGCTTCGAGGACTTCACGGGAGGCATCGCCGAGTGGTACGAGCTGAAGAAGGCCCCGGCCGACCTGTTCAGGATCATCCAGAAGGCTCTGCAGAAAGGCTCTCTGCTGGGCTGCTCCATCGATGTAAGTGCGGGCCTCCCTGCCCCCCCTACCCCACCTATCCGCTCCGGTCCGGTCTGCTCTGGCCGGAGTGAGCCCCCAACAGCGCCCCAGGGAACCCACTGCCCCAATGTGCAACTCTAGCCAGCCCTGCCCACCTTAGCGAGCATCGCCTGGAACCCAGGGGTTGCTAGGCAACAGTCTCCCCCAGGCCACGCCCTCCGCGGGCCACGCCCCTGCAGTAGTGGGGCCCGCATCCGTGTCCCAGTGAGCGATGGGGGAGGGATGGGGGCAGGCAGGGTGCGCCCAACCCGGCTGACCCCCCCGCGTTCCCAGATCACCAGCATTGCGGACTCGGAGGCCATCACGTACCAGAAGCTGGTGAAGGGGCACGCGTACTCCGTCACCGGAGCCGAGGAGGTAACGCCCGCGGGGATTTTCAGGGGGTTCGCTCCCTAACGTAACACAAAGGCCAAAGCACGCTTTTGGCTGTGACTGCCCAGGGCGGGGGAGGCGCGGGTGGCGAGTTCCCGCAGTTGTTTTCTGAATAGGCCTCGCATTCCTGAGGTCCAGACAGGACTCGCTGGGCGTCCTGGCCGGTCCCTTCCAGAACCTCGGTCCCCCGCCCGGTGTTGCCCCCTGCTGCCCGGTGCTGCCCTCTGCCGGCCGCAGGCTCCGAGCCCGGCGCTGGGATTTTACTTGGTTTTAGAACCACCTTACTCTATGGACCAGTTACAAGAAAGAAAGGATACTTTCCTCTGCTTAGTGCTTTACACCCTCTAAAGCAGTGATGGCGAACCTATGACACGCGTGGCAGAGGTGACACGCGAACTCATTTTTTTTGGTTGATTTTTCTTTGTTAAATGGCATTTAAATATGTAAAATAAATATCAAAAATATAAGTCTTTGTTTTATTATGGCTGCAAATATCAAAAAATTTCTATATGTGACACGGCACCAGAGTTAAGTTAGGGTTTTTCAAAATGCTGACACGCCGAGCTCAAAAGGTTCGCCATCACTGCCCTATAGACTCCCTGTGTATGTCTCCCCCAAATATCCTTTATAGAGCGTCCCCCCATCCAGGATTCAGTCAACAGCCATGCACCGCATTGCTTATCACCAGCCATCAACTTCCCTGAGCTCCTGTGACACATGCATCCTTTCACAGCCAGTTAAACTGAGGCTCAGAGGTCAGGTGTCAATGCAGAGTCCAGAACAAGTGCATGTGTGCCCCGGGCTCTCGGAGCGCGGGGTCCTGAGAGCCGTCACAGCTGGGCAGCAGAGGGGCCCCGCCTTTTTGCGGATCCCCTCCCCGCTTATAACATGGACTCAACCCCCAGGGCTCAAGGAGGCAGCTTTGGGCCCGAGAACCCCCAGGCCTGGCTTGAACTCGACCCCTCCCTCCCTCCCCTGCTGCAGGTGGAAAGCAGAGGAAGCCTGGAGAAGCTGATCCGCATCCGGAACCCCTGGGGAGAGGTGGAGTGGACCGGGAAGTGGAATGACAAGTGAGGAGCGCAGCTGGGGCTGGGCGGGTGCGTCCTGCTGGGCGGCTCTGGGGAAAGGAGGGAATGAGCCCCGGGAGCACGGGCCACGCCGAGTGGGGTCCACGGGGCAGGTGGTCCCTCGAAGGCGCTTTTAACCAGCGCACCCCGGCCACCGGTGCCTTTATAAGGCCCAGGGCCCCTGTTGGTGCTCATTCCTTTCATCCTCCCGCGCTTCGCCCCTCCCTCGCTCAGGTTCTCCTGCTATTGGACCTTCAGGGGGGAAATGCCCCTCTCTTCCCCCAAGCGCTTGTTCTGGTCCAAGGACGTAAACTTTGTGCCTAAGACCAGAGCAAAGCCCTTCCTTCCGGTGATTTCTGGGGCTCCCTGGTGGGGTTACACCTGCGACTGGGTCCCAGGTGAGCCCCTCACGTGACCTTCCCCCTCCTCCGCCACCACCCAGCACCTGCAGTTCTAACACCTGCTCCCTGGCCGCTCCCACGGCAGAGACCCCAGCTGGGGCCTCCGGGTCAGCCGTCAGATTGTCAGTGACCCCTTGAAATTGCTGCCAGTGCCCGGCTGGCGTGGCTCAGTGGCTGAGCGTCGAAGGAGGTCACAGTTCGATTCCGGTCAGGGCACATGCCCGGGTTGTGGGCTCGATCCCCAGTAGGGGGCATGCAGGAGGCAGCCGATCAATGACTCTATCCCATCATGGATGTTTCTCTCTCTCTCTCTCCCTTCAATGAATCACCTTGCTCCACGCACGTCTCCGCCATGTGTGCGCCACCTTCCTCCCTTACTGGGGTCTGGGCCCTCGGAGGCCAGACAGCCCGTCCCTGGTCCTCAGTTTGGGGGAGCCTTGGGGTCGCCCTGTATTAGTTACTAATGCATCTCCCGTGGCTTGGTTTCCCAGCTGCCCGAACTGGAACACCGTGGACCCAGAGGTGAGGGAAAGGCTGACCAGACGGCATGAAGACGGAGAATTCTGGTGAGATGATCAGAGGCTTCGGGGAAAGAGGGGTCTGCCCCGAGATCTTTACTAGAAACTCAGTGAGATTAGGTGGCGAGGGCCCCGGGGCATGGGATCCGGGGTTTGTTGTTTTAAATCACGACAAGACCCTGAACACAAAAACTCTCAAAGCTCTTCTTCAGTGTGTCCCTCTCCACCGGGGGTTCAGAGCTGAGCAGGCTCACGGGGGCAGCCGAGCAGGCCCTGGGGTCGTGTTCAGCTCCCAAGAGAAGACAGGGCACTTCTCTGGAGGGTCGTCCATCTCCTTAAGAAGCTGGTCCCTTGACCTTGGCTGGTTTTGTTCAGTCGTTAGAGCGTCAGCCTCGGACTGAAGGGGCTCGATTCCGGTCAAGTTGCAGGCTGCATCCCGGGCCCTGGTCGGGGCGTGTGTGGGAGGCAACCAATCGATGTGTCTCTCTCACATTGATGTTTCTCTCTGAGTCTCCCCCCCCTCCCTTCCACTCTGTGTGGAGGCAACCAATCGATGTGTCTCTCTCACATTGATGTTTCTCTCTGAGTCTCCCCCCCCTCCCTTCCACTCTCTCTAAATATCAATGGGGAAAAAAAACAAAACAGACCCTTAGTGAGGATTAACAAAACAAAAAGAAAAGAAAAGAAACTGGTCCCGTAGCTCAATAGACCTACACATGTGTGTGTGTCTGTGCCACTCTGGCCACCTCCCTCTGCAGACACCTTGCCATTTACCAAGCAAGTGCCCGTGTGCTGTCTCGTTTCATTCTCCGGGTCTGGGGGCTCCCCCTGGCTGCTCTGCCTGGCCCTGGTTAAGATGATGGGTGTGCCCGCTCGTAACCCCGATGCCCGGGCCCCTCCTTTGCCAGGATGTCTTTCAGCGACTTCCTGAGGCAGTACTCCCGCCTGGAGATCTGCAACCTGACTCCGGACACGCTCACGGCCGACAGCTACAAGAAGTGGAAGCTTACCAAGATGGACGGGAACTGGAGGCGGGGCTCCACCGCGGGAGGCTGCCGGAACTACCCGAGTAAGGCCCCCCCCCCCCCTCCCCGACGGGCACATCGCAGCCCCCGGGCCCCTGGGACCCTCTGCCTTCTTTGTCCCTGGGTCTCCGTCGCGACACCCTTCCCTGTTTTCTCAGCCCCATCACCTCCTGCACTCACCTGCCTCCTGTCCGGGCTGGACCCAAGCCTGGCTGTTTCTGTGATGCCCTCGCCACGCCCC
>NW_005358689.1:1064905-1091841 GCF_000412655.1 Myotis brandtii
GCCCCTGGGACCCTCTGCCTTCTTTGTCCCTGGGTCTCCGTCGCGACACCCTTCCCTGTTTTCTCAGCCCCATCACCTCCTGCACTCACCTGCCTCCTGTCCGGGCTGGACCCAAGCCTGGCTGTTTCTGTGATGCCCTCGCCACGCCCCAGAGCCCCTGTGCCATGGCCTCCCTCCACACCCACCAAGGCAGCACTCAATCCCACCTCGTGCCTGTGGGCCTCTTTAAAGATAAAGTGTTTTTATTGATTTAGAGAGAGAGGAAGGAAGGAGAGAGGTAGAAACATCAATGGGCTGCCTCCTGCACGCCCCCTACTGGGGACGGAGCCCACACCCCAGGCATGTGCCCTGACCGGGAATCGAACCAGTGACCTCTTGGTGCAAGGGTCGATGCTTAACCACTGAGCCACACCGGCCGGGCGGGGGTCTCTTTATCCACCAGCCCTGCTGGGAGCCTCATCCCCTGGGCATGTCCAGACCCTAGCTGTTGCCCAGCAACTCCAGCGCCCAGTTCACTTGGCTGATGCTGATGGGCCCTGCTCAGACGGGGTAAGGGCTGACTTCTCATCTGGTCCGCCCTCCGCCCTCCATCGGGTCTCCTGGCTCTCCTGCCTCGATGGCCCAGCCTCCTCTCCCCTGGCTCCTCCGAAAGGATCTAGTCATGATGGCATCTGCCCCGTATGGCGCACACCTGGGCACTGGGAACACCCGTTGTTCCATGTCATCTTCACGGCCAGGTCTGGAGGCAGGGCCCGGAGGATCACCTGCATCTCTAAGATGAGGGCAGAGAGGTCACGTGACTTGCCCCAGGCCGCTCAGCTGGCTGGGATTCGAACCCGCCGCCTGGCGGTGGCATCGGTGCTTTGAGTACTGTGGTGGCAGGTCCTGGTCCCATACTGATGGTCTGTTACCAACGAGGAAACTGGGCTCCGTGTGGCTCGCCTGGGCCCCAGAGCAAGGAGTCGGCCGGGGACCAGCTGGCCAGCACCTCTGGCTCTGGCTTCCAATCCTTCCCTCCGGGGTGCAGCCCCAGGTGGCAGCTGCAGGGCCACTGGCAGGCCCTGGGCCCACTGGCTCAGGGACCACACTTTCCCTGTCCAGGCAGAAAATGCATTTAGCTTTGTGGGCCGTGCATTCGCTGTGGCCACTCCTCCCTTTACTGGTGTAGCCGGAGGGAGGCGGCCGTATGTAAATGCATGGATGTGGCTGTGCTCCAATAACATTCATTTACAACCCAGGCCACCAGCAGCCTGCGGAGCCAGACTGCCAAGTGCCGCCCTCGGGGACGCCACAATTAGTTTTATTCCGTTAGGTGAGGGAGGCGATCGGCACGGCTGTCCTTAAACATGAATGAATCTCAGGTCCCTCTAGAAATGGGTGTGGAGGTGGGGAGGGCAGACACCTGGGGAGGGGGGTGGGCAAGGGGACACAGAACAGGGGTGTTCCTGGCGCCTGGGTTCCCCGAAGGGAGCGGGAGCTAGTCCCCAAGTCTCCTCAGCCAGGCCCACCCGTGACCTCTAATCGGAGCCGGGAGGGGGGGACCCCGAGGGGTGCCGCAGCTCTCACCACCCTGTTCCAGGTGAGAAAGCCGACCTCCAGGACCAGCCAGCCTGGGCTAGCGAGAGGGAACCGCAGGGAAGTTTCTAGCTGAGGTCCCGAAAGACTCAGACAGCCCCCCATCACCCGGGCTCCCCTGCCAGCTGCCCACTAGTCCCACCTCCGTGCTGGTCCCTCTGCCCAGGGTCTGCTGCTGGCCCCGCCTCTCCACCCTCTGTCCCCAGAGACAAGGGCAGAGCCCCCCTCACCCCCCGGCCATGCACCTGCTCAGGGCTGGGCGTCCCGGCCTGACCTGCCCGCCCTCTGGCGCAGACACCTTCTGGATGAACCCGCAGTACCTCATCAAGCTGGAGGAGGAGGACGAGGACCAGGAGGACGGGGAGCGCGGCTGCACCTTCCTGGTGGGGCTCATCCAGAAGCACCGGCGGCGGCAGCGCAAGATGGGCGAGGACATGCACACCATCGGCTTCGGCATCTACGAGGTGCGTGGGGGGCGCTGACGTCCAGCAGGTCCTCTCGCCTCCTTGCTCGCCGCCTACCCCTTCCTCCTTCCTCCTTTGCTCCTCTCAGCCCCCTGAGGAGCCCCACGCAGAACTGGAGAGGGGGCCCCAGGCAGGGGGCGGGCCCCTAGCCCGGGATGCACCCGCCCGGCCTGGCTGCTTGCTGGCTTCCTCCTGCCTGGGGCCCTGCACTCCCTGGTGGGAGGCGGGTGTGGCTTCGGTGTGGCCGACTGGGTGATCTTAGCCAAGTCACTGCAAAGCTCCGTGCCTCAGCTTCATGCTCCACAAAATGGGAATGGTGCCATCATGGCTTGTCGACGTTGTTGCTGGGGCATGAGGTTTTTTAAGTGTGGGATGGTGTGAGGATGGTGTGCCGATGCAGTTACCACTGCTGAAGCTACAGAGGAAAGGGACAGCAAAGGCGGCAGTCCCCGCGGTGGCGTGCCCGTGCACATCTGGGCGTCGGAATTAAGCGTGCGCTTCTCTGTCTTTGCAGGTTCCGGAGGAGGTACGTCTGGCATGCGTCAGCCCCCAGCCCTGGGGCTCAGGTTCGCCAACACGTAAACGGCTTAGACTGTCGGCTCGGGGGTCTTGTGACGGGTGGCAGGGGCTGGTCCCTGGCCCCTCTAGGGCCCTGGCGAGGTGGCTCAGGCCCCCGTCCTGCGGATGTGAGCTCGGCGTGGGGAACCTCAGGCTGCCTGCCCCAGGCCAGCAGAGGCCAGGCGTGGCTGAGTTCTGGGTGGACGATCTCTGGTCCTGGGACCACAGGAGGCTCTTCCTGAGCCCCGGGTGTTCTTAAAACGCGCCTGAAGGCCCGGCCGGTGTGGCTCAGTGGTTGAGTGTCAACCTATGAACCAGAAGGTCATGGCTCAATTCCCGGTCAGGGCACATGCCCGAGTTGCAGGCTCCATCCCCAGTGGGGGGCATGCAGGAGGCAGCCGATCGATGGTTCTCTCTCATCATGGATGTCTCTATCCCTCTTTCTCTCCCTTCCTCTCTGAAATCAATAAAAAGATATTTTAAAAAAATGAGCCTGAAGGGAAAGGTGGACCCTGCAGTGAGAAGTCGATGTAGATGTGGACCGGAAACCCAGCTTCCTGCCACGTGGACGCTCACTGTCCCCGAGAGTCACTTCGGGGCACGTGAGGTCCCTCGGAGGCCTCAGCGGGCTTTGTCGCGTTTAAGGGAAAAGTCTGCCGACGTCACCGCTGTCATCGCGAGAGCGAGAGCCACGTGGAGGTGGGGCCCGGCCCGCCCTCCACGCCCACTTGTTTCCGTTTGTCCATCAGTTGGCCGGACAGACCAACATCCACCTGAGCAAGAAGTTCTTCCTGACGACCCGGGCGAGGGAGCGGTCGGACACCTACATCAACCTGCGGGAGGTGCTCAACCGCTTCAAGCTGCCGCCGGGCGAGTACGTGGTGGTGCCGTCCACCTTCGAGCCCAACAAGGACGGGGACTTCTGCCTGCGGGTCTTCTCCGAGAAGAAAGCCGACTACCAGTAGGTTCTCTCACCTCCTGGCTCCCCGCCCCCCCTTCCTTCCGGGCTGTCGCTGGCCTGTCCCAGGCGGGGCTCCTGCCTCTCTGAGCGTCAGGGTCTTCTTCTGCGACACCCACCTGCTTGGAGGGGGTCGTGTGGGGTTGCTGGATCGAAGGACTTCAGTGTTAAACTCAGGGAAGCAGGGGAACCGGCCACACGGAGGACATCTGTTAGACACGGGTGGTTATGGAGCAAATTGCAGAATCCGAATTCGCAGAATCATCACGTTGTTATTGTCAGTTTAATGGCCAATGTCAGACTAGCTGCTGACATGGTCCCATCATGTGGAGAAACCTGGGGAGCCTTGAGCCCCTCAACTCTCCTGCTGTCCAGGGTGAACGCCCCCCACCCTTGCACCATGGGACACCCCCCCCCCAACCCCACCGCAAAGGTGTCTGACTTCCTGGCCCCAGGATGTTAACTCTGATTCCAATCGCCAGCACCAAGAGGTCCCTTAGCCTCTCTTCTTCGCAGCGGCGGCACTTCGGTTAGGACTCTCGGGGGCCTAGTTTAAGATCCAGGGGCCCGAGGAAGACGTCCCTGAGCGGAAGTGCCCTCACCCGGGAGCAGGATGGTGCCCGGGATACACTGACCACGGCCGTGCTCCCAGTAGGGTCACCCATGGGCTCCGCGCGGCCTGCCCGCTGCAGCCCCGGGAGCCAGCAGGCAGCGGCGTCTGTCAGGGGGTCTCAGCGTGGAAGATCCACGGGGCCCAGGGTGTTTGGATGAAAAAAAAAAGCGGTTCCCAAGGCCGGGGAGCGAGTTGTCCAAGTACCGGCTCTGTGGGGGGGCGGGGGGCGCGGTGCTCTCTGATGACCACACCCAGCAAACAAACCAACCAACAATTCTCAGACTCTCCCAGCTGTTCGGCCGTCGCTCTTCCTTGGGGCATCTCCGCTAATGGGGGACGGGCCAGGACCCAGGGATGAGAGACTTCCGCCGGCCCGCCCCTCGCTGGACTTCACGTCCACCTGTCAGCTGTGGTTTCTGCAGCACGTCCTCCGCCCCACGCCCCTCCCAGTAACACGCAGCTTCCTTCTCTTTCCAGGGTGGTCGACGACGAGATCGAGGGCGACCTTGAAGAGGTACGTGGACCACCCGGGAGCGGAGGGGCAGGAAGGAACCCCAGGGTTCAGGGGGGTCACAGCTGGAAACCAAGGCCTCCTTCAGCGCCAATCCCCCCCACCCGCTGGGGCGAGTGAGGCCACGTGCGCGTGGGGGCCTGTGCAGGAGGCCCCGGTGCTGTGCTGATCAGCGTGAGATTCTCGCCACCGCCCTCTCTGGGCCTCGCTTTCTCTATAAAATGAAAGTGATTCAGTGACAGGTCCTGAAGGGCTGGGACAGACGCACAGGCAAGGCTCCGTCCTTCCAAGTGCAAAGTCGAGGGAGGAAAACACCACGGAGTCAATAGTTTAAAAGGGCCCCGTGGGCTCTGCTCACAGGCCAGCGTCCGATCCTCCCGGAACAGGCCGGCCGGCCCTCCCGTCCGAGTCCCGTTAGAGCAGCTCATAAAAGGCCGCGCGGTCGGATGTCCGAGAAGCCGCCTATGCGAGACGTTAGCGTCTATCTCAGTGATGGCGATCCTTTTGAGCTCGGCGTGCCAGCATTTTGAAAAACCCTAACTTAACTCTGGTGCCGTGTCACATATAGAAATTTTTTGATCTTTGCAACCAGAGTAAATCAAAGACATATATTTTTGATATTTATTTTATATATTTAAATGCCATTTAACAAAGAAAAACCAACCAAAAAAATGAGTTTGCGTGTCACCTCTGACACGCGTGTCATAGGTTCGCCATCACTGGTCTATCTCCTTCCTGCGTAGTTCCTGCTCCCGCTCATGGGTTTTCCTTTATCTCAACCCCCGAAACCTCACAGTCCAGGCCGGGAGTGAGGTCGAGAAGGGCCTGTGGTGGGGAGGGGAGCAGGCGCCTGCCCGTCACCTCGGGGGACCCGCTGTCCCTCATTTCCGTGTCTCACCTTCCAGCTCAATGTCAGCGAGGACGACATCGACGACGGGTTCAGGAGGCTGTTCGCCCAGCTGGCTGGGGAGGTAGGTGTCCCCAGACCTCTGTCGTGCTCTGGTTCTCGTCCTCAAGGCGACTTCAGGTTCAAGGGGAGAGGAAGCCCAGCTGGCGTGGCTCCGTGGCTGGGCGTCGACCTATGGACCCGTCTGATTCCCGGTCAGGGCACATGCCCGGGTGGCAGGCTCGATCCCCGGTGTGGGGCATGCAGGAGGCAGCCGATCCATGGTTCTCTCTCATCATGGATGTTTCTATCGCTCACTCCCTGTTCCCTCTTCTCTGAAATCAATAAAAATATTTTTTAAAAAATATGTCAGTAAAGAGAGGAAACAGACTGAACCGAAGCCGGGCGGGAGGAATTGCAGATGGAACTCAGGTTCCGCTCGGGTTCCTGCCCACGTCCCCCCGAGACCGCGGCCCGCCCCGGGCCCCGGGCCCCTCAGCTCTGCCTCTGCTCCTCCTGCCTCGATCGCCCGGTGGCTCTTCTATTTCCTTTCTGTTCCACTCCAACCGAGACGTGGAACTCGGCCCCTCATCCTTGATTTCCACAAAGATAATTGGGGGGATGGACAATGCGAGCCACTCACAACGGGCATTGGACTTCCCTTTTCTTACAAAATCCCTCAGCCATGGGGGCCTCCCTTGGCTACAAAGTTCTTCAGCCCGTTTTCTTCCCACGACTCCAAGAAAAAGCCACCCTAGATATTTTTTTTATAAATTCTTTTTAAAAAAATATATTTCTCATTTCTTTATTGATTTCAGAGAGGAAGGGAGAAGGAGAGAGAGAGAAACATCAATGATGAGAGAGAATCACTGATCGGCTGCCTCCTACACACCCCCCACTGGGGATCGAGCCTGCAACCCAGGCAAGTGCTCTTGGCCGGAATCAAACCTGGGACCCTTCAGTCCGCAGGTGGACGCTCTATCCACTGAGCCAAACCAGCTAGGGCAACCACCCTTGGTCTTCGTCAATGGGCTTGCCCCCAGTTACTCAGTGGAAGGGGGTGAGTGGAGACGCCTGAACCACTCCATGGAGCCCTGAGAAAGTGCTGGGCCTGCCCTGAGGGTCCGCGGGCCGGACCAGCTCACGGGGAGCCAGGGCCGAGGCTGAGAGGGCAAGGAAGGTGTGCTAAGGGGGAGGCGTGGGAACTAAGACCGCCAGCGCGGGAGGAGTGGAGAGTTGATCTCTATTCCCCATGCGGAGCGGGGATGACCACTGAGAGTCTGTGTTAGATCTGGGGTTGGGCGCCACCACCCTCCCTCCCCCGCCAGCAGCTCCGGGGGCCTCTGAGAGGTGCACACGCAGAGACCAGCCCAGACCTGCCGCATGCACGGCTCGCAGGGCACGTGGATGGCCCCGTGTGCCACGCGGCTCCCGGGACCAATAACCATGCCCTGCTTGCATGCCCACAGGATGCGGAGATCTCGGCCTTCGAGCTGCAGACCATCCTGAGAAGAGTTCTCGCCAAGCGTAAGTCTCCCCTCCGTGCAAACCCCTCACCCGCCCCTTCCCCTGCGGCCGCCTTGCCACATCTGGGCTGCTGTGCCTGCACCGTCACGCCCCCCTCCCAGTGGATGCCACCCCCGAGGAGTGGCTGAGGGGGGTCTACGTGACGTGATTCTCAAAACAACAAGGGTTCCGGGGCCTGGAGGTCACAGTCACTTCCCGGCTCCATGACTCACTGGCTTTGGGACCTAAACCAGGTCATAGAACCTTCCGGACTCAATTCCTTACCTGCTGGACAGTCATGTTACTACTTACCTCTTAAATGAGTAACGCGTAGAGCAAGCATGTCAAACTCCAAGGCTGACACGGGCCAAACAAAGACGGTCTAAGTGTCTGTGGGCCGCAAGAAAACAAAAGCTTCCGTTTTCATAGAAACGTAGGTTTATTTCGATAGAGACACGCTGAATACAAAGGGCTGAAATAAAGGAGTCATCGTTCACATAAAATAATAGAACATTTTAATAAAAGTTAATATTTTTTTTCCTGAATGTTAACTTACCAGACACTGAATAACTGCACAAATTAATAAGCATAATGCAGATAAACCTATTTTTCTCGTTCTCTGAAAGCGAAATATTTCCCGTTGCGCACACCAAACAAGTCAGTCCAAGACAAATGATGTGGCCATCGACTGCTAAAATATTCGCTGCTGGTATTAGTGGAGAGAAATGGTGCGCCTGCGCGTAAGGCGCGTAAGGGAAATGAATGCAACACAATTAGATTATAGTAATCAGTCATTAGCCAACATTGCAGTTGGTTATTAATAATTATGTATAACAGGATATTGTAAAGATTAAGTTACGAAATTTTTATTAAACCGTTTCTTACATACCGTTATATTGGCTGGGCTGCAAAAATATTTGTTGTGGGCCGAATGCGGCCCATAGGCCATGAGTTTGACATGCTTGGCCTAGCAGAAAGCCCGCACCCCAGAAATGGTGGCTATTATGGTGAGTCATTGGCAACAAAAGGCTGAGCGGCCCGGACGATGGGAGCCGGGAAGCACCCCAAGTCCCTGCGTCCCCTGGCCGTCTTTAATGGGAAATCACTGATGGGGAGGCATCGATCAATAATGAGGGAAGATGAAAAATAATGGACCGTCTTATACTCAAACTAAGGGAATGACGTTAAAAAGCTGCATATCCTAAATGTGTAAGTGAGCCTAAGCCGGCCCGTTTCTCACTGGGAGAAATGTCCCTTCATTTGAGCCAGTGGCCAGGCAGGTGACGTCAAGGCCCCAGAAATGGCGGCTCTGGGCCCAGGCGGCAGGGCTTCCGCAGAGAAGGAGCAAACTGGACAGAGACCCGAGGGGCTGGAGGGCCAGGCTGAGCACAGCCTTATATAAGCAGGAAATATGCAAGGACTGATGGTTCACCTCCCCGCTGGTGACCAGTAGGGGGAGACACACACACACACACACACACACACACTAGGGGCACCAACCCCCCCCAGTCAAGAATCCTTATATACTTTTCCTATTATTGTAGGGATAGAAACATCAATGATGAGAATCATTGACTGGCTGCCTCCTGCACGCCCCACACTGGGGATCGAGCCTGCAACCCAGGCATATGCCCCGACCAGGAATCGCACCGTGACCTCCTGGTTCATAGGTTGATGCTCACCCCTGAGCCACACGGGGCTCCTATAACCTGACTCCCCCAGCTATGTTTCTGCCCCTCAGATGATCACAGGAGCCATGGGCCTTTGGTAAGATAGCAGCCCAGGAGCAGGGTGTGTGTCAAAAGGGGTAAGCCTGGGTCAGACACAGGCGTGCATGCTGCAGGCCTGAGCGTCAGCCCCGTGGGCGTCCCCAGCAATCCCCGGACTAACCCCAAAGACAAGTAGATCCCCCTCTTGGAGCCCAGAGCCCAGGGCCAGCAGGGTCTCTGGAGATACTGGCTCCCGCCCTGTGGTCACCAGACCAATGGCTGTTAGAGCTCCCGGAGTCACAGCTCCCACCAGGGGGATGGGCCAGTCCCTCCCCCGCTCCAATCTGCAGGGAAAACAAGGCGGTGGTGTTTCCCCACGGCCGCCAGGCACCGGTGAGGTCATAGGGCTCTTCAGACGTGTGGCCGCAGGAGCCACGTTGACTAAAGCCTCATTGTTTCCACACAGATGGAGGGTGGGGGTGGGAAACCAGGCCACTTGGCCTCTTGCTCCAGCCTCCCCCTGCCTCTGAGCTTGGGACCTCCCTCCCAGCTGCCTGGTGACTCCTGGCTGCCCATGCCCCACACAGCCCCCTGTCCACACCCCACGAGGGTGGGGGTGGGAAACCAGGCCACTTGGCCTCTTGCTCCAGCCTCCCCCTGCCTCTGAGCTTGGGACCTCCCTCCCAGCTGCCTGGTGACTCCTGGCTGCCCATGCCCCACACAGCCCCCTGCCCACGCCCCGCACACAGCCCCCTGCCCACGCCCCGCACACAGCCCTCTGCTCACACCCGAAAAGGGGTTGGGCCCAGACTGGCAGCTTTGAGACGGGTTAGGATCAGTGGTTCTCAACCTTCCTAATGCCGCAACCCTTTAATACAGTTCCTCATGTTGTGGTGACCCCCAATTTCATTGTTACAAATGGAACATAATTAAAGCATAGTGATGAATCACAAAAACAATATGTAATTATATATGTGTTTTCCGATGGTCTTAGGCGACCCCTGTGAAAGGGTCGTTCGACCCCCAAAGGGGTCGCGACCCACAGGTTGAGAACCTCTGGGTCAGGTTCTAACCTTAAGGAGGACGTGACAGAAACGGTGGGCTTCTCGCACGCCAGCACCAAGGAGAGGGGACCCGCCTGGGAGAGAACGGCGTCCCAGGTGGCTTCCGGGCCTCGGGGTTCTCGCTCGCCGGGCACAGGGAGGCTCGGAAAACGCCTGCGGCAGACGGGCCGAGTAAGCCCTCGGCCCAGCCCAGCCTCCACGAACTCACGTGCCCCCACTTTTCGTTTCCACGGGTGAGTCTGCACCAGGAGCACTTCAGGACGCAGTCATCGTTGTTTTACTTATTTTAAAAGCACCCGTGGGCCTGGCCGGCTCAGGTCAGTGGATAGAGCGTCAGCCTGTGGACTAAAGGGTCATGGTTTTGATTCTGGTCAAGGGCATGTACCTTGGTTGCAGGCTCCTCCCCGGCCTGGGTCCTGGGGCGCGTGCAGGAGGCAACCCATCGATGTGTGTCTCTCACATCGACGTTTCTCTCTGTCTTTCCCTCTCCCTTCCACTCCCCCTAAAAACCAATGGACAAATGTCCTCAGGTGAGGATGAACCGCCACCAGGAAAAGCACGGTGGGAGCCCCGCTTGCCCACGGTGAGCACACAGAGCAGGCAGGCGCCTCTGCACTGTCCCGGGCGGAGCCAGTAGCCAGATGTGCCACTTTACATCTTTCCAGTGGCCACTGTATCCAGAGGCGCCGATCCAGGACCCTGCCACCGTGGTCCTGGAAAGTTCTCTCGCCAGTGCGGCTGCAGGAGGTTTTCCTATCTCTTACCTTGTCTTCTAGGCCAAGATATCAAGTCGGATGGCTTCAGCCTGGAGACCTGCAAGATCATGGTTGACATGCTGGATGTATCCTTTCACGTGCCCCCGAGAACACGGGCCGGGGAGCTTGCCATGTCACCTGCAGAGAGAGAGCCAGGCAGGCTGCCCGCCAGAGAGGCCAACTGCTGTGTGGGTGTAGGACTGTTGTCACGAGGGGACGTGTGGGACTTCAGGGGAGGGAAAGCCAGGCCCCAGGATCAGAGGGCAGCGGGCGCGTTCCTGGGTCTGGGGCAGGACACTCCACGGTACGCCCACCTTCCTCTGCCCCCAGCGCTTGGGGGCGTTTCCACCTCTTCCTCCAGGAAAACACACTTGATCCTTGAACAGCAAGGGGCACCGGCCCCCCCACATCATTGAAAATCCTCGTGTAACTTTTGACTTCCTCAAAACTTAACTACTAATGGCCTACTGTTGACCGGAAGTCTGACCAATACCATCAACAGCTGATGTACACATATTGTGTGCGACAGGCATTATACACCATACTAGAGACCCGATGCACGAAATCTGTGCAAGAGTAGGCCTTCCTTCCTCCGGCTGCCGGCACCGGCTTCCCTCTGGCACCCGGGACCCGGGCTTCCCTCGCAGCCCCGGCTTCGTCCGGAAGGTCGTCTGGTCTAATTAGCATCTTACGCTTTTATTATTATAGATTCTTACACTAAAGTAAGCTGCAGGAAATGTTATTAAAGTCATAAGAGAAAATACACTTACAATACTGGGCACATTTATTGAAAAACATCCAAATCGGAGCGGACCTGCCCAGGTGCAGTCTGTTGTTGAGGGTCACCTGTATTCCCTCAGCCACATCTCTGATGCGCATGTGTCCTCTGGCCATGATGCTGTCGATGGTGGAGACGGAGCCCACCCTCCGCGAGCATCTCCTCACCCTTTGCTCTCGCCCGCGCCTTCCCGGCCCCGCCCCCCCCGCCTGCCCCCGGGGCAGACGCATCATCCATTTCCCGCCTTGTTCCTGATGCCCCTGAGAAGCGCTGGGCGGGGATGGTACAAACTTCTAAGAGGGTCTGTCTCATGGGCTCCCGGCGCCCACTGTGTAGCTCCCCTCCCAAAAGGCCTCTTAGAAATGTGCCCAAGAATACTCCCCGAATCGGCAAGCCACTAGAAACCACCGGAAGCCCCCTGCATGTCATCCGACAGCTCCTTTTCCGCAGGATCTGGGGTCCCTATGGCACCCCCAGACCAGTCAGCAAGCGGGGCGCAGGGAGCCAACAGGTGTCTCTCCGGCCCTCCCACCCCCGCGGGCGGGGTCCGCCAGAGCTCCTGTGGTCCCAGAGTGTCCAGTGTCTCCTTAACTGAAGGCAGTCCGACGGCAGCGGCAAGCTGGGCCTGAAGGAGTTCTACGTTCTCTGGACGAAGATTCAAAAGTACCAAGTGAGCGCGGGAGGACCAATGGCAGGGCCGGGGTTTGTGTCGGGGATGCGCTGCGCTCGGGCCTGTGGACACAGCGGCCCGGCGGGAGGGGCAGGGGCACCTCCCAGGGGCGTGAGCTCAGGATGCGTGAAGGCAGGCCCGGCAAATGCCCAGAGAGCAAGGCGAGGGCTTTGCAGGCTCAGTGGTCTGCTCCCCGCCTTCAGCTCTCGGACCAGAAACGGGGTCTTCTGGAAGCCACCCCCAAAAGGCTGTGTGGCCTCTTGTGCTTGGGAATTCTAATGGCCTGAGAATACAAATATGTAAGACAGGAACACGGGCCTCCCAGTAGTTGGCTGCCTGGATGTGCGGGTTTACAAACCGGCTCACACAGAGGCAAAATACCATCAGCTACTGGCGGCAGGAACGGCGATTCTCCCGACGGGGCGGGGGGCGCGGAGCTGGGAAACCTGCCCCCTCAGCACAGAGGGGCCTGTGCCTGCCCTGCCCTGGTTCTCATAACCGTCTTCCACCTGCCATTCCAGAAAATTTACCGGGAAATCGACGTGGACAGGTCTGGCACCATGAACTCCTATGAGATGCGGAAAGCCTTAGAAGAAGCAGGTGAGATTTGATGATCGCACTTCCTTTTGCCTCGTTGGTAGCGTGTGTGACGCACACAACACAATACGCAGTTTGGTGAGCGGTGAGATAAAGCAGGTGCCCATTTAGTACAATCCCATCCCTTTCATCCCCCGTGAAGGCCGATGGGTAAAACCAAACGAGGCCCAGATGCTCTGCCCACGAGGCCGCCTTGCATCTAAGTCTTCTCAGAAGCCTGGTGGGTCCAGCCGGCAAGGCCAGCTCTCGGCCGCGCCCCCAGCTCCCCCTTTGGGGTACAGGGCTGGTTAGGCACACGTGGGGTGTCTCCGCGCCTCTTAGGGGAAGTCCCTGGCAGAATGGGACACGGATAAAAGGGACACAAGCCTGTGGGAGACGGGTGTTTGGGGGGACAGGTAGGAAGGACCATGTGAGATGGTTCACTGTATTAGCAAAGACCCCAAATCGCTGGCTTAAACGAGATGCATCATTTTCTCACTTAACCACCCCCCAAGCTGAAGAAGTTCAAGGCTGGGAGGGTGCCCCCGGCTGTTAGGGACCCGGCTGCTCTGTCACCAGCCCTTAGCATGTGGCCGTGGGCCCCGGGTGGCCTGCCGTCACACCCCCATCCTGGCAACGGGCTGACTGACGGAGGGAGACACACAGGTCACTGCACACACGTCCCACGGCCGGAACGTGGTCACCAGGCCCCAGAGGGCTGCAAGGGATGCTGGGAAGTGTGACCTTGATCCCAGGCAGCCAGGACCCCTGAACAAATCTATTCCTGGAGGGAAATCATATTCGTTTACCAGGAGCAGCTTCTGCCACATGCATCCAGGCAGAACCTAGTCGCCGAGATGACGCAGCGCTGAACAAACAGGAGAGGCAGTGGCTCACCCCCTGGAACAGTGTGAGCGTGGAAGTGGGAACAGACAGGACAAGTCCTCCCTGTTGGACAGTGAGGAGCCAGGCAGGGTGCAGGGGGACAGTCTGGAAATGACGGTCAAAGGCCCTGGCTCTGCAAGACCAATCCGGCCTCCTCGGCGAGCGGCCAGGGGACAGACGCGATCGTAGTTGCCATTTAAAGGGCCACGTCCATTCCGCAACCTGTGTTCAGAGCTCGGGGTGCGGTCCTGTCCTCTCCCCTCAGGTTTCAAGCTGCCCTGCCAGCTCCACCAGGTCATCGTGGCTCGCTTCGCCGACGACGACCTCATCATCGACTTCGATAACTTTGTCCGCTGCTTGATTCGCCTGGAGACGCTGTTCAGTAAGTGGCCGCTGGGGGAAGACGCGTGTCAGTCCCCGCGAGCGCGAGAGCAGCCGCCTTCCACGTGGGTGGGCTCGCCGGGCCCAGAGGCCTGTCTGTCCAGTTGAGGGTGGAAATCCTTGTCTCGTTGGGGGAGGGAGGGAAGAAATGACGGCTTGGGAGATCAGCGACGCGGCTGCCAGAGGAGAAGGAGATGACGTGCCCGTCGCTGCCGCCCGCTCACGGGTGACACCCTGTTTTTCTCCCTCCCCAGGGATATTTAAGCAGCTGGACCCCGAGAACACGGGAACCATACAGCTCGACCTGATCTCTGTACGTACACCCCTCGCTCGGACGTGGACGGGAGGGGAGGGCTGTCGCCTGGGGGACAGGGACCTATGGCTGGTTGACATGCTGTCTGAAAGCTCTCTGTCTGCTGGGGACAGGCCTGTGAATGGGTCTAGGACCCCACAAGGCACTGTGTTTGCAGCCTTTCCCCAGCTTCCGATCTGTTCTAGAGCGCCAGGAGGCGCGCCTGGTCCCTGCTCCCAGGAGCTTCGCCCTGAGGCCAGCACTGGGTGGGGATGAGAAGAGGGGCAGCAGGTCCCGCTTAGAAACTCGCCCTGCTAACCAGCAAGCCTGGGCCAGGGTGCTTCTAGAAGGAAACCCTGTAGATGAAATCCAAGTGCATTCTTAGAACAGATGGGCTTAAAATGGCTGCTGAGAAAAATCACTTTCCTCTCCGTCTTCCCCCTTTAAAATAAAATAAACAGCCCAGCCGGCGTGGCTCAGTGGTTGAACGTCAACCTATGAACCAGGAGGTCAGGGTTCAATTCCCGGTCAGGGCACATGCCCAGGTTGCAGGCTCCATCCCCAGTTGGGGGCGTGCAGGAGGCAGCCGATCCATGATTCTCTTTCATCATTGATGCTTCTATCTCTCTCTCCCTCTCCCGGCCTCTCTGAAATCAATAAAAATATTTATTTTTAAAAAAAATAAAATAAAACCCTTCAGTCTGCAGGCCGACGCTCTATCCACTGAGCCAAACCGGTTAGAGCTAAAAATATTTATTTATTTTTTAAATAAAATGAGCAATAGTAACTAAGCTTCCCTTAAGTAAGTACTGTGCTCCCATGTCTGGAACCCCAGCCAGGCCCACTTCTGAAATGCTCATCAACCCAAATTAAACTGGAATGCCAATGCCACACAATGCACAGTGTCCTCCCGCCATCCCGAAGACAGCAGCCTCTCCCCCCTCCGGGAAAGAAGCCAGCTCGGGCACGCTTTCGTTACCGTCGGCTTCAGCCTGCACGCCCATGTGCGGGGAACCTAGTGGCAAGGGCTGGGTCGGGGGGCAGTGCTGGGGGTGGGGGAACAGGGGGGGATCAAGTCCCCGTGGACCAGAGAGGAGCTAAGTCCTAAGAAGGCAACTCTTTCCCTTGAGTTTTGAAACCTAGAGAGCGCCAGCTATTTCTAGAGAAAGCGCTATTTGACTGCATGATGCATCCGCAGTACCTTTAGCCGACCGAAAGGATGCCTAGCTGGTTACAAGTCACACGGACTTGCTTAGAACGCGGTAGCCCGGGAGACAGCCCTACCCCGATATGGCGATCTCACGTGGAGGCCACGCAACTGACACAACGTGCCATCTGCTAAGCCCGGACACTCGAGCCCCTGTACCGTTGTTGCTGGGAGCCCTGCTCCTCCCCAGCTCCCACCCACGCCGGCCGGCTGCCATCTCGGCCCACCCTCCCCACTTCCCAGGGAAACATCTGTTCCGGCTCCCCTCCTGCCCTCAGCCGCCCCTTCCACAGGCGCCTAGAGCTGCCCACACCCTAGTCTTTGCTGAGGATGAGAAACATCAAGAAAATCCCCTCGGTTTGCAGCCTGCCCAGCCCTGGCTGCAGGTGGCATCCCCTGCCGACTCTGCCGAGTCCTGCTCTCCAGGCCCATCCAGCCGGTTCGGTCCGGATCCCTATTCGAGCTCCCAGAGGCTCCAATAAGAACCAAGGTTGAAAACCACTCGTTTAAGGGAGAGCCACACCCGACGACCTGCTGATGGGGCGAAACAGCGTGAAAGCCCCGGGTGGTCGCTCCGGGGTGAGAGCGTTGGCCTGGGCACCGAAGGTCTTGGGTTCGATTCCCGGGCAAGGGCACGTACCTGGGTTGCAGGCTCGACGCCCTGGCCCAGTCAGGACAGGTGCAGGTGGCAACCAATCGAAGCGTCTCTCCCACATCGATCTCTCTCCCCAGCCTCCCTCCCTCCCTTCCAGTCTCTCTAAAAATCAATAGAAAAAATACCCTCAGGTGAGGATTAACAACAACAAAAAAAAGCCCAGATTGAAAATGATAATCCAGATGCTGTCTGAGTCGCACATTACATGTGTCTCATTCAACCTTGAATATAATTCATGACCATCTGCTTCAAGTATCCGCTTTTTGCTAACCTGTGAAAAACTAGATTCTAGAAATCAGGTAGAAAAAAAATGTGAGTTGGCACACTGATATCTTAACCCTCGCTCAGCTTTTCTGGTACCAAGTCAGTCCTTCAGAATCATCTACAGGTAAGTTGCCTTTCATTTTAAAAATAGTCATTGAACTGATTTTTTTTTCCTTCCTCCCAGTGGCTCTGTTTCTCAGTACTTTGAAGTTATACACAAATTTGCCTGAAGACTCCTCGTGAAAGGAAATCAGCCACGGACTAAGCTTTCACAGAGAAACTTTTATCCGGACCTCGATTATGGGAACATTTACTTAAACTGATGATTATAGCCGAACATAACGATACCATTTGAGATAGGAAAAGATTTGCATATCATTAGACTAAATGCAAGCGAGTCGCTTAACCCTCGACCGGCTCAAAGAAAGCTTTAAATCTGTACATAGGATACACTTTTTACTTTTACACACGGTCCCTTTAGAGCAATATTAAATCAGGTAAAAAATAAAAATAAAAATGCAGGTGTTTAACAGCTGAGCAAACATTCAGTCCATCTCAGAGGATACAAGATCCTGCTGGGAATACTGAAAGCAACTTCCAGTTCAAAAATGCAGCTTCGACATTTACCAAAGAGCAGCTCAGGGCTCACCCGATCCCTTAAGTAAAATCGGAAATACTAGTACGAGGGTCAACAGGGAATCCTGTCAAGGCCCCTGGAGCCGGTGAGAACGCCCACCGCCGTCTCCGGTTAAACAGGAGGCGGTTTACAGGACACCGATTGGCAAACAGTAAGTCTGAGATTCGAGTTCGTGTGTATCCTACACTGAGTGTTAAAAATACTGAAGGGAGGCCACCCGTGGCCGCGGACACAACACGGGACCCAGGCGTCCAGCGTGCACACCTGTTGTGATGAAGACAAAACAAGCTGTTTGCTGCCTGCTCAAGCTCCTGCACTCAGCCACCTCCAGCGCCGCACACGGACTGGGGGGTTCGCACAGGGAGTAGGGGGTCGGGGCGAGGGAGCCCCGGGAGAGAGAACACAGCTCGTTCCTCGGCTTCCCTGGGGGCTGCGCTAACACTATGGGAATGCTGCCTTGTTGCCTTACCTGCCGAATGTGCTGTTAAATAAAGAGTCGCCTGGCACCGCAGTGCATGCTGTGCTTCCTGGAGGCGTGGCGGGGCAGCCTGCTTCCCCTCTGACCCGGGTGACCCCGACTCCCAGGTGGGGCTGTGCAGGACACGGAAACCAAACCAGAAGGCAGCGCAAAGTCCCACATTTACTTTTATTACAACTGTTTTCAAAGTCAGCTAAGATCTTGCCAAGTATTATGGGTAAGTCTGTAACAAGTCACTTCCAAGATACAAAAGGCAATAAATATAGATTCAAATGTGGCCTAAAAACAAGATTCCAAACCTAATTATCTGTAGTGTAGCTTGGTTTCAGTATTTCAAATATATGCATAATTCTTAAAATGCTACAAGCACGTGTAACAAAGTCACTGCTCACTGGCTACCAATCGCTCTTCACTGACAGTGCACGGGCGTGCGCACCTTCGAGCCTTCATGGGGCCCCCGAGGGCAGCTGGTGCTGGGGCCATCAGAGGTGGCCCAGGGTGGCCCGTGATGGCACTGGTCCTTCCCGTGGGGGGACAGGCACAGGGGCAGGTGCTGGCAAACTCCAAGGGTCTCCCAGGAGCCCGACAAGGGGCCCTGCTTCTTGCGGAAAGAGGCTGTCGCTGTGTCTGAGTGCTCCCTGGCACGCCTGTCCCCGCGCAGTGAGGCCACTTCCGCCTAAGCTCCACTTCCTGGTGCCGCCGTCCTGCACCAACAGGGAGTTCTTCCATCCTTCATTTCTTCCAGAGCATTCTCACGGCTCTCACGTTACGGCGTCATTGAAATAAGTCTTGTGAGATTGTGCCCAAAACAATCCTATGACTTCTTAGTGGTAACAGATTAATTCTTCATTAACTACCTTCAATCAGGTTTCAGGCCAAGCTCCTCTGTCTTGGTTTAATTCTTGGGTACAGCTGTAAGAGAGTTTACAAAACGTTTACATACATACGAACATGGGGGAGAACAGCTCAGGAAATGGGGTGGGGATTGGCGGGACAGGGAAGAAAATTAAAGAAAAGGATTCCTTCTGCCTTGTGAAGCCCCCAGAGTTGCGCGAAGACGCAAAGATTCACCTGTAGCAACTCTCGCATCAGGGACACTCAGAAGCCACAGGGCCCCTTAGCAGGCACAACGCCACGGCAGGGACATGAAACCCATGATGCTCTCAGCATGAGCTCCATCGCACAGCCTGGCGCCTGTGAACAGTCTGACGAGGATGCGCCGGCTGCAGTGACCTGCAACATGCTACGTGTCCCGCACCTGAAGCTCCCATTTCAAGGGAAACATAAGAGATTCACGTCTCTTTCAACTTGATTCACGACGGACACAGCTCTGTGTCACGGGACTCCGGGCTGTCAGGAGCGAAATGCCCAGACTACAAGTCTACAGATCGAGGAGGGATAGTGGAGTGTTTTGTTTTAGGGTTTTGTGGGTGTGTGTTTTCCATAACAAGAGCTGGAGAGCAGCGTGTATGTGAAGGTCACAAGATCCCCCGTCGGGAAGCCAAGAGCAAGTCAAGCTAGTAATTCAACTGGCGGCCGAACAAAAGCCCCCCTCCTCCCCCCCCTCTAAAAGGGGAAAAGGTTTTACTGAAAGAAAGGAGTCAGACTTCCAGCCAAAACTGAAAAACTAACTGCAGGATCCACGTTATATAAAGGGTTATTTTTCTCTCCGAGAAAAGATGTTTAGCCAACACAATTTTCTAAACTCGTAGCTGAGTCTCTGGCTAAAAATTCAACATGTATGCGGTTTTCTTTTTAAATTTCCAAGAAACAAACGAAGAATGTGGTGCGGAGGCCACTTCGGTCCAGAGGAGATTTCCACAGGACCGAGACTGTTCCCCGCTGGGCCGAAAGGAGCTCCAGTGCAGCCCGTGATTCCAGAAGCTCCGAGCCACACGCAGGCAGCCCCGCGTCTGGGCCACCGCTTCCCGCTGGGAATCACACCCCGCCCCCCCATCGAGCCGCCGCCACAGCACCTCTTTGTCAGGGACTAAAACAAGACCCAAATAAGCAGCCAGCTCTCGGGGGCCGAGCTTCTCTCGGGTAAAACACGGGAGAAGTGGGTGTTGACTGGCTGGGGTCTGGCCGAGGGGCAGTGGCGCTCAGACACGCATTTCTCTGCTGCTAAGGACTGAGCAGAGCGAGCGGGCTCGGAGGAGAGCCACCTCCGTGTTGCTACTTCACCTGGGAACTCAAAGCCTTTGTAAAGAGCCCCATGCCTGTTTCTTTTCACTCCACGATCCTCTGTCATTTACGTTACATGAAGGAGCGCTGGCTGTTGAATAATAAATCTTGCATCACAGGCAGCGTGGGGACGGGTGAAATAATTCAGGCTGCACAGCAGACAAACAACAATGGAGAAGGGAGAGCCGGGAGGACAGGCTGGTCACCAGCTGGCCGGCCAGGCCCCGGCCCGAGTCACTTTAACCAGCTCGGCCGCAGGGCGCCAGACAGAGGCTGGGTCAGGGCCTCGCTGCCAGTCAAAGTTCTAAGTGGGCACAGGCCATGTCTGCCCCACAGCTGATGGCAATACCAACAGATCCACCTCCCAGCCACTGTCAGCACCTACTCTACCCTCAGCCTCCCCACCCGCCTCCCGCGGCCCCGGCCACCCAGGTCCCAGGGCTCGGGGCACCTGCCCGGAGTGGGAGCCAAGGCTACTGACCTGCGTGCTGCTCCTTGTAGGTGACATCGCCCTTCCCGCCCTCAGACTCGCCTACTTCCTCACCAACAGGCTCTGCAAGCACTTGTACCTTTAAGCTGTGACTCAGTCTCTCAATTAACTCACATTTCTCTGCCTGGTTCCCAAGTCCCAGGCCCCAGGTCCCAGGCCCCAGGCGCACACACACTGTACAGAACACAGAGCCTGTGAAGGAGGCTCCTGCCAAGTCCACCAGGAGTTCCTCCCCCTCTTCCCTGTCCGCCCCAGCCTCCTCCCCGAAGGCCCTGCTGGGTCTTTACTGAGGGCGGCCCCCCTTCGTGTGCTCTTGGTTCATATGATCTTACTATTTTCTGGTTTTTATGAAACTTAAAATCAAGCAGCAGAGAAAGAACCAACAATCCTGTTCGCTAGCAGGGCTGCAAATCCCGATTTAAACACTTTCATTTCCAGTGTCGTGAGCTCGCTGCCCATCAGTGAGCCTTTACTCCACCTGCACATGCGACAGGCCCTGACCTCCAGGCCCGGCAAACGTGGAAACGTGCAACTGGCCATCAACAGGAACCACTGGAGATGCGGCTTTCCGTCCAAACCTGTGACCATCAGCGTTTCACATTCCATGTCCCGTGAGCACAGGGCAGCCGGCTGCACTGCGCCCGTAAAACCCGGGGTTTTCACCAAGCCCCCCTCAAAGCCTCGGCCGGGCTGGGGAACTCACCCCCAGCAGGTTGCGCGGGACGTAGCCCTCCTTGTCGCTCAGGCGCGCCCACCACCACTCCACCTCGTCCTCGTCCTCCCGCCGGAGGACGGTCATGCAGTCTCCCTCCTTCATGGGCAGCTCGTCCTCGTTCTGAGGCTCGTAATCCCAGAGCGCGTAGATGACGCCTTTGTTCATGATGCCCATCTTCTCCTGGACGCCTGCAGCGGCGGGAGACACGGCACAGGAAGTGAACGTGGAGCGGGCCCCTCGCACTTCTCCCTTGAACACCCGCATGCAGAGTCCCGGGCAGGGAGGGCGGCCGCAGAGCAGAGGAGACAGACAGACGAGGTCCCTGCGCTGCCAGCTCTAAGCTCGCACACTGACCACCCCTGAGCACCTCTCCATGCTCCCCACACACAGCCTTCTGCAAGCCCAGGGGTCAGAAAAGAACCGCCACAGGCGAGGACAGGAGCGCGAGCGGCAAGCCGTCCCCTCCCAGCCGACCCTTAAGCATCAGGGCAAGGAACTCGGGACACTGCCTCCTCCGCTCCCTAAACCCCGAGAGGACAGAGGGAAAAGCAGAGCATGTATCTGTTAAAGGGGTCTCTACCCATTCCCAAGTGGGGAAGGATAAAGGAACCATATATAACATATGCTGGGATGCAGAATGTGGCGAAAAGCCTGCATGCAGTCAACTCTAAAATAATGAGACTCTGAATTCTAAGACAGTGAAATCCACAAATTGGGGAGCGGAAAATCCCGCAGCGCCCACTCTGTAGCAGAGCTCCTCCCCCTCGGGGTGCTGCTTGTGAGGGGTATCTGGAGGGATTAGGCTAGAAGGTCCCGAGCCATGCAGCGTTCACCACTGTTTCCGCCTTGTTCTTAGGAAAATATCTGTTTGCTTTTGAAAAGTCAGGTTTTTTTCAACTTCAGTGAACACGACACTACTCATTAGGAACTGACTCTTCGGATGCAGCACGAGAAAGAGAGAGAGAGAAACACCGATCCCACACATGCCCGACCAGGGACTGAGCCCACAACCTTTGGGTGTATGGGATGACGCTCCAACCGAGTCACCTGGCCAGAGCGATTTAATTATTTTTAAAAAGGGTTGCAGGTTCGATCCCCTGTCGGGGGCTTGCAGAAGGCAGCTGATCAATGTCCCACTCCCACATTGATGTAACTCTCTCTCTACCTCTCTCTATAAAAATCTTAAAAAAAAAAAAACGAACAGAGAAGACATCCTATGTCTTTAACCTCAGGGGTCTTACAATCTGAATGCCATGGACTCCTCGCACCTCCTCATCCCTCTTTCCCCTTCTCACTTCCTCTAAAGCGAAACTGAGAAGGAAAATGAAGCTCAACTTCTAAGACTTGGAAATGATAAAATTTCCCTTGTAAATAAAGAGCAACCAACCTCTATCTGCTCGATCTCTCAGTCCTTTTTGCTCCAGCTACACGGCTGGTGATACAACCAGAACCATAAACTCAAACATCAAGGAAACGAAAGAGCAAAGAGTTAGCTCTAAAACACTGATGTTTGGGACAAGTCTGCTTAGCGGGAGAGCTTGGGTCAGTGGGTTCGCACACCGATTGCATTCCCTTATCAGCGTGGAAGGAGGGGTTCCGTGTACTTACTTGCAAGGACACACCGTCACTCACTAAGGAGCCAAGGCTCATAGAAGACCCTGTTATATCAGAGCCCTGAGTGCCACGAGGTCAGACACGGCTCCCGGACCATGGCTGCTCCTAGGCACACGCACAAGCTGCCCTGACGTCTGTGGCCAAGGCAGCCCTGTTTCCGATGCCCAGGACTATGGACAACACGAAAATGTTTTCCAAATAATAAACATGCTGATCGAATTACACCCTAGAGAAGTGGACGGGTTCACGGCGTGCTGCACACACGTCACTCGACGCCTACGCACCGTACAGAAACTGGGAGCACTGCGTGTAGCCCTCCTCCATCTCCTCGCACTTGTCCGCGGCCGTCTGCATGTCGCTGTAGGTCATGGCAAACACGGCGGCCCCCGACTCCACCAGAAACTTACACACCTGGACGTTGTTGCAGGAAGCAGCGCAATGCAGGGGGGTCCTGTCGGGGGAGACAGCAGGGGCTGGGAACGGTTCTTAACTGAATGGCACCTGCTGCGACCTGGTATCTGGAAAGGAAGTTCTTGAGTCTCGTTTACTAAGCCCCGCCTTCCGAGAACTCCTCACAGTTTCCTTTAAATCAGTTACACGCAGACGCCGAGCCCATCAGAGAGCCACAGCCACAGAGGAACACGTCCGAGTGCTGGGCTGCACGGGCTGGAGCGGGGGGAGGGGGAGGAGACCCAGGAAAAGAGTGAAAGGACATGAAACCTGGGTAATAATCTAAACCAGGATAAGATGTATATAGTTGGATGCTCTGAAGCTCCAGCTAATTATTCTGCCGGAGCAGAGGACACGACAGTCTTCTCATTACAGACCTTTACTCAGAACATGTGCCTCGCTGTTAATGCCATCACCGACTTTCTCGCCAGCATGGCCAATGCTTTATCATGGACCACCAGCGACCCCAGGTTGACAGGGAGGCAGTGCTGCTGCCCAGGCTCAGAAGAAGGGCTTGAGAAATTTTTTAAAAAAAAATATATATATTTGATTTCTGAGAGGAAGGGAGAGAGATAGAGGGATAGAAACATCAATGACGAGAGAGAATCATTGATTGGCTGCCTCCTGCACGCCCCCCCACTGGGGGAGTTGGGGGGGATCGAGCCCACAACCCGGGCATGTGCCCTTGGCTGGAATTGAACCTGGGACCCTGTAGTCCACAGGCCGACGCTATCCACTGAGCCAAACCGGCTAGGGCTAGGGGTTGAGAATTTTAAGGAGGCCCTAAAGTACATAGGATTCTGTTTCTTTACCCTTTTTCTCCCTCCCCTCTTCATTTCGTTCCTCTTGGGTGCACAGGTTTAAAAAAGTGTACCCCCACCCCCGATCCAGACGCCATCACTAACAGTGTGGTGACTATAACGACAGGATTTTTCAACCCCATGTTTTGTAATAGCAGGAAATTATATATAAGCTGAGTTCCCAACATGAAGGGAACAGGACGTTATTACACATTAAGGATTTGTTTCACAGTTAGACTTTTAAAAATGGACTAAGATATGCGGAGTTGCAAGGAAATCTCACCACCCGTCGCTGTCAGCAGCATTTACGTTCACACCAAACTGCACCAGGAACTTGACAATCTCCGTGTGGCCGGCGCACACGGCGTTGTGGAGCGCCGTGATGCCCTCGTCGTTGGGCAGGCTCGGGTCCTCCACCTGGAACAGCAAGGACAGGATGGGCGCTACTCAAGTGTCTGCACACCTGAACCGCCACGACGTCCTGGCTCTGCAGGATCCTGAGGACAGGAATAGACTCGGGGCCTTTTAAAAAAATCGTAATTAAAACCTCCGAGAGCCAAGAAAATGACGCCTAGGACAATTCTAGAAATGAGACAGACAAAACAGCCACATTAAGTAGGCACTCACTAAGAAAAGCTTTTTTTTCTTCCCAAAAATTGAAGTAGAACCAGAAACTGTATCCGTAGAGTCATTTTTGTTTATTTACCCTCCAACTTCCCACCACAAATTAGTGTCTAACTACAAGTGACATTTTCCATGGAAAGAAAAAAAGGTCAACTAAAAATATTTTAAATTGTAGGCTTCTGAACAGTAGGGACCACGTCTGTAATTTAACAGTCTAGTATAAACCCACACAGGAGCAATTGTTAAAGGAGGGCAAGGACCCCCTGAGAAAGCACAGGACTCGAGGGGCCCAGTGGGGCCTGGTGGAGACTACACTTCTGCATCATCGAACACCTGACAGTCGCACCTTTAGAACAGCAATGCCTGCTTGGGAGCAAGTTCAAGAGTTCCTCTCAACAACCCCACTTCCCCCAAAAGAAAATTTAAAAATACAACTTCTCTATTGCAGCTTCCTGATCTGAGCTTTAAAGCAAACTATAATGCAAGGACGTGTTTAAGAAACTGACCAATCATACCTCATAGATAATCCTCTGTACAAGGTCAAATTCTCCCTCCAGAGATGAATCTAGAAGCAAAGCCAGGGGGTTGAACTTCACCCTCATTCCGTGGGCAATTCGCTCGGAACCAGTCTTACGTAAGTTGGTCCTTTTGCCCTGCAGAAGAAAAGCGTGGAAAATGAAGGATCCTGCTCTAAGCAAGAGACCGACAAAAATGGGGAGGAATAACATCTCAGCTGAGTTGGTAAAAGACACAAAAAATATATTCAGCACTTTTTATGAAAGTACCACATTATTCAGAAGAGTATATAAACCACAACAGCTTAACCAATGTGCCCAAAGAACGTGACTTTCTGGAACCGAGTGAGATACATTTGGTCGTCCCTCCAGCAGGAACTGAGCTAAGAGGACCATCTCCACTGACAGGTAGGCTGGTTTTCTGTCAAGTTCAAAACTAACCAAGATTGGCTGTTAAATTACCTTCCTAACATGGTATAGCAAACCTCACGGTTCAACCAGGCAAGAGCTAACCCTCACCCTCACCCTCTCCCTTCCTCTCTCTCCAAAAATCAATAAAAATATATTTTTTTAAAAACACACAACCCTGTTAGTCCTTCCCATTTATAATGTCGACTCTGTGCCAAAGGAATTATAGAATAAAAAGGCAAACTGCGGGGCACATGCGCTGCAGCGGGCAGTTTACACACCGGCCTTTGCAAATGGCTGCACGCACTTGCTGCTGCTTCGCTGAGTTTCACAATCAGCCCCTAGAAGAGCGACAAGGCTCCTGAAGCATCACGAGCACCGCGTGACTTACCGGAGGCAGCGACACCTGCCCGGTGATCTCAGGCGGACGCAGGCTCCCGGAGTCTTCCCCCAGCCCCTCTGGCTCCCCTGAGGGGTACGGTGGCGGAGGGTAGGGGGGATACTCCTCCAGGTACACCTCCAGCAGGTGGGGAGCCTCTGGATTCGGTTCTTCCACGTTATTCTGGAAACTCGGGCTGGTGTCTGGGGTGCCTTCGGACACATAATCCAGGCCCAGGGGAGGAGCTGGCACGTCACTGCTCGCTGTGCTGGTGTGGGCGGCCGCCTCTGGGGACACGGGCTCAGGGGCCAGAGAGGCCACCTCCTTCTCCGGCTCCGCGTGTGCGTACGGGTTCTGGATTTCCACGGGGCTCTCGGGGCCGGCAGTCACTGCGCTCGCCGTGGCCGGGTAGGAGGGCACCGAGATGGTCTCCATGGCAGCGATGGTGGTCCGCTGGTACAGGAGCTTCTGAATGTTCGGCCCGTTGGGACCCTCTGGCTCTGTGATGGAGCTGCGCTTCTTCAGGGGCCGGGGGGCGTTGGACAGCTTCTTGCGCAGAGCTTCAAGGTCAACGTCGCTCTGGTTTCGGTAGGGGTGTGACAGGAAAGGCAGTAACTTGGTGGGGCTGAGGGGCCGAGGAATCCTCTCGTTCTCGTGGCTCTCCGGAACGGAGGAGGCCGGCTCCATGTCGGACTCGGGGCCGCCGGGTTTGCCCTGGTTCCCGGAGTACATGCTGTCCAGGGGCTGTGGGTTCTGGGCAGCGATCACAGGCTTGCCATAGACTAATTGCAAAAGGAAAAAAGCTCCAATTAACGTCAGCTAAGCAACACTGGCAAGTCACAGCCACGGCTAACCATAACGAAGGCCTCTCTTAATCTCATGAAAGCGCCTCCACAGGCAGCTGCCCGATCGTCCAGGCACCAAGAAGACATCGGCCACCTATGTGAACAGAGCCTCGTGCAGCACACACCGCAGGCATCTGTCCCGCGTCCCCACTGAGCCCTGTGTCCTCAGCTCTGAAGGAGCCCGCGGGGAGTGGGAGCAGATGCCCTCGGGCAACCACCACCAGCAGGCTCTCTCGGTTTTATTCCTCTATTTTATTCCATGTTTCGTAGTATTCACTACTATCACTGCAGTGGCCGATGTTTAGCAGAAACTCACATTTTAAACTGCCAAACCGACCAAAAGCCAGCCCTGACCGGTTTGGCTCAGTGGATAGAGCGTTGGCCTGCGGAATGAAAGGTCCCAGGTTTGATTCTGGTCAAGGGCATGTACCTTGGTTGCGGGCACATCCCTAATAGGGGGTGTACAGGAGGCAGCTGATTGATGTTTCTC
>NW_005358689.1:1092300-1103445 GCF_000412655.1 Myotis brandtii
GCAGGCCCCTCTGCGGCTGCCCCGCGGGCTTGGGCTTATTTCCCACGGACGCCACGGATGCAGACAACTGCGGAGGGTTCCCGTCGGGCTTCATGTCTGACGGGGACGCACTGGTTTGTCCAAAATAAGGCAAGTTGATCTGTTTGGGTTTTGATGGAACAGGAGGTGGTACTTTCCCATTTTTATTTGCAGCCTGTAAGACACAAAGACACACACACACACAGTCAGTAAAAATACTGAGCAACTGGGCACACGGATGGTCGAGATGACCTAACTGCACAGACAATTAAACACTAAACCTCCTAGTTCACACGTTTAGTCATTCTCATTTAACTCCTAAGTCTCTGAACTGAGGCACGTTTACGCGGGCTCAGTAACGCAGTGCAGTTCCCGCGAGGAACCACCCCCTCGTGCCCACTTCCTGTCCCGGCAGGTAACTGAGCAGACACACTGGATGTTCTCCTTTGCACTCGTGTTTCTTAGAGAATCACATGAACTACGGCCCAGAAGCGGGTAGGTCAGCTGCCCCTGTCGGTGTGACACGGCACACAGACTCGCTGCCAAGGACAGAGGCTGCGTGTTTCCTAACCTCCCAGGTGTCATTGCGGCTTCCTGCCCCCCCACCTCGCCCTGTACCCCTTCTAACACCAGCGGGGCTCTACCCCTGGACGTGCCCACGCCCCGTACCTGCGCGTCCCGCAGGATGTCCTCGCTGCTCTGGTTCTTCCTCAGGGACCCAAAGGCAGGGGGCGCAGCCGCCTGGTCGACCGTGTCAAACATCGAGAAGGGACGCACTTTCTTCTCCTTCTCCCTCGGCGGAACCTCTCCATCATCAGCTAAAGAAAACAGGAAAAAGGAAATCACACTGATAATCAAACTGTTTGTAATAGAACTTCTTACTCACGTGTCAGTTTCCTTCCTCCATCTCTTTGGAACCCTGCATTCACGAAATGCTTCCCTAATTGTAAATTAAGTTGATTGAGAAATAACCCAGACACGACAACGCCGGCATTGCCTTCGTTCCCTGCTAAGTAAGGGTGATCTGCAAATAACCCCCGCCCCTGCCTTTAACTCTAGAAACCACCACCTGAAAAGAACTCCCGGCACCGAGAAGCCCAAACAGAAAGCTGGGAGCAGCGCCGGGCCTCACCTGGGTCGGGCGCACTCCCGGCGCCTTTCGGGGCAGAGGCAGAGGCCTGGCTGGGGAAGAGGTCTGCGTGGGGACTCCAGTCGGGGCCGAGCAAATGGACTTTAGAGCCTAGAACACAGAAAAGCAGCCACAAATAACCTGGGTTCTAAAGAGGTTTTAATGATTCCTTTGCTGCTAAGAAGTGGAATCTCTAAAAAACAGCTTTAAATTTCAGAGTCAACCATCCCAGCAAACTTATTTAGAAAATGTTAGGGTGCATATTTCTAATTTAAAATGTTCCCCCTCCCTCAAACAATTTAAAACTAATCGTGGCAAGTGGAAAGCCTGCCAACAAGGACACATGGCTCTCCGCTGGGTAAGAAAATGTCACCATCACACCCAGAAAACGATTTCTATTTAGCAGGCCGAGGGCTCCCTAACGACACCAAAAGTAAGCACTGTAATAGGCAAAAAAATAAAAATAAGCCATAACTTGGACTAGTCTTGCCCAAATCAGTGTATTCAGGATTTTCCTACACCAGGATTGACGTTTCAAAGCTTTTCTTTTTCCTTACAGAAACCAAACAAAAGCACATCTACAAAAAACTCACGAGGTGCCACACTGCTTCAGTGGCAATTACGGCAAAATACTAACTAAGTGAGCAAATGCATGCACATGATAGTGGCTAGGGGAATGAGACAATACTGTTATTTTTTCTCCCGTGTTTACCCTCCTTTTCCACGGTTCTCCCTTCATCTTCCTCCCATTACAGACCTCCGCTAGCCCCTCCCCATGCGTCTGAGGACCACCTGGGATGCAAAGCTCACTAACTCAGGAGCCTGTTACTCACACTTGCCCTCCCAACAGGCTGACCTTGACCCTCGCATCATCAGCGGGCAGGTACTCAAGCACACGCACATCTGAGATAAACATGACTTACCAACAGGGGACTCACCACCTCGCGCTCTGCAAAGTCAACACCACTAACCACAACTATGGTGTTCTCACACAGACAGTTCCCAGTTACTAACATCCGATCACAGTTTCCTTATTCATCTATGGTGTTCTCACACAGACAGTTGGCTCCCAGTTACTAACATCCGATCACAGTTTCCTTATTCACAAGGAGGAATTCAATACAGTTTTCGGATTTGCCAAAGCAGTACATTCTGCTTCCCTTCCTGACCAGAACTGTGTCACTCAGAGCTAAGAACCCTATCACCCCAGCAATGAATACAGGGGATTCTTAGAATCTGAACACGAACAGGGACAGGAAGACGTTGTTGTAAAACTCCCACTTGGGAAACGCAGCAGCGAGGACGGGAGGAGGCGCTGTGCCAGGACGTGCGTGTGACGGGCTTTACCTTTAGTCTGCGCGGCGGCCCCAGATCGCATGTTGGGCAGGGTGTGGACTTTCATGGGCCCCTCCGCAGGCTGCATGGCCAAGGGTCCATCGGGCAGCGCCGGCTTCACCAGCAGTTCCGGCCGGGAGGGCATCCGGGGCATGGTGGACGACTGGATGTAGGGACCGACGGCAGCCACGCGACTCGGCGCTGACACGCCTGGCGGAGGCAGGTTCCCATCAGGTGAAACCTTCGAAGGAAGCACAGGTCCTTCAGCATCACAAGGCAGATGGAATCCAGCTCAGAAAAGGCTGGGAAGTGTTCATCGTGTTTAACCATCAGCTCTAGCCAGAGTCTACTAGAAACTCCCAAACAAAAGCACCAATGAGCTCTCCCCAACCCTTAATTACAAGTATTATCGAGAAAACCGGAGCCACGCAGGTCGGAACGTCAACAGGCACAAGAAGATGGGTCACATCTGAGCAGCTCTGAGCACCGCCTCTCTGCGGAGCGCACAGCCAGCACTGACCACGGAGCAGCTGCCGAGAACTGACCGCCCGGGGCTGGCCTCGCCCCCCTCCTGCTGCCCACAGCCAGCAGCCCACTCACAGGGAGGTTCTCCTTCTGCTGCAGCGCCGCCTTCTTCTTCCACAGCCGGTCCCGCAGCTCATTCACACGCTTGTCCATCACCGCCACCTCTGAATTGCGCTTATTCAAACACTCCCTCTGTTGTTGCAGCTTGGCATTCTGCTCCTGATTCAGTTTGTTTCTTAACTGAATAAAACGGGGGACAACAAAAAAAGGTAGTCAAAGAGGAGGAAGAAAAAGTTCTTACACGGAGTCCCAGGGGGCACTGTTACATAATTTCTAAAAGTGTAAGGTCTCCTGCCCACTGCCCGCCCCCCTTTCTCATCTCAAGGTTTCTAGTCCAGTGGAGACCACGGGCTGTGGCTCGGAGGACTGCCTCTGTTGGCCAGTGCGAAGGACTGGACAGTTTATTCTAGATGCGTCGGGGCTTAGGTCTTCCTCCCCTGCATCTCCTTAAAGCAGCGGTTCTCAACCTGTAGGTCAAGACCCCTGAAAATACATCCTGCATATCAGATATTTACATGACGATTCATAGCAGTAGCAACATTACAGTTATGAAGTAGCAACGAAAATAATTTTATGGTTGGGGGTCACCACAACATGAGGAACTGTATTAAAGGGTCACGGCATTAGGAAGGTTGAGAACCACTGCAAGGAAAAGACGTGGAAATCCAGCACTTTCTGCCACGCAGAAGGACCACCTGTGTGGCAGGGGAGGCGGCTGTTGTGCGTCACAGCAGCCCAGGGTACCTGCAGCTCCTTGTACAGCCGGTCGAGCTCGGCCACGGCGGACTGGTTGTCATGGTGGCCGTCGATCCTGCCGTTCTTGAGCATCTCAAGCTGCCTCGTCAGCTCCTCGACTTTGGACATGGCCAGGACGAGCTCCCTCTGCTTCTGCTGGAACAGACTGTTCATCTGCTCAATTTCCTCCACTGGAAAGAGGAGGAGAAAAAGCAACAATCATTGAAAAGAAATGTAAGAATGGACCACTTCCCAGCGAGCAGCTTCACAGTGAACTTCCTAACAAAAAGGAGAGGAATTTTCCAGACGTGTCCTAGAGCTAACCTAGGTGTTTTGTTGTTGTTTTTAATATATTTTCATTATGATTTCAGAGAGGAAGGAAGAGGGAGAGACAGAAACATCAACAACGAGAGAGAATCATTGATCGGCTGCCTCCTGTATGCCCCCTACTGGGGATGGAGCCTGCAACCCGGGCTATGTGCCCTGAACGGGAATCAGACTGTGGTCTCCTGGTTCATAGGTCAATACTCAAACAGGCCCACACCCAGACACATCATCATTAAAATGCCAAAATTTAAAGGAAAAGAGAGAATCTTTTCAAGGCAGCAAGAGAAAAGCAATTTGTTACCTACAAAGGAGCTCCCATAAGGCTGTCAGCTGATTACTCATCAGAAACTCTACAGGCCAGAAGGGAATGGCATGACGTATTCAAGGTAATGAAAAGCAAGATCTGAAACCAAGATTACTATATCCAGCAAGGCTATAATTCAAAATAGATGGTGAAATAAAGACCTTCTCAGACAAAAAAAGGATAAAGGGAGATCACCACCAAACCAGCACTGCAAGAAATGCTGAAGGGACAGCTGTAATGAGAAGAAATAGAGAGTGAGAAGCATAGATATAAAAAATTAAAATCATAATAAAAAAATACCTACCAATAATAACCTTAAATGTAAATGGATTAAATGCCCCAATAAGAAGACATGGGGTAGCTGAGTGGATACAAAAGCATGAACCAATTATATGCTGTCTACAAGAGACCCACTTCAGAACAAAAGACTCACACAGGATGAAAGTGAAGGGATGGATGAAAAAAATTCTCCATGCAAATGGAAAAGAAAAAAAGAGATGGGGTAGCAACACTCATATCTGACAAAACAGACTTCAAAATGAAGGCGTCACAAGAGACAAGAAAGGTCACTACACAGTACTAAAGGCACTGATCCAACAGGAGGATATGACCCTGATAAACGTATATGCACCCAATATAGGAGCACCTAATTATATAAAAAAACTTCTAGAGGACTTTAAGGGAGAGGTCGACAGCAATGCAGTCATAGTAGGGGACTTTAACACCCCACTGACTTCACCGGATAGATCTTCCAGACAAAAAATTAACCAGGAGACAGTGACGCTAAAGGATACACTGGATCAGATTTAATTGACATTTATAGGACAGTTCATCCCAAAGCTGTAGAATATACATTCTTCTCAAGTGCACATGGATCATTCTCAAAGACAGACCACATGTTAGGACACAAAACAGAAGCATAGAATAGACTGTGGAATCTCAGAGGGAAGGAGGAGGTAGGTGGGTGGGTGGGAAGAGATCAACCAAAGACCTTGTGTGCATATGTGTATAACCCAAGTCTCTACAGGTTCAGGAAGACTGAAATTATAGTAAGCATCTTTTTCTAAATCCTAGAAGAAACTATAGGCAGCAAAATCTCAAACATCTCTCATAGCAATATGTTTACAGATACATGTCCTAGGGCAAAGGAAAATAATGAGAAAATAAACAAATGGGACTACATCAAAATAAAAAGCTTCTGCACAGCAAAAGAAACCATCAACAAATCAACAAACGACAAGTGCTGGAGAGGATGTGGAGAAAAGGGAACCCTACTACACTGCTGGTGGGAGTGCAGACTGGTACAACCATTATAGAAAACAGTATGGAGTTTCCTCAAAAAATTAAACATGAAACTGCCATTGGACCCAGTGATCCCACTTCTAGGAATATATTCTAAGAAACATGAAACACCAATCAGAAAGAATGTATGCACCCCTATGTTCATAGCAGCGCAATTTACAATAGCTAAGATCTGGAAACAGCTCAAGTGCCCATCCGTAGATGAGTGGACAAAAAAGTGGTGGTACATTTACACCATGGAATACTATGCAGCAGTAAAAAAGAAGGCTTTCTTACCCTTTGAGGCAGCATGGAGGGACCTGGAGAGTATTATGCTAAGTGAAACAAGCCAGTCAGAGAAAGACAAGTATCACATGGTCTCACTCATATGTAGACTCTAATGAATAAAATTAACTGATAAACAAAATAGATCCAGAGACACAGAAGCATAGAATAGACTGTGGAATCTCAGAGGGAAGGAGGAGGTAGGTGGGTGGGCAGGAAGAGATCAACCAAAGACCTTGTGTGCATATATGTATAACCCATGGACACAGACAACAGGGTGGTGAAGGCCTGGGGCTGGGGACGGGTGGGCTAGAAGGGGCCAATGGGGGGAAAAGGGGACATGTGTAATACTTTCAACAATAAAGATTTAATTTTTTTAAATCACTAACATTTTAATGTAAATGGTCACATAACTGATGGAGCTATTATATGACTAAAAATCCTTGCCTTCATCTGATTTGCAGTCAAAAAATATTTTGACTGCAAATACGTTTTCCAAAGGTAATTTTAGAAACTTGTCTAAACATTCAACAACTCAATTCAATTCAGAGGAGCCAGTGACATCAAAGTTACAGTGAATTTTACTTTCAAAACCTTCTTTTAAAGTGATCTACATACAGAGGCTCATCTTATTCCTCTTTACTACAAGTTTATACAGACTTTCTACCCCGATGTGTTCAACGTGCAGCCTTTGGAGCCGAGACACGCTGACGGGGCCACTCACCGAGCCTCCCGTTGCTCAGCCTCTTCTGCTCCACGTGGCCTTTGAGCGCTCTCACTTTCTTCAGCTTCGCTTCCTGGTTCTCGGCGATTTCTTTCAGCCTCCGGAGCTTCTCCTGCTCCGCAGCCTGCTGCTGCTGCCGCTGATCCTGCTGCTTCAGAAACTTCAAGCGCTGTTCCTAAAGGTGAAAGCCACCAGCAGGCCGCGTCACTGTCAGCAGGGATCCCACCAACCCCCAAATAATCTCACCAGAACCCCGAGACGCCGGGGCTGAGGGGTACCAGCGCACTGCTCTGCCCTGTACGCGCCATCAGACCAGCGGGGCCCACCCCCAGAATCCCTTGGGGTAAGATCCAAAAAGGAGGATTCCTAATCCAAGTGGTTCTTGTGCAGCAAGCAGCAGTGACCCTTGACCCCGTGTTCACGCACCGCAGCTACAATGTTAGAGGGAGCTCCTGAAGGGGGGCCGGCTAGGGAAGCTGTTAAGTGATAAGCTGTGGAGTCAAATTCGGGTTCAGACCTGAGCTCGTCACTCTTTAGCTATGAGACCGCGGCCGCTCACATAAGCTCACCGCGTACACAGTCTGTTTCTTCATCCACGAGATGATCAGTAACTACCTCGCGGGGCCCCGTGAGGATTACATGAAACGTGAAATGTAACCCTCTTTGTACCTTACATCCTTAATACACACTCAATAAACACGCTACCTACCCCCTGTAGGAAACTGCACTGTGCAGCTTTACATCTTATTTCCATAATATTCAATACTTTAAGTAAACTGATAGAGCTACACAATCTATAATGAAGGGTAAACGTCACAAAATGCCTAAAACATATAAGTCACACAGAAATCGTTTCAAAGTAAGACGAGAGGTTTCTTCGGTTAACCTTCTTATTTGAATTGATGTCTTTACTACTCAAGGAATGATACCCTCACAGCGTCACCTAGGAGCTTGTAAAACACAAAATTTCAGACCCAACCCAGACCTACTGAATCAGAGCCTGTATTTTTCGCAAGAGGCCTGGGTGAGCTACGTGCGTATTGAAGTGTGAGGAGCAACGAGACGCATGATTCTGAAAAAGCCGGGTCCGCCTGGAGAGGAAGCCCAGGGGGAATCCCGCAGAGACGTGGGTGTGGTGAGCACTGCCTTCCAGAATCCTGGCCGTCACGTGACTTGCTGTCAAGCCGCCACTGCCGGCCCCGCTGCAGGGGACTTGGTCACTGAGGGACGGGCCAGCTGCGGATCCTGGGAGATTAGGCCAGGGGCGGGCAGACCACAGCCCCCGGCCAGTCCCGCCTGCAGTTTCCCTGGGACACGGCCACCCCTCAGCTGCCTATAGCTGCTTCTTGCTACAACTGCAGACCGAGACAGCGCGACCCGCGGAGGCTAAAGTGTTTCCTCGAGAGCCCTTCCCAGCGTCTGCTGCCACCTGCTCCAGCCTGGAGGCCGGGCTGGCAGGAGAGCCAGCAGGGAGCCGGTGTGACAGTCATGGGGAAGCGTTAGCATCAGTAGATGGGTCATTCCTCTTTGAAGCCACGACTCAGGGCAAACTTAGCCCACAGCTCCTGCTGGCCACGTTCCAGGTTCCTACCACCGCCCTCTCTCACTGACACCGACACAGCTTGTCTTTTCATCAGAATCAGGGGAAGGAAGATCCTGAGCAATGGGATGATCAAGGGTCTCCACCAAAAGCTGGAGTGAAGAGAAGGGACCGCCCAGCAGGTGACCTGGGGTTCAGAGCGCACGGTCAGGAAGATCCTGAGCAATGGGATAATCAAGGGTTTCCACCAAAAGCTGGAGTGAAGAGGAGAAGGCACCGCCCAGCAGGTGACCTGGGGTTCAGAGCGCACGGTCCTGTCTGTGAGGTAACTGGCGTCACAATGAGGGTGCACTGTCAACAGCCCGGCGCGCACACTGGCATGGCAGCCTGGCAGGCTCTTCACACAAGACGTTACCTTCGTCGCCAGCATCTGCTGCTGGGCCTCTATCTGCTGCTGCTGGCGAGATGCCATTTCCTGGAGCTCAGCGAGGGTCAGATCCATCCGAGGACTATTAACCTAAGAGAGAAAACAACAAGCCAGGCACATGGGTGAGCGCAGAGACTGCGCACGGAGGTCTAGCTGTGCTATGGATAAGCCTCACCTGAACCAATCAGGCACCATTATCCAGCCATTTTCCTTCCATGATATTAAAGAGACGATTGATTTTCTACATCAACAACCCCCCCCCCCCTGACTTATTACTAAGTTACGGTATAAAACATACTAACATACAGACCAACACTTCTATTTTAAATAAAATAAAATATTTTATTTTAAAACTATTTAAACTTAAATAGTTTCAGTAATCAGTAACATAAGTGGAACAATTTAGAAAAACCCTGTTCTGTAGTTAATTTATATCAGAAAGTAGTGTTTGATCATGTTAAACGTGATGGTGGGGCATTGGCAGCAAATCTAAAATGTTAACAGGACCACCATCAAAAAATATGACACTGGCATTAAAAAATGTCAAGAAACACTGGATCATCAGGAACAATATGCCTACTCCCAAAACAACTCAACATGGCCCTAGAAGTTCTAGCCAGTGCAATAGAACAAGAGAGAGAAATAAACTGTATCCAGATTGGGGAGGAAGGAGTTAAGCTGTCATTAACTTATAGACATAATCATCTGTAAAGAAAATCATACGGAATCTGTAAGAAAACTATCAGAACAATAAGTTACTTAGCAAGATGGCAAGATAAAAAAAATCAATATGCCAAAAATCAATCATCTTTCCATATATCAGGAAAACCAGAAATTGAATTTTTTTAACCACTTAACTGCCATGTGTCCAAAACAGAAACCATCCCCACACGTCACAATATTTTGAACTTAATAAAAAAAATCAATTTGCAATGAGTATTATAAAAATAAGTATATTACTCACAATTAGGGTGTTCTTGAATATTTTCAGCTGAAAATTCTCACAAAAAATGGTTTTAAAGTTGGTCAGGGCTGCCACTTAGGGAAAACATTTTTTTTTATAGACGCAAGTGGCGTGTGGGGAAGGTCCGACACTTATGGCGTACAATGGGTTAAATACTGGTTATAATGGCAATCAAAATAGCAAGTACTTAGGAGTAAATTTAACAGGAGATATGCAAGACCTATATACTGAAAACCTCAAAACACTGCTGAGAGAAAGAAGACCCCAACAAACGGGAGACAGAGCCTGGTGTTCATGAATGGAAAAGCTCAACACCGTCAAGATGGCAATTCTTCCCACACTAACCTACAGATTCAATGGACCCCCAACCAATATTCCCGCAGGCTTTTTGTATAAACTGACGAGAGAATTCTAAATTTCCATGTGAAAATACAAAAGATCCAGAATAGCCAAAACAGCCTTAACAAGGCTGCCTGACTTTAAGATGTTTGGGTAACCAGTCCAGTGTGGTACTGATGCCAAGATAAACAGATCAATGGAAGAAAAGAGCACAAAACAGACCCACACACGTGGGGCAACGGATTTTAGACAAAGGTGCAGGGGCAACTGAGTGGAGAAAGAATAGTCTTTTCAACAAATACAGATTGTACAACTGGATACCCATATGCCCAAAAGAAAACTTTAATTCTCACACCACATGGAAATGCTAATTCAAAATGGATTATAAACCTAAATGTAAAACCTAAAACTACAAAACTAAAATTAAGAACAAGTCACAGACTGGAAAAAGTATTTTCAAAACTATTTCTAACAAAAGAGTTGAGTCCAAAATATGTAAGAACTCTCCAATTCAATTAGAAAGTAAACAACCCAATAAAGAAAAAAATGAGCAAAGAGTTGAACAAATACTTCACCAAAGAAGATACACAAATGGCAAACACATGAAAATATACCCAATACTATTAGCCATTACAGAAATACAAATTAAAACCCCAATGTAATACCAGCTCACACCTATTAGCTAACATTAAAAGGACTGACCATGCCAGATGTTGGTGAGGATGTGGAAAATAAAGCAATAGCTTTGGAAAAGTTCGGCAGCTTCTTAAAAAGTTAACATACACCACCCATTTGATCCAGTCATTCCACTCCAGTATTTACTCAAGAAAAATAAAAGCGCTTGTCCACACAAACACTTGTACCAAATGCTCACAGCAGCTTGACATGGAACAGCCCAAACTGGAAACAACCCAAATGTCTACCAGCAGGTGAATGCATAAACCAACTGTGGTACATCCAGGCACTGCAACCCCTCTCAGCAACGAAAAGGAATTAACTACTGGTGGACACAACAGAAGGATGACTCTCAAATAATTATGCCGAGAGAACTCAGACAAAAAGAGTACATGCTGGAGAAGATTCTAGAAAACACAACTAACTTGTAGAGATAGAAAGTGGACCCACTGGTGGTTCCTTGAGGGTGAGGAGAGG
>NW_005358689.1:1103490-1113838 GCF_000412655.1 Myotis brandtii
AAAAAGAGTACATGCTGGAGAAGATTCTAGAAAACACAACTAACTTGTAGAGACAGAAAGTGGACCCACTGGTGGTTCCTTGAGGGTGAGGAGAGGCCAGAAGGGAAGGATTAGGAGAGGACAACAGGGGACTTGGGGTGACGGGGATTTTCAAGACCGTGGCTATGGTGACGGTTTCAGAGGTGTGTGCAGTATGTCAGACTATCTGAAATGTGTAGTTTACTGCATGTTGATTATACATCAATAAAGCGGTTTTTTACAAAAAATACCCAGTGAAGGGAAAAGATATATATTGTCAAGAAGCACCCAAATCCTGTTAATGCTTAAGACCCTCCTTGTCCTCCCTGTCAGCCGTTCACAGCCAGATCTGGGAAAAGATGGAGCAGGAGCAAATGCCACTTCAGATGACCTGGACCCTAACATGAGGTCACTGCAGGTGGGAGAAGGCCGTCTAGCCAATCCCCACAGCATCAGAAATCCTGAGCTCCGAAAAGAAGACATGTGAGGGTACCCCAAAGATACTGCTGACATTCACACGCAAGAGCCAAAGCGCTGGTAAATAACTTCCCATTTTTCTAGAAACATGATAGCAACAAACACAATCACTCCCAAACAAATACTTCCTCACACATGTGCTCTACATGTTTTGTTCTGAATTGGTATATTCAGCGTCTAACTTCTTTCAATAGTCAGCATGGAGAGAGCATAAAAATTAACTGTTTCTATGAGATAAATATAAAATAACCTTTGAAAAAGGGCTATTCTTAATAACCCACTGAATAACCAAGTAACGACGAGTGAGCTTAAAAGGTTAAAAAGGCAGCAGTGCTGCGGGACTGCTTAGCAGGAGTAACAGGTACTCACCCCGTTTTCCTTCCTCCGATGGTCACCAGGAACTTTCACACCATTTCTCTTCAAAGTTGGGTCCTGAGGCCGTGGTCCACTCACTAAGCACAAAATCCAAAACTAAGCATTAAGTCAGAGTTGCAGATACTCCAAGTGCCAGTCCATTTCTTAGTTCTGTGACTGCTGCCCTTTGATATTTTAAGTTGAAAGGAAACTTCAAACAAAATCTTTTCTAATAGCGACGGCACTGAGGTCTCGAGTTCAGCCTGTTTTGGGAAGCCTCTCTCGGAACAGTGAATAGTGAACTTTACTAAACGCCCCTTGCTGACCCTTCCCTAGGAAAGCTGCATGATTCAGAGACCAGAAGAGGGGGAAATGTAACAAAATCAATGTACTTCTCATTCCGGGTGAATCACACCATTCGCTCCGAGTAGCTCCTCCTAGTTCTCCATTTAGCTCCTCAGGAGTGAAATCAGAAACAGTTTCATTGAAAGAATTAAGTGAGCATTAAATCAATCCGTCCTGTGCTCACTGAGTGTTTTGTGACTTACACGGGAAGGAAGCAATTGAAAATACAAGTGGTATTTTGAATATTTGGCTTATTGAGAGCATTTTGTGGTAATTCTTAAGTACTATGAAGTACTTCCCATTTATTTAAGTAAAAATCTTGCATTTTCTTAGTTTGGGAAAGTACTAACTGGAAAACACTGTATTCTGTTTTGGCTAAAACAAATGTTTTAAGCCAAAATATATGGGTCTCTCAGCATCACTTAATGCATCATAAGGGAAAATAGTCCTAATTTAAACAGATACATTGTAAGAAACAGATAATATCAACAAAGAGAATTTTTTAAATAAGTGAAATTAAGCTAATATTTATACTTCCAGAAATTAGAAAGATTATTCAATTATCAAGAAATTTTAGAGTAAAATTTCTTTTGAATCAAATGTCTACTGAATCTGCCTAAAGCTTACCACAAATTCCCATGCCAGTAATACGATATCCTCAGACCCCGGGGTCACACCATCCCTAGTCCTAATGTGCTAGCTTTATTTATTTATTTACTTATTTATAACATATTTTTATTGATTTCATAGAGGAAGGAAGGGGGAGAGATAGAAACATCAATGATGAGAGAGAACCACTGATTGGCTGCCTCCTGCACGCCCCCCACTGGGGAACGAGCCTGCAACTCGGGCATGTGGCCTTGACTGGAATCGAACCCGGGACCCTTCAGTCCGCAGGCTGACACTCTATCCACTGAGCCAAATGGGCTAGGACTGTGTTAGCTTTATTTTTAAAACACTGTGCAATTCTCTGAGAAAATAGCTCCAGGATCGGCCACACTATTTCTGCAAAAAAATAAACCTCCCGTTTAGGAATGACTGCTGTCTTCGCTGCCTCACCAGTTCCTTCCCGGCCATGCAGTCCCACAGTTAGAACTGCCTCCCAGGCAGCCCCCACCAGTTCCTTCCCGGCCATGCAGTCCCACAGTTAGAGTGTGAGGCAAGAGCTTTAAAAATAGTTCCACATCCATTCTGGGTCCCAGGTCCGGTGAAACTGGAAGAAGACCATGGTGACAGCCTCCTCATCCGTAACCTAGCCGTCCCCACTAAGGAGGACACGGACAAGCAGCCCTGCTCTACCCCAAGTCAGACACCATGTGGCACTGGAGTTTGTGACAACGTGAAACAGCTCCCTCCCCTTCCCATCCTACTCTCACGTTACAGACACACCGACACTGCACATCACACTATCGCGAGGCCGTTTAATAATTCAGCCAGGACGACACGGGCGGACATTTGAACTGGCAGGTGAGTGGGTAAAGTCCAACTCCTTTCTTACAAGAGGATGCGTACAGCAACGTAAACAAAGAACAAAATAAAAACGAGATGCAGGTGCCAGTTTAAAGCTACAGAAGAAGAACGCTTAGGGAGAAAATACGTGCTCATTTAAATGAGAGCCACGGGCACCAGTCACACTGGCAGGCATGCCAGCCGGCCTGGCAGAGGTGACGCAAGCCCCACTCCTGGCTCTGCCTCTGGGTGTGTGGCCTCTGACAAGTCACTGAACCCCGAAGTATCAGCCTTCTCAACTGCAGAGTGGAAGAGGCCAGACAAGTCAATGTTGAGCTCCTCCACGGTCTACACTTGATAAGTTCTCATTGTTGGGTACCATATGGATATCTGCATTAAAGCGATAAAACCGAGACTTCATGACATCCAGTGACGAACATGTTACCTACATTCTTACTCCCCAGAATTATATACGGAAGTCACAAACCCCCAGCTTCCCATTGTGAAACGCCAAGTCTTAGAAAGACCTAGCGTTCCGCCCCCACCGGGCCTTCCCGCGGAGAACAGAGCTTCCCACGGGCCTGCCTTGAGCTGCTCACCCTCCCACAGCCTCCGAGACCTGCCCGGAGGGCGGGGACGCGTCCAGCCTGCCGTCTCTCCACCGTCATGACTGCCTCCTGCCCTCTCCTCACCATCACCTACACACCTGGTCACAGCCCGCATCACGGGGCGAGCACCTGACTCCCGTGTTCTCCCCGCGGGGCCTGCCTGCCTCCCACATGACCGTCCCCTCCACAAGCCAGGCTCTCGGCCCTGGGCTTCCTCATCCCCACCCCAACCCAGGCTCCTTTCATGACCAACCTGGACCCTCGCCACTTAGAGGAGCCCCACCCCGGAACGTCACCTCCCAGCGTTCTGCTTGTGACCACACGTTCCTCACTCACCCCTGCACGACCTGAGACTTGTCACCTCTAAACCCTGGTCGCCCTTTCCCCTCAGCCCTTCCCATCCTCACTTCCTCCCACCCACCCAGCTTAGATGTCATCTTGCCAGTATCCTCGCCATCCCTGTCCCTGACCTTCCACCGAATTGGTCTGGCATCGCCCCAGACTGGGGTCAATTCAACCACCTTTTCCCTTACGACCCTCAGGGCTGGAGAAGGTCACGGGTGGCCTCATGGCCTCCATGGAGCCCGCCAACCTGCTCCCCTGGGGCTCTCTCCTATTCTTCACGTCCATCCTCACCTTCAGAGGCCTGCCTCCTCCGCCTGAGAAAGCGTGTTCCGGTGACAAGTTCCCCGACTTGCTCACAGGCGCACACATTTACTCGCACTGCGACCGCTCCTTCCTGTCCTGTCACCATGGAAGAGGCTCCCTCCTCTGCCCACAGAATCTCTCCACTAGGGCTGAGGGACGCCCCCTCAGCTTCCCCTCTTTCACGTACTGCAACCGCCTCCCCTCCCGCATTGAAAACTACCATAAAGCGTCTCCCATCTGCCCCCTTGGCTGGTGTGGCTCAGTTGGGTGGACGCCATCCCATGCACCGAAAGGTTGCTAATTCCATTCCCAGTCAGGGCACATGCCCAGGTTCCAGGCTCGATCCCCAGTAGGGGGCCCCATGAACCAAGATGTTGCTAATTCCATTCCCGGTCAGGGCACATGCCCAGGTTCCAGGCTCGATCCCCAGTAGGGGGCATGCAGGGGGCAGCCAATCGATGTTTCACTTTCGCATCGATGCTTCTCTCTCTCCCTCTCCCCTCCTCTCTCTCTGAAAATCAATACAAAAATCTTAAAAAACAAAAAACTTCTCTTCTTCCAACCAAACAGAATAAGCAAGACCATCCCCGTGTCTCCTCCCCAACAGGCAGATCTTAGAAACGTGGCCTCTTCCCACGGTTCGCACTCACCTCTTGCTCTCCCCTCAAACTGCCCGGTTCCACCCCAACGCATAAAAACACAGTCCGCACCCTGCGCCTGCTCACAGAATCTACCCACCGAAGTCCCTGCCAGGGGGGCGCTCGTGCCTCAGGAAGAAACGCACGTCGCTCCTCTGACTCCCAAACCTCTGCAGGACGTCGAACATCCGCTCGTTATCTGCGACGGGGCGTTCTGGAAGAAAGACAAACATAGCATGTCATCCTCCTTCATGCACAGTATACATTGGGGGTGTAGGAAATACACGGCATCTTAGGTCATTTGTTTCCATTTAAGGCCCCTTAGAAAACGCAGTATCACGGAATTCCCACACCCAGGTGGAGACCTGGAAGGAGGCCTGTGCCTGGGTCCCTGGAAGGAGCCGGGGCCGACCTCACTCCGTGGGCATGGCATCTTAGGTCATTTGTTTCCATTAAAGGCCCCTTAGAAAACGCAGTATCACGGAATTCACACACACACACACACACACACACACACACACACACACACACACCATCAGTGTCGAGCCGGGTGGAGACCTGGAAGGAGGCCTGTGTCTGGGCCCCTGGAAGGAGCCGGGGCCGACCTCACTCCGTGGGCCCCTCACCAGCCATCAGCCTGCCACCTGGCCAGCCCCCGGGGTTCAAAGGTTCCGTCACCTCAGACATGGGATGGTCTGAGGTCCCTTCTAACGCCAATGGTTCTAGGATTCTCTAAACACATAAACCAAACATTTCGTCGAGCCGGGTGGAGACCTGGAAGGAGGCCTGTGTCTGGGCCCCTGGAAGGAGCCGGGGCCGACCTCACTCCGTGGGCCCCTCACCAGCCATCAGCCTGCCACCTGGCCAGCGCCCGGGGTTCAAAGGTTCCGTCACCTCAGACATGAGATGGTCTGAGGTCCCTTCTAACGCCAACGGTTCTAGGATTCTCTAAACACATAAACCAAACATTTCACAAACAACTTTCTAAATAGCCTAGTCTTACTCTCTATTAGACTTTTTAAATTATCATTTTAAAAACTGTTAAAAAATGACATGTATCCATTGCCAGATAACAGGCTATTCACTGCACTAAAAATACATCCACTTGGCCACTCCAGGGAAACTGCCACTTGTCAGAACTTTTCTAGAGACAGAAAGAAGGGCTCAGCGAGACACCCTAATCGATGGGAACTTCAGGAGAAACCAGGTACCTTAAGCTCCCCTCAAAAAAATCTCCCAACCCTGACTCATGGGCCATCCTATGCCCAAAGGGCTGCGGGTTCGAGTCCCAGTCAGGGCGCATGCCCAGTTTGTGGGTTCCATGCCAGTCAGGATGCATGCGGAGGCAACTGATCGGTATTTCTCGATTGCCAGTATCATTTTTAATAGAAGACAGTTGAAACAGCCTAAGAAAACTCAATGCACTTGTCAGTCACCAGAGGCAATACCTAAGGAAACAGCACGGGCAGAGAATGCAGCAGCCAGGCATGCAGCAGCCCATTTCGCGAGCTAACCCTGAGCTTCATGGGCCTGGTTGCAACCAAGGTCCGTTCTGGTCCTATTCCCAGTGACAGAGCGTACTGAGCCGACACAGACGTCCCTCTTCTGCAAACCACAGAAATTCTACTCAGATCCCCCTGGAAGGGAACACCATAGATGAGTAGAAACCCATCGAAATAAAGTGAGTAGCCCTCCACCTCCTCACCACACACACACACACACACACACACACACTATTCCAAAGGAAATAAAATCCCCCGATTCCAGAAGCAAAGAAAGAACTCAAAGGCAGTGAGGCAACTCCCATCCCTGCTGGGTTGGACCATTTTAAAGGTCATGAACCTTCCCGTAGGTCTGGGAGCCGAGGCCCTGCTGGCCTGTGATAACAAGAGCAGGCCTGGGCCTGCACGTGCTGAAATGCACTCCACAGGTTTTCAAGGCCCCTGCCCCCCAAACCCCCCTCCCCTATCTCCTCGGCCTCTGTGACTGTGAATGTGCCACTCTGCGCACGGATACGTCCCAGCACCCTCTCCTCCGGCAGATGGAGCAGGTCCACCCATCACTGTAGTTACCACGCCGCGTTCTAAGCATCTGCTGAACCTGCTTCTACCTGAAGGCAGGAAACTTATCTGTCTCCCTCCCAATCGGTCCCGAGCCCAACAAGAATCTAAGAAATGCTCTCTACACAGCAAGGAAGGAACTGGAGATGGCAAATCAAAGCTGCTCGTTTTAAAAAGATTGTCAGCCAAAGAAAATAAGAAGTTTGAGAAGCTAACAAAATCAAAGTAATATACTTACTATTTGTTAAATAGGACACTTTGGACAATTTATAGCAAAAGGGGGGGGGGGGTTAAAACATCATAGCTATTACTTACTGAGAGCTAATACTAAGTGCATGGAGGGCTATGCTAAGCCCCCAGCACGTATTATCTCCTGGGATCCTCACTCAATCCTATGGGATAGGTTCAATTATCATCCCAATTCTGTAGATAAAACACAGAGATTAAGGACCGGCCTTCAATCACAAAGCTGGTAAATGACAGAGACAGAATCTTAATACCCAAGACTTCGTTCTTAATCACACCTTACAAACAACCCTCAAATCAGTTGAGTTCACTGCAACCAATCCAAATCCCAACAGAATGCTTCACGGAGCCTTTCAAGGTAATTCTAAAACATCTGAAAAAGGGACTATACAAGCATAGCTCAGATATATTTTTTTTTAAAGCAGAAGAACAAAAAAAATAAAAAAATAAGATAAAAATAAATAAAAAGCAGAAGAATGAAATAAGCACTTGCCTTACAGATACCCAACAAATTGGAAAACTATAGTAATTAAAACTGGTTCTGTCCCGCCCTGGCCAGTGTGGCTCAGTTGGTTGGGCGTTGTCCCTGCGCCGAAAGGTTGCTGGTTCAATTCCCAGTCAGGGCACATGCCCGGGTTGAGGGCTCCATTGCTGGGAGGGGGCGTGCAGGAGGCAGACAATCCATGTTTCACTCTCACATCAATGTTTCTCTCTCTCTCTCCATCTCCCTTCCTCTCACTCTAAAAATCAATTTTAAAAAATCTTTATAAGACAAACAAAAGCTGGTTCTGTCCTAAATAAGAAGAAAAAATGAAAGGAACGGGCTAAAGCTTACAGAAACACCCCTTCCTAGGAGACACGACATAGGACAGGAAGTGATGTCGTGACAGTAGGGAAAAAACTGTTCAGTGAGGCACTTAAGAAGATTCACTATCCATCTGGGGAAAAAGTTAAATCCCTAATTCACACCAGGCACAAAAATTAATGAGGCAAGGGAGGGGTGGGGGAGAGGAAGGAAGGAAAAGATCTTAAAACTTCTGGCATGAAATAACAGAAGAATATGTTTACGGTCTTGGAGTAAGGAAAGACTTTTCCCATAAAGGGGATAACTTGGCCTGAGGTCTACAATAGAATGTTTTTTCAATTTGTCTTTGTTTTGAATGCCTACAAAGCAAGAGGGAAAAGGCAGACGCCAAAGGAAACCTACGGAGAAACCAGTTTTTAAAAATGGAAACCCAAACAGCTAATAAATTTTCAAATGGGCAGTATCAGCTTAGCAAAGATTAATATATTATCCTAGCAACTGGTGATGAGGATGCTTTTAGAAAAGGCTGGTAGCACGGTGAACTTATGTAGCCTGTGCTGAGGGGAATCTGGCAATACGTTAAATTTTAAATGCGTGACCCCTCAACCAGGCAATCCCATCTCTTGTTATCTACTCTACAGAAATGCTTGCACGTAACCCAGAGGCTCCTAAAAGGGTTTTACTGCAGCCTTTATAAAAACAAGAGCAGGATTCATGTAAATGTTTATGAATAAAGAAATGGTTAAATCAACCGTAGTTTATGCATACTGGGAAAGATTATGTGATTATTAGAAATAATGCTGTAAATGTACACATCTTAAAATACCTCCAAGCTCTGTTGGAAGGTAAAATAGTAAAGGGCAAGGTATTGATACACATAAAGCAAAAATAGAGAAAGGCATAACCCATAAAACTATTTCTATAGCTACGTACAAATGCAGAGAAGAAGTCTGAAAAGCCTGAAGAAGAAGGCTAAAGTCATAAGCCATTACACCAAGTGATCAGGGGATGGACTTGGAGGAGACATCTCCATTCTATTGATATTATTTCCCCTCTTATAAAAAGAACATATTCAGATGCTACCCACCTTTTTTCATTTAAAACGTTAGAAGGAAAAGAATCCTTAATCATCGTCACATAATATGGGTTAGTGACCTCAAGTGAGCAGAGTTGGAGAGGAAAGGGAGGCAGCGGAATCCAGTGTTCCAGGAAGAGAGTGAGCCTTGGCGAAGAGAACATTCTCCCCATGCAAGTCAGGAGGAGGGCGGGCACACCTTCAGGCAGAACCTGAGGCGCGTGCAGAAGCGGGAAACGGAGGGATCTGGTGGGTGGTTGCAGTCACCTCGGGGAAGTGTAAGGCAGGGTGAAGGGAGCTCATGTACTCATTCAGTGAGCACTGACTGAGGACGAGCACCTACTACGTGCCAGGCACTCCTTGCGCTGCAGCAGCAATGAGCAGGGAAGCAGATCTCTTCTCTCAGGGAGTCTACACGCTAGTGCATGTGTTTGGGGCGACAGGGATCAAAAAGGCAATAAATAAACACACACACACAGAGCGATGTGTGGATGCAGAGCATTAAACCAGGATGACATCATAGAGAACTTCCTGGCTACTTTCGCAAGATGCTCAGGCAAAGCCTCTCCAAGGAGGGAACATTTTAACCGAAACCCCAAGGACCGGAGGGAGCAGCACTGACAAATCCGGAGGGAAGCAAGCCAGGTCTGGGAACAGCTAGTGCCCTGGCTCTGAGGCGGGCAAGAGCCGAGTGTGGTTCACTCGTGAATATAAAAAAGCTGCGGAAGGGCAAGGAGGGAACAGGACCAGATGACAACACAGACAGCAAGCCTCTAAGGTCCACAATCCGGGATCAAGCGTTGGGATTTTATTCTAGTAGAAGAGAAAGCTCTACGGGGTGTCAATACAAAAGTCCAACCATCAGATTCTAATTTAAAGGGATCACTTGCGTTTCTTTATGCAAACGGTCTAATCTAGCTCTCAGGTGAAGGTTAAAAAAATAAGCGATTCATGGAGCATGAAGACCTTCTAGAACACCCCAGGGTGGGAAAGGCAACACAGACAGGTACGAGGACGTGCAGGGGAACCGGGCGCTCAGCTGAAGTCGGGTTTCATGGCCGGTGTGAACCCATGAGCACAGTGTGTCACCTGCACCCCCGGCAGAGAAAGAGGGAACAGCGGAGCTCACCAGGCCGTGCAGGAACCAGCAGAACTCGGGAAAAATTCCTCCCAGGTCGACAAACTCCTCTGGGGCCAAAGGAAACCAGGCCGCCCCACGTCCGAGCTGCCAAGAACTACCATATACTGAGGGACTGACTCCAAGGCTTCATGTGAGGCCTATGATTGTTGTGGTGCCTCCTGCCACCACAGTGATCAGCACCGAGCAGCTCTCCCCAAACCTACACCACCTCAGAGGGCAAACAATCAGGAGGCCGCGCGTTCCTCATCAAGCAAAGCCTCAGCACGCAAACCCTAGGCCAGGGATGGCGAACCTGTGACACGCGTGTCAGAGGGGACACGCGAACTCATTTTTGGGGTTGATTTTTCTTTGTTAGATGGCATTTAAATATATAAAATACATATCAAAAATATAAGTCTTTGTTTTACTATGGTTGCAAATATCAAAAAATTTCTGTATGTGACACGGCACCAGAGTTAAGTTAGGGTTTTTCAAAATGCTGACA
>NW_005358689.1:1113852-1114351 GCF_000412655.1 Myotis brandtii
CTGGCCCAGGAGCACCCCAGCCACTCCCACTGGTGTGTCAGCTGCCTGCCCTCTGACCTTTCCTACTGTGGTGCCGTCACCGTGTAGCAGAAAGAGAACAGAAGGACTTCCTATGTCACAGCGAAGCTGGAGGGGACGCTGTCTCCTGGTGGACATGCTGTTCTAGAGCCTCCCCGCCACACCCAGGAACGGGAGCAGTAAGAAAGGCGGAACCAGGCACAGGCTGCGCGCTCCCACCTGAGCCGCACCACACTTCGGCCAAGTGGCAGTCGCTCTCGCCGGGCTCCTTGCACAGGTCCACCACATCCCGGCATATTGTTTCTGGGGTCACGGGGACTTCGGTAAAGTGCTGCTCGTTGTTGCTGAGGTACACGGTAAGAAACATCTGGAAACAAAGAGAAAGCACGAGTTATGGGACTGCCCACACCGGCCGTGTTCGCTTTGTGTTCACCTTCGCTTCCCGTCCCCAAACAGGCCCGGGTGCAAATGTTCAACAAAA
>NW_005358689.1:1114500-1122227 GCF_000412655.1 Myotis brandtii
ACAGTCTGGCTCACCCTGGCCGGGATTGGGGGGTGGGGGTGGGGTTGGGGGTGGAGTGGGTTCTAGAACCCTGCCCACTGGGTTCCTGCCCCCTCCTGGTTCCCTGCCCCATCCAGAGCAGAGCCTGCAGCAGCCTGGGGAGCTCTGGGGACAGTCAAACCAGTTCACACGAAAGGTGAAATTAAACCATCTCTGACATTTTACTTATGGGATTTGTCTACCAAATCCTTATACAGTTCTTAGCATGTGCCCGGCGCACACACACTACATGCAGATCTTCCCATCAATTCTGTAAAGGTGATGAGGGACATCACACATACACACTCATGCACAGATACATAAGAACATAAGACGGCTACATAGGAACATAGGATGTGTTGCTTCGAAGGCAAGATGGAAACAGAACAGACCTTGGAGGGCAATCTAATGTTTACACCAGGCGCACACATTCCCTACTCAACAATTTAAACCTAAAATGTTTTAAGCAAGTTAAATACCTACTTCAAAGCATGTCCTCACCAACCAGGTGTAAGCAGAAATGACCAGCTGTTATGCTACAACGTTTCTGACCTTGCAGACAAACATTCAGGCCAGCAGAGGATTTAAATTTAAAACTCATTAACAATCTTTTTCCCAGTAAAAATAGACATTGCATCTTAAAAAAACGATGCTACTAAAGAATGCAAGTTTTCACACCTATTAAATTACCAAAAAGAAAAAGAAAGAAAAATGCTGTTAATTCCCAGTGCTGCAGAAGCAAATTGTCGATGGCAATGCCGGTCAGTAAACCCCTATGGTTCATTCAACTCAGTGGGCACCTACTATGTGCATACAACTCAATGAGCACCTACTCAGCGCAAATCAGTATGCATCAGGAATAGAAAAACAAACCATTTGAAAGAGTAACCCCACTGTGACACTTCATCCTGTGAAAATAATTCCCATCAAAGAGAGTGCATGCCAAGGCTCTGGGCCATGAGCCTGATGGACCAGTACAGTACGTTATCCAAAAGTAATTAGTGAGACTCTACGAGATATTGGGGGAATTTGGATTTTAAGGCTGTAAAAAGCAGAATGAGTAACATCTGCACTGTGATCACGACACAAGACCATCATACAACAGCCACACGACGCCCCTTCCAGCTCCAACTGCCCCACCTGTCACCCCCGAACTGAGAACGCTGCACTCAGCCCCTCGTTGTAAAGAAGGCAGCGTCCCATTAGGGATGATGGTGGGAACTGGCTGAGACAACAGACTGGGTGCCTCAAGGATTTGGCCAGAGTGAGAGAAGACGTGCACAAGAGAAAGGGGGGGAAGGGGGGGGTTGGCACAGGGGCCGGGAAGAACTGGTTCATCCCTGGGAGCTTTCTGGCTCCTCCTCGCAGTAAAACCATCTTTTCTTAAGGGCATCCAAGTCTCCACTTCTTACAGCCAAAGCTCTTAATCCCCATAAACGTGTATAACATAGAAAGTAACCCAGAGCCCTAGCCGGTTTGGCTCAGTGGATAGAGCATCGGCCTGTAGATTGAAGGGTCCTGGATTCGATTCCGGTCAAGGGCACATGCCCAGGTTGCGGGCTCCATCCCCAGTAGGGGGTGTGCAGGAGGCAGCCAATCAATGATTCTCTGTCATCATTGATGTTTCTATCCCTCTCTCACTCTCCCTTCCTCTCTGAAATCAATTAAAATTTATTTTTAAAAAAGTAACCTAGAAAACATAGAAGGTCACCCATTACAACTAGAAGGCAATCCAGAAAAGTCAAAGGTGGATTCTGTTGAAACAATAAATAAAATGAATGGAAAAGAGCTGTAGTTCCCATATGAGGTCAGAGCCCTCCCAGCTAATGACACCAGGTTTGCACATTCTGATACACAGTTCGAGGCCTGCACAGAGATACACGGTTCTCGGCCTCAACTTGGCCAACACGCAGCACTTTGAAACTGTTACACAAAAATTGCAAAGTATTAGATAAATAACAAAGATTAACTAAGCTCACAGAATTCCACCGGCTGCTGCTCTGGCAAATGTACAGCGTGTTTAATGACAGAGACAAACAACTTACACTTCAGTGTGAAACAGGACTTCTCTCCTCTATCGTCCCCACCCGCCCCAAAACTCTCTTTGAAGTTGAACTCTTCAAGAATAGCCACTGTTTTCACTGTAAATATGAGACTTGGGTGTTTATTAAATACAGAAATACTTAATATGCAGTCTGCCTACTAAACACACAGTCTCCACAAAGAAAGGCTGTCATTACGTAAGATTGGCACCTTGCCTCGCCAATGCCACCTCTCAGAGGGCTCGCACATCAGGTCCCCGACAGGCAGCCTGGGGATTGTTTTCTCTTTATATGTCAATTCTTTAAAAAGGACCCAGAGAAGCGATCTACTTAGCTGCTAAGGAGAGGGCCGGGGTACAAGGCTGTTCTTCTGATCCATCCTCTACCCTTTATGCTGTCCACGCAGCAGAAAAATAACTAGGAAATGCTCTATTTAACCACAGCAACCCAAACCCGAATAGAGATCTGGTCTTTCACTTTCTGGGAAACAACAGCTTTGTCTCTTTAAAAGCGTAATTACAAATAAGAATGATGAGAGGTGTGCTCTGTTTAAGATTACTACCCCCGCCCCCCAAAGCCCCCAGAATCAATGCTGGCATGAATGGAAGCACATGCGGTGACCCATCTCTACCTTGTCTGCACGAAGACTGGCTCCGGGGTGACTTTCTAACTGTGAGGCCCTGGGTGCTGGGCCAGCCCCGTGACGTTGCTGCAGGTTCCTGGGCAGGAGACCTGGGGCCTAACCCCGGATTTGTTAATAATTACTTAGCCAACCTTAGGGAAATAATGTCACCTCCCCGAATCTCAGCTCCTCGTCTTCAAAGTAAGAGTCTACCATTATTTTAGGTGCTTATTCGGTGTCAGAGTAAAAGCCAACATCTTTACACCAGCCTGCAAGTTGGACGTCAGCAATCCAGGCATGCATGAGGGCCTGGCGTGAGGCAGGTGGGGGGACGAGAAAAATGGGTGATGAGGGACATCACACATACACACTCATGCACAGATACATAAGAACATAAGACGGCTACATAGGAACATAGGATGTGTTGCTTCGAAGGCAAGATGGAAACAGAACAGACCTTGGAGGGCAATCTAATGTTTACACCAGGCGCACACATTCCCTACTCAACAATTTAAACCTAAAATGTTTTAAGCAAGTTAAATACCTACTTCAAAGCATGTCCTCACCAACCAGGTGTAAGCAGAAATGACCAGCTGTTATGCTACAACGTTTCTGACCTTGCAGACAAACATTCAGGCCAGCAGAGGATTTAAATTTAAAACTCATTAACAATCTTTTTCCCAGTAAAAATAGACATTGCATCTTAAAAAACGATGCTACTAAAGAATGCAAGTTTTCACACCTATTAAATTACCAAAAAGAAAAAGAAAGAAAAATGCTGTTAATTCCCAGTGCTGCAGAAGCAAATTGTCGATGGCAATGCCGGTCAGTAAACCCCTATGGTTCATTCAACTCAGTGGGCACCTACTATGTGCATACAACTCAATGAGCACCTACTCAGCGCAAATCAGTATGCATCAGGAATAGAAAAACAAACCATTTGAAAGAGTAACCCCACTGTGACACTTCATCCTGTGAAAATAATTCCCATCAAAGAGAGTGCATGCCAAGGCTCTGGGCCATGAGCCTGATGGACCAGTACAGTACGTTATCCAAAAGTAATTAGTGAGACTCTACGAGATATTGGGGGAATTTGGATTTTAAGGCTGTAAAAAGCAGAATGAGTAACATCTGCACTGTGATCACGACACAAGACCATCATACAACAGCCACACGACGCCCCTTCCAGCTCCAACTGCCCCACCTGTCACCCCCGAACTGAGAACGCTGCACTCAGCCCCTCGTTGTAAAGAAGGCAGCGTCCCATTAGGGATGATGGTGGGAACTGGCTGAGACAACAGACTGGGTGCCTCAAGGATTTGGCCAGAGTGAGAGAAGACGTGCACAAGAGAAAGGGGGGGAAGGGGGGGGTTGGCACAGGGGCCGGGAAGAACTGGTTCATCCCTGGGAGCTTTCTGGCTCCTCCTCGCAGTAAAACCATCTTTTCTTAAGGGCATCCAAGTCTCCACTTCTTACAGCCAAAGCTCTTAATCCCCATAAACGTGTATAACATAGAAAGTAACCCAGAGCCCTAGCCGGTTTGGCTCAGTGGATAGAGCATCGGCCTGTAGATTGAAGGGTCCTGGATTCGATTCCGGTCAAGGGCACATGCCCAGGTTACGGGCTCCATCCCCAGTAGGGGGTGTGCAGGAGGCAGCCAATCAATGATTCTCTGTCATCATGTTTCTATCCCTCTCTCACTCTCCCTTCCTCTCTGAAATCAATTAAAATTTATTTTTAAAAAAGTAACCTAGAAAACATAGAAGGTCACCCATTACAACTAGAAGGCAATCCAGAAAAGTCAAAGGTGGATTCTGTTGAAACAATAAATAAAATGAATGGAAAAGAGCTGTAGTTCCCATATGAGGTCAGATCCCTCCCAGCTAATGACACCAGGTTTGCACATTCTGCTACACAGTTCGAGGCCTGCACAGAGATACACGGTTCTCGGCCTCAACTTGGCCAACACGCAGCACTTTGAAACTGTTACACAAAAATTGCAAAGTATTAGATAAATAACAAAGATTAACTAAGCTCACAGAATTCCACCGGCTGCTGCTCTGGCAAATGTACAGCGTGTTTAATGACAGAGACAAACAACTTACACTTCAGTGTGAAACAGGACTTCTCTCCTCTATCGTCCCCACCCGCCCCAAAACTCTCTTTGAAGGTGAACTCTTCAAGAATAGCCACTGTTTTCACTGTAAATATGAGACTTGGGTGTTTATTAAATACAGAAATACTTAATATGCAGTCTGCCTACTAAACACACAGTCTCCACAAAGAAAGGCTGTCATTACGTAAGATTGGCACCTTGCCTCGCCAATGCCACCTCTCAGAGGGCTCGCACATCAGGTCCCCGACAGGCAGCCTGGGGATTGTTTTCTCTTTATATGTCAATTCTTTAAAAAGGACCCAGAGAAGCGATCTACTTAGCTGCTAAGGAGAGGGCCGGGGTACAAGTCTGTTCTTCTGATCCATCCTCTACCCTTTATGCTGTCCACGCAGCAGAAAAATAACTAGGAAATGCTCTATTTAACCACAGCAACCCAAACCCGAATAGAGATCTGGTCTTTCACTTTCTGGGAAACAACAGCTTTGTCTCTTTAAAAGCGTAATTACAAATAAGAATGATGAGAGGTGTGCTCTGTTTAAGATTACTACCCCCGCCCCCCAAAGCCCCCAGAATCAATGCTGGCATGAATGGAAGCACATGCGGTGACCCATCTCTACCTTGTCTGCACGAAGACTGGCTCCGGGGTGACTTTCTAACTGTGAGGCCCTGGGTGCTGGGCCAGCCCCGTGACGTTGCTGCAGGTTCCTGGGCAGGAGACCTGGGGCCTAACCCCGGATTTGTTAATAATTACTTAGCCAACCTTAGGGAAATAATGTCACCTCCCCGAATCTCAGCTCCTCGTCTTCAAAGTAAGAGTCTACCATTATTTTAGGTGCTTATTCGGTGTCAGAGTAAAAGCCAACATCTTTACACCAGCCTGCAAGTTGGACGTTAGCAATCCAGGCATGCAGTGAGGGCCTGCGTGAAGGCAGTGGGGGGACGAGAAAAATGGCAGATTCAACGGACAAGACAGGCGATGGGGACTAGGTGAGGGTGGGGGTGAAGGGGTGTGGGGGTGTGCGGGAACTGACCAATCCAGTGACTAGTGAGAAAGTCAGTTCAGGAAGAAACCGGGTTGCTTTGCTGTGTGCCTGTGACAGCATTGCGGGGTGGGGCCAGAGTTTGTTTTGTATCAGCTGCCTGATCCTGCCACCAGCACCTGCCCCCATCCCCTCTCAGTTCTCATCGCCTAATCCCCTGCGTGCTCTCTGTTCCACCAGCGTCCCCCTTGCTGTTCCTCACACGCCAAGCACATTCCCCGCTCAAAGCCCGAGCACTTCTGTTCCTCTGTTCGCAATGCTCTTCCCTGCAGGCCACTCAAACGCCGCCTTCTCCGTGGGCCTTCCCTGGCCACCTGCTAAAAGGCCACTTCCCTGCTGTATGTCTCTTCTTGGCACAGCCGCTGCTAACACACTATATTTGTTTAATTATTACATTTCTTTAACGTGTTTTTATGGCCTGTCTTCCCTATTAAAACAGCCCAGGGTTTTGTCTGTTCAATGCTCTGCCCTCAGCCCCACGAATGTGCCTGGTATGTAACAAGGAAACGGTAAGTATTTGTTTATGATTAATAAATTCTTTAGCGGTGACTGCATTTCACAGATTCACCTCTGATTGAGTTTCACAGTAAGTTCTCTTTCAGGCGCGGTAAATGCTGCAGAGAACAGCACAGCGAGACACTGAGGGGAATCAGTGTGTCCCCTCCTCATTTCTCCAGCTTCTATCATGACTTTACCAAGTCATCCCACTGTTTCAACGTTCTTCGTTCATTCACTACTTAGAGGCCATCATTTTATAATCTAAGTTCCAATAGAACTGATCCTGACTAAATAGCTAACACAGCACACAGTACAAAATTCGAGAGATAGAGAGAGCTGTGTGGAGGGGGACACGACCGGCCCCCGGGGAGGGAGCATGTCAATCAATGGCCAACCTGGCTTCCTCCCTCTTCAATCCCCTACTGCTCTCCACTGGCCACCCAACAGCAGTCAGGTGGCCTGGGAAGCAGTTTGTGGAAACCGACCTTCGGGCACCAGGCAGGTGGGGAAGGTGGAGGGGGGTCTGGAGGGGAAGCAGGAGATGCGGTGACTCCCACACCCGCCTGGTCAGGGAGGGGCCGAGCGCAAGCCTCGCTAACATCCCAAGCAGAGAACCAGCCGAGGGACAGGCCCGAGGAAGGATGGAGTTGGTCACGGCTGTGGAAGAGGAAGGTCGCTGGAGGCAGCACAGGGAAGGGGCTCCCAATTCCAAAGGCAGTGATCCAAAGAGGCCCAATCACGCAGGACTTGGAAGGCCACGGGTCCTCAACGTCGGTGTGGACAGAGCTGCTCAGCACAGATGCTGGGCCCAGCCCGAGTCTCTGATTCAGCAGATGGGGAGGGACTGCACGTCTGCATTGCCGTGTGTGTGTGTGTGTGTGTGTGTGTGTGTGTGTGCGCGCGCGCGTGTGTGTATTGTTGTGTTTTTCTATAGATTCTGCATTTCCAACAAGCTCCCCTGTGACGCGGACGCTGGTCCACAGATCACAAGCTGAGAACCGGTGTTCTAAGGCCCCAGCAAGAATCTGGATTCTAATCTAAGAGGCCATGGGGGCAAAGCACTAAAAGGCACAGAGTAGATGAGTGGTTGCCAGGGGCTGGAGGGACTTCCTTTTGGGGTGATGGAATGTTCTGGAGTTAGCGATGACAGTTAACAACCTTCTGAGGGCACTGAAGCCACTGAACTGCACACTTCACAACAGGGGTGGGGAACGCCGGCCCTCGGGCTGGACTGAATAGGCCCGGGAAATCCTTTGGTCTGGCCCTGCCAAGGCAGTAGAGGTGAGCTAATGAAATGTTTTACCCAATACAGCAGGCTCATTTTCAAGCTGATAATTCTGTATGGCCCTCGAATGATGTTATAAATATCCAATGGCCCTGGCAGGAAAAGG
>NW_005358689.1:1122242-1130840 GCF_000412655.1 Myotis brandtii
CCCGCCTTACGGTGAATTTTGTAGTATATGAATTGCATCGTAATAAAAGGCCTACTACATGCTTACTATGTGAGAGAGAAAAAACTCTTAAGGAAGATAAATTTACCCATGGGAAAATCAGAGAACTTAGTACTAATATGCATGAATGAGATGTGTAGGTAAGATGGAAATTCAGAAATGGGGAAAAAATAAATGTGATCTGAGAGATTGAAGTGTCAGCCAAGAGGTGTAAACGAATGGAAAACATAAAAACGAACCTATAGTAACCTTCCTTCCCAAATGCCACGTTTTCCTGACACTTGCTAGTTTCTAATACACCATAAAGCACCATATCCCCAGGAAACAGACATGACTCATGCGCTTCTTTCCCATGCGGAGCAGCAGAATGGGTCCCTCCAGTTAACTCCCCTGGGAAACAGCTGTGAGAAACGCGATTATTCTCTCTGACTCAAGCGACAGCGTTCGTGCCTGGGAACTTCTGGGCTCAGTTCTCTCCATCATAGAGCGCAGCGACAATCAGATCAAATCAACGTCCAGCCTGCACAGATGTACTGAGCCCCTCACTGGATATGAGGAGGAAACTGCCGGGCGGCTGCAAACGCTCACAGCGCCCAGCCACTGAGTCAGGGCTCTCCTTCCCTGGTAGGATCAGCCCTCCTCAGTGACATTAAAACGCCAACTTCCTTCCGACTTGTAAGTCAGGAACTTCAACTTTTTATAGTACGAACTGCAGAGAAAGAGATCAATCAATCACTATATAATAGAGTGAACTAAGTGGAGCGTAGCCCTGGGAAGGTAGCTCAGTTGGTTAGAACATCGGCCCAATGTGCCAAGGCTGTGGGCTGGACGGTCAGGGCACACACAACAATCAACCACTGAATGCATAAATAAGTGGAACAACAAATCTATTCCTCTCTCTCTTTCTCTCTCTCTCTCTCTCTCCCCCCTACCTCCCCTTCCTCTCTCTAAAATCAACTTAAAGATTTTTTTTAAAAAAAGAACAGAGGATATAATAGATCATATAAGATAGTATAAATGATAAAACCTGAGGGGGGAAATAAATGTAAACTAAAACAATGAGGTACCACACACAACTGTTAAATTAGTTTTCAATTCAAAGATAAGCTCCAACAGAGATGAGGCTGTAAAAAGGTGATTCACGCCTGGCCAGAGCGGCTCAGTCGGTGAGCATAGTCCTGTGCACCGAAAGGTTGCTGGTCTGGTTCCCAATCAGGGCACATACTGAGCTGCAGGTTTAATGTCCTGAAGGCAACCAATCCATGTTTCTCTCTCTCTCTCTCTTCCTCCCTCTCTCCCCACCTCCCTCTCATCCTCCCCCCCTCCCATAATTGTTCCTCTCTCCAAGCATGTCCTAGGGTGAGGATTAGAGAGAGAGAGAGAGAGAGAGAGAGAGAGGATTACATCAGCCCAGGCAAGAGCAGGGTAAAGCGGAAGAGGAGCCTAGACTAGAGAGGAGGGACCGTAACTCAGGGATGGAAGTTATGGGAGGAAATGGAAGAATGGAAGGGAGTGGGCTACAGCACCCAGGTCTCTGGCTGCTGAAGGCAACAAGGAAAACCTATCAGAGAAGGATCCCATCTCCCTTTAATATAAAGTGTTGTCCAAAATAGCTCCCTTCCCAGGAAGTCAACCTCTGTATCACAAACTAGCTAGCAGTACTGTCCACCTAGACCACGTGCTGCAGAAAAACCCTGGCTGGAGGAGCCCGTTCTAGAACTCAAGCAGCTCTCCTGAATTTCCTAAATCGCTTGCTACTTTGCATCTCTGTCGATCAAATGAAGACATCCCTGGTTTTTAAAAACAGTCAAGGAACTGTTAGGTGAGCGCATGGGAAGCGTCCGGGGATGGTCACGTGGTCACAAGTACAGTTGGTGCAGAGCATTAAGGTCATGGCTTCCTTCAGAAACCTGCGTGCTCCACTCAGCGTGACAAGAGACGGCGGCTCCTCTCACGCCTGCACAGCGCTCAGGGAGATAACACTGGCGCGGTTTCTCCTGGGACCAGTGTCCCCTCTCCCTGACTTGGTCTTATTCCCACGCCTGGGTCGGCATCACTGCTTCTTCGCTCGCCCCTGGCATTCTGAGTGTTCAAACAAGTGGAGACTGTGTTGATTGAGTTCATGGCCAGCCCACGCCATCCGCTGGGCCCGGGTGTGGTGAGGTAACTCGGAGTCGTTTGGGGTGGTTTTCTGCAGACTTTCCTGCAGCGGGTGCTCTCTCCCCGCTTCCCACCTTTCCCAGGCCTTCCATTCAGGCACCTCCACAGCCATTCTCCACTTTTACAGCTCAAAGCTCTCCCTGTGGCTGCCACCTTCCTTCCCAGGCCACCTGAGCTCTCCACCCCACCTGGAAGCTGCCCTGCAGCCCCTCTCCACTCAGCTCCTGCCCTGCCCCCGGCCACCCGTCCTCCAGGCCCAGGCTCCAGGGCCTAGGAGTTCCTCCACTCGAAAGGCTGCCCCACAAACCTGCACAGGACCAGCTCCTTCGGGTCGGCAGGTCTGAGCTGAGCTGTCCACCCCCTTCCCTGGCCACCCCAGTCCCATTATCCTACTTACACCTCACTCTCGTGTTTTCTTGTTTTATTTTCCATCTCGCCACCCCCTCCCCACTCCACCCCCACTAAGCTCCATGAAAGGAAGGTCCCTGAAATCTGTCTTCTTCTTTCCTGTATCCATGGCACTTGGAATATAGAGAATGTTTATAAATACTTGTTGAACAGATGTTGTCCCCAAAAGGCCATCCGTAAATAACCAACAGGCTAATGAGGAAGAGTGAAGAGCATGACTGTGATTTCATTCAACATCAGCTCCTAGCTCAGCGGTTCTCAACCTGTGGGTCGTGACCCCTTTGGCGGTCGAACGACCCTTTCACAGGGGTCGCCTAAGACCATCCTGCATATCAGATATACATGACGATTCATAACAGTACCAACATAACAGTGATGAAGTAGCAACAAAAATAATTTTATGGTTGGGTCACAACATGAGGAACTGTATTTAAAGGGCCAGAAGGTTGAGAATCACTGTCCTAGCTTATGTCCAACAGATTCACCTCATTAGATGGAATCACTACTCCCCACTACACAGAAGCAGCGCGTGGAGACGGTGTCCCTGGGCCCCCAACTGAGGTCCCACCAGCAGGGGGCATCCCTTCGGCTGCACCATACGAGCCCCTGCAAAGGGCTGAGGTGCAGGGCTGAGGAGTGACGGTGGCAGCTCACATGGCAGTTTTATGATTCCCCCCCCTCCACACCTCCCAGCACTAGTCCACTTCAGATTCTTTCTTCCCTACATCATCACCTCAAGCCCTGTTAAAAGATAGAAAGATTAGCCAACACCCACATACCGAAGGTAATTACTACCCCTCTTCCCTCACCCTGCAGAGGTGGGAGAGCTGAGCTCTCCACGGAAGTATAGGAGGTAAAGTCAGAGATGCCTCCACTGCCAGGGTGAGAGCATCTCCTCCACATCATATTGATAAGAGAGCCATTTAGCAATCTTCTCCTCCAGTTTGGGTTTTAAGGACGGAAAGATGTCCCTGTTTTCCTTTTACTGCTTCAAGAATAATTAGAGTTATGCTCAAGGAAGCAATATTTGAAGTTATCATTAGCCAAGAGCTTGATGTCATCGGCCCATCATCGCCACGTCTGCCCGGCCAAGTATGTAAGAGGATTCTAATCTCGTCTAATCTCGGCATCACCATCTCAAAGAGTGTGTTTGGAGGACCTGGATCCATATCTCATTGCTGCTGAGGGACCAGGAGCAAATTACCAAAACCCTTCCGGCTTCCAGTTCCTAATCTGTGGGATGAGGATGAGAAGACTCGCATCACAGGGTCTTTACTGGGTGACCAACCTACATCACTGGCACAGTGCCAGGCACAGGGAGGTCCTCAGAAGCTTCCTCACCTCCCCTGGACGGGAAACGAGCGCCCAGGGTACTGGTTTGCAGGCAGAGGGGTCATTCCGCCGTGGAAGATCAGCCCGCCGTTCTGGCCGTTTCTCACCACCACCATTCGTAGTGGACACTGGGATTCCGTAAACACTTACTCACTGAGGCTTTCTGCGATCTTTCTAAACGTGCGTCGTAGGGATTTTTAGTTGAAAGGTTTGAAATCTAAATGAAGTAATACTTATTATAAATTTGTTTCTAGAAAAACAACTGAAGTCTGCATTCCACATGAAAGTTCAGTATTTACTGGCCAAATGAACATTTTCAATGAAAATCTGACTCTGTTATCATCCAAATAAATAATTTTGTTTGGGATAAATTTTATGTAGAAAAAATAAAACTAAAAGTGACCACAGCGCCGAAACCGGTTTGGCTCAGTGGATAGAGCGTCGGCCTGTGGGCTGAAGGGTCCCAGGTTCGATTCCGGTCAAGGGCATGTACCTGGGTTGCAGGCACATCCCCAGTAGGGGATGTGCAGGAGGCAGCTGATCGATGTTTCTCTCTCATCGATGTTTCTAACTCTCTATCCCTCTCCCTTCCTCTCTATAAAAAATCAATAAAATATATATTTTTTTAAAAAGTGACCACAGCTACCAGTTAGTGAAGTTACTTTTATGTTTAGAATTTGCATCTTTGATAATTTTCTTCTGATAAGACAGTATGCGAAGTGTTTTAAGAACCACCGTCTCCTTAAAACTCAGTGCTCCTGAAGGATCTGCTGATGACTAAAGTTTCTTGGCTCTCCCCAATGACATGTAAAAATTTTTAAAGATTTTTAAAAATATATATTTTTAGAGAGAGAGAGAGGAAGGAAGAGGGATAGAGAGAGAGAAACATCAATCACTGCTGAGGCCTATTATGACTTCGGAGCTGATGCTCCCACTTAGATGTTACTCCTGAGGCCATTAAACTGCTTTTTAAACCTTCATCGGTTACCCTGAGTTCCATCTACCAATGTTCTATTAAGAGCCAATGACATTTTTTAAATTGATTCTTAGAGAAAGGGAGAGGGAGAGAGAGAAATATCTATGTGAGAGCAAAACATTGATCAGCTGCCTCCTGCACGCCCCTACTGGGGACTGAACCCATAACCCGGTCACATGCCCTGACTGGGAATCGAACTGGCAACCTTTCGGTGCACAGGACAATGCCCGACCAACTGAGCCACACCTGCCAGGGCATGAGATGTAAAAATTCAACGTCTCACCTACCACTCCAGCATAAGTACACATTTCACACCCAGTCTGTCATCTGTGTTTTCTTTTCTCAATTACTTCGATTACAAAAGAATGTTCTGTTGAGTACCTAGCACACCATCCAAAAAAACAAGTATTTCAGTAACGTTCGACTTGATGAAGGGGCATGACCTGAAGGAACACTCCAGGTTCCTAAACTCTTGCATCCCACCCTTCTTATTCTTAGTAGAGAAGGTTGGTGAGAGGTTTACAATACATACGGCCGATCGTACCCACGTGTATCGGTCCTCAGTTACCCTATTTGAGCTGAAGGGCTCAGTGTCCGATGAACTTTAGAAAGACGTTTTAGGGAGTGCCACCCACTATGGTAGATTACCCGGAGATAAAGGTCTACAGTATTCCTTAAACGCTCCAGAAAGGAGAGGTTTCGTTTTATTGTTTTTACTGTCTGCTGTTGGGGGACAGGGGACATGAAGAGGGAGAGAAGCAGTTCCTCCTAGAAGCAGCGTCTGAATAAAAGACACTCCAGCCGTAACCGGTTTGGCTCAGTGGATAGAGCGTCGGCCTGCGGACTGAGGGGGTCCCAGGTTCGATTCCGGTCACCGGCATGTACTTTGGTTGCGGGCACATCCCCAGTAGGGGGTGTGCAGGAGGCAGCTGATCGATGTTTCTCTCTCATCGATGTTTCTGGCTCTCTATCTCTCTCTCTTCCTCTCTGTAAAAAAATACATATTTTTTTTTAAAAAAGACACTCCATATCCCTTCCAGCTTATTCTAAATTATTATTTTTAAATATAAGCAGCTGTACACTTGTGCAGTCTAATTTTGTTTTTTTCTGAAACAGGTAAAGCTACAAAAAAATTTAAATGCTTTTCGGCTTTTAATTAATACAGCAGAAGTCCCAAGGCAACAAATTTCACTACAGCACATGAAATGTGAGATACTTTGCACATTTTTTTTAAACATGTGATTTATTTAGCAGCCTTTAGGAATTACAATTCTCTACAGAACCTACCTTAAACTTGATTCTGGAATGAAACCTAAGCTAACTTGCTATATTACTACTCAACCACAAAAAGGAATTCTTTCAGCATATGGTATAGTCATACAAATACAATTATTGCAAAGCTAGAACTTGAAAGATTTTTTCAAAATATATTTTTATTGTTTTCAGAGAGGAAGAGAGAGGGAGAAACAGAAACATCAATGATGAGAGAGAATCATCGATCACCTGCCTCCTGCCCGCCTCCTACCGGGGATCAAGCCAGCAACCCAGGCATGTGCTCTGACTGGGAATCAAACCATGACCCCCTGGTTCATAGGTCGACGCTCAACCACTGAGCCACACCGACAGGGCTCATCATTTCTATCTCTCTCTCCATCTCCCTTCCTCTCTGAAATGAATAAAAATATATTTACTAGTAATTTTTTAAAAAGCTGAGAGATGAGAAATATATTTCAGAAAAGTCTTATTTGCAAGTACCCAAAATATTACAGGATAAAGACACATATAACACGAGGCTACTAAATAGAAATCTGTTTCATATGTTTATGTATTGCAAGGATAAGAATCTCAGTTTAAGGGGGGCAGGTGTGGGCTAGAAGGGGTCAATGGGGGGGAAAGGGAGCATATCTGTAATAATTTCAACAATAAAAATAAATCTTTAAAAAAAAAAGAATCTCGGTTGAACCAATATTGTAAATTCAGGAGAAGCTCTTACCTAGCATCTATTCAAAGCAAGGCACTGAACTAATTGCCTCATAAACAGTAATTCTAATCCTCACAACCACCCTAAGGGCGCAGTACTATAATTATCCCCATTTTACAGATGATGAAACTGAGGGACGATGGATTAAAAAAAGAAAAAAAGCCTATGGCCACGGAGGTAGTAGCTGAGCGAATACTAAGGGGTAGTCTGGCTTCAAAGGTGGTACACGAGCCACCACACCACACTGCAGTCCCTCTGCTAAAACGCTCCTCTGACATTAGAAAGGCGACTAGAAGAACCATCCTGCTCAGTTAAATATAGTTTCAAGAGCTACATAACCTTTTACAAATCCTGACGACCTGGTACTCAGTTGGGAGGAGGAAACAAAAGTGTTAAGAAAGCCCAAAGGATACCTGGACATAAAACCGATCTTCAAGGAGGAAATCACACAGCAACAACCAGCACTTGTCTTGGTCCTATTTTTAGGAAAAACTCACAGCCAGCCAGCCAGGCAGAGCTATTTCGAGACAAAGAAATGTAAATCCCAGGAATAAAAACTTTAACCGCAAAAACCCTCCCCCCTTATTCATGGTCTTGTATTGGTTGGGCATTCGCATCACAAACTGACTTTATACCCAGGTAATACACTAAAATAGGATGCACATTCATGTAACCCACCTATGTCCCTCCTATGATTGCAAATGTATAAATACAAATGTAACCCCTCCATTCTCCGGAGCATTATCTCAATTCGTTGAGGTTCTGCTTCCCGGCATATGTCGACAGTTTGGCTCAAATAAACTCACAAAAATTCGAAAATAAATAAATAAATAAATAAATAATAAAATAAAATAAAATAGGACGCACATTGCTATTAACAACTTTCAAATTCCTAGACTCCTGGCAGGACAAAATATTCGGAACTATCGAAACTCAAATGATCAATTCTGATAAATTCAGTTTGTCCCCAACAGAAAAGGTTAGGACACCCTCCCATGACACAAGCAGAGGGGGAGCCGGGGACAGAATAATAATTATACTCTGCATCTGTGGCTGCAGATAAACAGAATGTGTCGTCACTCCGACCCACGGCCTGCCTCAAAGCTGTTTCTCTGCACAAATGAAGGCATTTGAGAAAACATAGCAGGACTGCAAGACGGAGGTCCCGCCTGGGTGGGAGCGGTGCAAGGACAACTTCCACGGGGAAACACACAGCTACTTGCTGTGCAGCCTGCAGAAGCCACTGCCACCTTCCAGGTCGCACCTTCCAGGCTGCGCGACCTTTGCAGGAAGCAGGCATTTTTCAAAAAATGCCTTCGAGCCTGCCGCACACCTGCGGCCTGGGACGCACCGATCCTCCCGGAGCGAGCGGGCACAGGCATTTTCTTGCGAGCAAAAAACTTTTTGCATTGACTTCAACCCGTTTTCCAGAAACAGACTGAGCCAGGCGGGGCTGCTACTGCCGATACCAAGATGGAAATTCAGTTCCCAGGCAAGCCAGCCGGCGCACTCTTTTCGGGATGCATATTGCACTCCAGCGAAAAGTTGTTTGGGGTTTTTTGTGTTTGTTTTTTTTAAGACAAAGCAGGAAGATGCCCGGTTTCCCTGTTCTCGACCTTCGAAAACTGCACAACGTCAGGACCCAGGCGGAGAGAAAAAGAAAAGTTTGAGCGGCTGCTGGGACCCTCCTCCCGGCCACGGGCTCCCCGCTCCCCCGCGGGGG
>NW_005358689.1:1131855-1147738 GCF_000412655.1 Myotis brandtii
AGGAGGGGGGGGAAGGAGCTCTCCGCCTTTCATCTCACTGGCCGCGGCCCAAATTCAAACTCCCGGTGTGACTTTGTGTCATTTGCAAAAAGTACGCTTAAGAAAATGACTCGAATGGAATGTGTATACTTAACCACACTAAAAATGAATAAATAAAGGTTAAAAACGTGCAAAGCAGCATTCCAAGGAGCTTTTCTGCTGCTCGGGAATACCTTGGGTTTGTACCATCCTCCTCCGAGGGGAGCGGGGCCCGGGAACGGCAGTGGCTCAGCCCGGAGAAGTAGCAGAGCTGGTTCTGGCACCGCCGCCAGGAACCCGAACCCCCGAGCAGCTCTCCTTCTGCTAACCCTCTGCAGGCTCGCTCACGGTCACTTCCCTCAGAGTCTAGAAGGTGGAGGGAATCCCCTGGCTTTATCTAGCTTCAAGGGTGGACCATTCTTTCCGAGTCTTAACAGACCCCAAACCAGAATCTCCATCCAACTCCAGACCTCTCCATCCAGCTACCTATCTGGAAATACTCAGCTACGGCTAATTCATTTAGAATGCAAAGTTCTCCAAAACTCTAAAGTCTTGTTATTTTAAGAGAATTGTCCTGGGTTTAGTAAAGGGAATCGATCCCTTCATTGGTCCCATAAATATTCATCAAATACCTACCCTATGTTGGGTATTCTGCGTGCTGGAGATTCATTCATGAGCCAAACAAAAACTTGGGTGGACAATAAAACCAATAGCTAAGTGTATGAATAATGACATAAATTACCAAGTAGAGTTATAAGGAGGGAAGCAAGTGGCTGGAAAGAGGAGATCTTGTTAAATTGGAGAATCTTAATAAAAATAAAAGAATCTCTCATCCTGAAACTTGGCACATTTGCGGGAAGCAAGAACCCCCACCCCCCTTTATTTTTTTATTTTCTTGGCAACCTGCAGCTCATAAAGGGACTGTTTAGCACCAGAAAACCAGCTTCATATTCCACTGGTTTTCATTATTTTTGTGCATACGAGGAGATCTCAAGCAACCTAAGTATCATCCACATTCATCCGGAAAAAGAATCCTAGATATCGTTCACGATGCCTCTAGTTCTCAACAATGAAAATCATATCTCTTCATTGCCTGAACCCTGAAATAGTCGCACACGATAGTAAATCATATCCACTATGAGCGTTGGCAGCCCTGGCTTATGAACAAAACAATTCCGATAGAAATAGAAGCAAGGAGAGGGGAATTGGGATAAGGTGGCCCCATTCAATTTTTTTTTCATTCTATTTTTTTTACTGCTTGTCTCACAGGTGACCTGCCCGAGGAGAGGGAAGAAGGGACAGCAGCTGGCACTCTGTCCCGAAACTCACTTCCAGCCAATTGAGAATTCCCTGCTGCCAAATAGCAGGTATGTTTATGTTGAGGGTTTTGTTTTCTTCTCTCTCTCTCTCTCTCTCTCTCTCTCTCTTAAATCATAGAAGCAGGAAACAAACAACAAAAAAACCCCTAAGCTTTGGTCTCATTCCTTACATTCTGTGCCATTCACAAAAGGCTTTCCCAAGCCCCACCTGCTTCGTCCGTCTCAAGCCTCCTCTATAATTCTGTAATCAACCCCAAGAAAAAGAAGCCAAATTACCACCAGCTGGGCGGGGAGCCCTCTTCTCTTTGGACCTCACCTTGCCCCCCAGGCACATATGTTTGGCTTGAGTTCAGGTGTTTGAGTTCCCAACTTTCCCCCCATGTCCCACAGGTGTGCCTCTCCCCTTTCAGAAGGTCAACTCCCACCTTCCTTAGCCAGTAAAGGAGAGGATGGGGGGCTTTCACTCCTGTAGTTCATTCCCCCCACCTCCAACCCACTGACTTCTTTACTAATACTCTTGTGTGTCCGTGTTTTGCCAGGCACTGTTCTAGACTCTCGAGAGAACACAGCTGTTGTTCCACTTATGTATGCATTCATTGCTTGTTTCTGGTCTGTGCCCAGTCTTACTGGAACACAGTCTTACTGTGTACCTATTGGCTGCGGCTGCTTTCACAACATAGCAGCAGAGTGGAGTGGCTGGAGCAGAGAGGACTGTATGGCCTGCAAAGCCTAAAAGACTTAGTGTCTGGCCCTTTAAAGAGAAAGTTTGCTGGCCCCTGCTCTACCCAGCAGCAAGCATGATCTTAGCAGAAACAGAATCAAGCCTGTGCTTAGGACTCCAGTCCAAGTGGATGGGCATATGGATGGGGCAGGATTGAAAGGCTGAAGCATTTCGGGGCCAGACGATGAGTAGTGCATGGTGGTTTATTATACTTTCCTGTCTTCTTGTGTTTGCTCTAAATTCTAGGTAGTAAAATGTTTTTTAGAAAATAAAAAAGAAATGCTTTCCATGTCTTTCTATTTCCGTTAGGACACACACCATGCTGTTAGCATGGCCTCCAAGCCCCCTCTTGGTCTAGCTCACACTGGCTCTCCAAGAGAGTTAGGGTAGGAAGGAGGAGCAGTAGATATGTGTACCTCCCCATATTCATGACAGAAGACCCAACATTGGAGAAACCCAGTATTTGAAGACATCTATCTGGGCTCTTGATGGCACCTTGATTTGGTTTAAGCCATTCCCTGCTTTATTGAAACCAGGAGCTAATGAGTTCTTATCTTCCTGTCAGTCCTCTCCCCATTACCTCACCTCCCTCTTACTCATCCTTTCTGCTCCATCCCTTCCCCGCCTTGCACGCGCCCCCCCCCCACCCGTGTGAAACAGCCCTTGCTGAAGTCACCAGTGACCTTTCTTTCACTGATGCAGTCACCATGTTCGTTCAACCCTTGTCTTCTTTGACCTCCTGTAGCGCTTCGCTGTTGCTCATTTCCTCCTTCCCAAGATACTCTTTTCCCTTGACATTTGGGATGACGCTCTCATGGTTCTACCTCTGTGTCTGTGGAAGGACACTCTTCCTCGCCAGCCTGTACGTGTTCAAAGTCCTCAAGGCTCAATCCCCCATCTTCCTAGACAGCCTTATCCAGTCTTAAATGTCATCTACACTGGGGTCAAGTTTTTACGTTTCCAACCCAGACGGCCTCCCTGGGCTCTGGAACTGCACCATCCCGTGCAAAGTCTCCGGCCGCGTATAACTACTGAGCGTTTGAAACGTGCCTCGTGCCACTGAGAAACTAAGCGTTTCATTTCGATCCATTGACATGTAACTGGCCGCATGTGGGTAGAGGCTTAAAGATTAGACCGTGTAGATATAGACTATTTCCATCATCACAGAAAGTCCTGTTGAACAGCTAGACATCCATGTCCTGGCATATCCAACTGCCTGCTTGACAGGTCTCTTGGCTGCCTCAAAGTATTGCAGACTCAACTTCTCTAAAACCAAATACATAGCCCTTCCCGCAATCCTGGTCCTCTTCCAGCATTTCCTGTCTCAGTGACTGGCACAAGGGTTCATTCATTTTCTCAAGCCAGAAATCTAGGAATCGTGCTTGACTTTGTTTCTCCTTCATCTCCAGCATCACATCAAGCTCTGTCCTTTCTGTCTTAAATATTTTTTTCAAACTCCTTTGCTGCCTTCTATCACAACTACCTTGTTCAAGCTACCACGGTCTCTCACATATCTGATCTAGATTAGACAACCTTGCTTAAAGTTCCTCCTTAACATTGCCTCCAAGCCCTTGACTATCCTCCAGTCTCCACAGCTACCACATTCCCCTCCTGAGACAGCCATACCATCGTTTTTCTGTCCCTTTTGCTTTAAAAAATATATATATGTGTGTGTCAATAATATATATATTATTGATATCAATAATACATATTGATATCAATAATATATATAATTGAAATCAATAATATGTATATTATTGATTTCAGAGAGGAAGGGAGAGGGAGAAAGACAGAGAAACATCAGTGATGAGAGAGAAAATCATTGATTGGCTGCCGATATTTCAGTAGCCGATTGCCACGTCATTAGTCTTGAACTGACCTGTTTGGTGTGCGCAACAGGAAATATTTTGCTTTCGGAGAACAAGAAAAATAGGTTTATTTGTGTTACGCTTATTCGTTTGTGCAGTTATTCAGTGTCTGGAGTTAATGTTCAAGAAAAAAATATTAACTTTTAAGAAGATGTTCTATTTTTTTATGGTAACGATGACTCATTTATTTCTGCCCTTTGTATTCAGCATGTCTCTATTGAAATAAACGTACGTTTCTATGAAAACTGAAGCTTTTGGTTTTTCGCGGCCCACAGACACTCAAACCTTGTTTATTTGGCCCGTGTCAGCCTTTGAGTTTGACGTGCTTGGCCTAAAGGAACAGGGACCGTTCTGCATGTTGTCACCAGCCAGTGTGTTTTTACATTCACTCGAGCCAAACCCAAAGAGAAGGGAGCGTATGGAATCAAAAGTCAAAACAGAGGAAGGACTTGTGAGCAGAAAGGCTTCCCTAAGACAGGCCCATGGGAGACAAATAAAGCTTTGCCTCCCACACGCTGTATCAAACCCAGCTCCATCTCACCCTGGTCTTAACCTCAACCCATGATGTATTCTCCATTCTTATCTTAGACCGAAATCCCTTGCGGGCTGATGGAAGGCAGCTCTGATACTTCAGATGAGGCGTTCAGATAAGCTTCATGTCAAAAATGCTTGTAGCTTCTCACGGGCACCAGCAGAGAACTGCTTAGTCAACAGGGCCCCCACTCCTGGAGGTCCCCAGGGGGCATCGGGCAGCAGGCAGGAGCTGTCTGGGCAGGAGGTTCTGCAGGAGACCCCGTGCAGGGTTGGCTGGTCAGGTGTGATTAAACTGGGTGCGCATGGGCGAGGGTGTAGTTCAGACAGGAGTTGCTATTGAGATAGTGATCATAAGGTAGGTGGCAAAGGGCCAGACAGTGGGCGGGACAGGCTCAGGTTGCCAGGCAAGCTGTCATAGACAAGGAGGGCAGAAAACCAGCGAAACGTAACACCACACGCGCACCTGAGAGAGACGTGTTGTTCTGACACCTCGCTGGGTCAAACGAGCCCATTTTAACTCCAGGTAGCCCGGCTTGAACTGGACAGTCCTGTCCCAGAGAAATTTCATCTCATCTTTAAGGACTGGGCCTCCTGAGCTCTGTGTCCAGGTACGCAGTGTCATACTCCGGCTCAGCTGGGAGGAAGCTTCTAGCTCAACTCCCCTGCTGAGAGCTGGCATCAACGAAGGTGGTTTCTGGGGTGTGATTTGTAGGTTCTGCCTGCATGATCTGTGGGTGGGGGTGCAAGGGGCACATCCACTCTGAGATCTGTAGAGGCAGCTCTTCTACAAACGAGATGAATCATGAGCCACTAAGGCTCTATTCCTCAGAGCTTTTATGAATTGATTAGAAAAGCTCCCTGAATAGTCATAATAGGAACTACCTTTGATTCTCAGTTCCATGCCAGACCCTGAAACAACATATCATATCTAATTAAATCCTCACAACAGCCCTAGCCGGTTTAGTTCAGTGGTTAGAGTGTTGGCCTGTGGACTGAAGGGTCTTGGGTTCGATTCCGGTCAAGGGCACGTACCTCAGTGGCAGGCTCGATCCCCGGCCCCGGTTGGGGCACGTGCAGGAGGCAACCATTCGATGTCTCTCTCACATCAGTGTTTCTCTCTCCGTCTCTCCCCCTCCCTTCCATTCTCTCTAAAAACAAAAACTATCCTCTGGGGAGGATTAACCACAGCAACACAATCTTCACAACAACCTTAAGAAATGGATGCTATGAATAGTCTCGGTTTACTGATGAAGAAACGTGACTTGGAGAGAGGAGTAACTAAGAAGGTCACTGTGAGTGAAAAGCAGTGGCAGGTCTCCTTGCTGCGCTAGGTCTACCCTCTCCTCTTCTGCTCCCAACCATAGTGAACGGCAACTTGGAGAAACACCTGAGCAGCGACCCTGGTGGCAGTAACAGCAGCAGCTACAACCCTGCAGGTTCCCCAGCTGAAGTCTGTCCCCTTCGTTAGCGTGCTGAAGGCTGCACAGCTGACGTGTGCCGTTCGGACAGGCTGATGCATTCAACCGCCCGGGAGGGTTTCATCCTAGAATGACATGAGGGCTGGGAGAGGTGTGGTCAGCTCTGGTTCCTATTTTGGACACAGGTGTCCACTAACCAGTAGGTTTCCCCCTCAAATTCCAGTCTACCCGAAGTCCTCGGTGACCATGAAGAGGGTTATGCACCATAACAGGGTGATGTGGGGCCCAGGTACGTCTTGTGGTCTGAGCAACGCTGGCAAGGACACCCATGCATCCAACATGGAGCTGAGAGTAACTGACAGAACCTGTTGAACCAGAAGGAGCCTGGCTGCCCCCGGGTGGCCCGGTTGAGGGAGAGGCGGCGCCTCCCAGCCACACTCAGAAGCAGCAGGCAAGTTGACACTGTCATTTCTGGGGACATATGCGTGGATTCGGAGAAGACAGCCTGTGAGAGCAGGATGCTGGTGAGATGTGCAGAATCAAACTGCACATGAAGCCAGGTGGTAAGCTGGACCAGCGAACCACTACTGGTTGAATCTAAGGATGGCAAGAGATGTCTGCAGATCTTGGTGGGCTGTGATAATGTCAGTGGCTTCTTCCAGAGAATGCTAGCAGCTTAAGTCAGGAATCTGAAGTCAGTCTGAGAAAAAGTTCTTTTAAAAAAAAAAGTATAGGGTAATAATAAATAGAAGGGATTTTCAATAAGGTAGCAGAGAACCTCCCCAAGTGGGTTCATTCTTGGGAACCAAGAACTACAGGGCAGCGATGGATTGATTTGTCCAGAGATCAAAGAGCTTCTGAGTCTGTGTTACTAAGTGTTTCTCGGATATAAGTGGGGAGAAACTAGCCCCTTTGACTAGAGACAGCCTGAGTCCACTACCCCTTCCCCTGAAATAAGCCTAGTTGGTGTCTAAGAACGTCAGTCCCGGAAAGGAAATAAAGCGGAGTGGCTAAAACATGGAGTCAGGCACTTTAACCTTTGTGAAGTGAGCATTCACGGAGAAACATGAGAGAGAGAGACTTTGGTCCAAATGACCGACTCAGCTCTCGAACCAGCAGCTGGAAAGAGGTGGGAATGAAGGAAAGGATGCTTTTCAGGAAAGAGCAAGCGAGCGAACAGGACTCGGTGAGGGAGTGGCCACCGGGCACAGCGCTGGACAAGGGAAAGAAGTCAGAGCCTGGTTCCTATTGATCAAAATGGCCCAAGGCTGAGAGAGGATGTCCTGTACCAGGACCCACGCCGTTGTCAAGGAAGTGGAACGAGATCACCCAGCTGCTCCCTCCCTGGACCTCGGAGCACAGGTACCCTGCACAACAGAGGGACTGAGGGGCTGTGGCGAAGGCTGGCAGGCCTCCGGGTGCAGGTGTTATCACTACAAACGACTGCAACCAGGATGCTTCCAGCGGCAGTAGCAGAACCGCATGCTGAGGTCCTCTGGGGGCAACCACAGGTGGGCCCAGGCTCATCGCATGCGTCTCCTACAGGATAGACACTGAAGGAGGAAGGGGGTCTGACACAAGGCAGGTTGTCTGTTGCTGAGATCTGGGGACCACGTGGGAGGACCTGAGTGCAACCCCAGCCAACAGCCGGCAAGAAGACAGCCTTCATTTCTGGACCTGCAGGAAACTGAATTCAGCCAACAACAAGACTCTCATAGCCAGAAGCAAAGATGAAACCTTAAGGCTTATCAAATGTCTTTCCTCCTAAAAAAGAAGAAGAAGAACCAAAATGACCTCATTAGGTGCTCAAACAATAAGGGGACTTACTGGGCACTTTGATATTGTTTTATTAATTCTTACAATTCCATCAAGTGGTAATTGGATGTCCATTTTACAGAGGAAAAACCCAACCACTCAAAAAAGGGACAGTGATCTGGTGCCAGGTATGAAGGCCTGGCCTTTGAGCCCAGGGCTGCTGGATTCCAAACCCCACTCTTCCTACTCTGTCACCCTGACCCGCCTGGGGGCTTGGGGGCTGAAATGTGACAGCCACACGGAGACCAGTCAGCACTCTCCCCTTTGGGTCAGCGCCCCTCAATCTCTCACCTCATCCTTGGATACGTGGGGTTTCCATGTGGATTTCCCAGATCAGAGGCAAATGGCTTTGCTCCATCATTTCAGATCAATACTAGTAAGTGAACTCTAGAACTAGTGTGCACAGTGGACACGACCTCCCAGCTCCACCCAGGTATTCTGTTTCCTGAGGTGACTCATTGTATCTGGTCCTCATCCATGGGCCAACCTTCCAAGGATGCTGAAGGCATCCATTCGCTCTGGGCTGTATCTCTCCATCCCCTGGGGATTTCCACCTCAAAGACCTTCTGCTCCGATGTCCAGGGCAGGCTCGCTCTCTGGTGCCTGGGCAGGGTTTGTGGTGGGACTGACTGGGGATCCCCACCATGTGGTTTTTCTGACGTTTTTCTCAGGGGAAACATTCACCCATAAACACAGCCTGCAACATGGTGCCGTGCTGGGGTACATTCATCAGGAGCCCTGAGCAAGGTCAGAGCCATCAGAGCTAACGAGTCACAAGGGCCCGGCCGGCGTGACTCAGTGGTTGAGCATAGACCTATGAACCAGGAGGTCACGGTTTGATTCCCTGCCCGGGTTGCAGGCTCAATCCTCAGTGGGGGGCGTGCAGGAGGCAGCCGATCAATGATTGATTCTCGCTCATCCTTGATGTTTCTATCTCTCTCTCCCTTTCTTTCCTCTCTGAAATCAATAAAAATATACTGTATATACTGGTATATTTTTTTAAAATATTTTTATTGATTTCAGAGAGGGGAAGATAGAAACATCAATGATGAGGGAGAATCATTGATTGGCTGCCTCCTGCATGCCCCACACTGGGGATCGAGCCCACAACCCCGGCATGTGCCCTTGACCGGAACCGAACCCAGGACCATTCAGTCCACAGGCCGACGCTCTATCCACAGAGCCAAACCAGCTACAGCAATGCTGGTATATTTTTAAAGACTCCGCCTTAGCCGGTTTGGCTCAGTGGATAGAGCATCGGCCTGTGGACTGAAGGGTCCCAGGTTCGATTCCAGTCAAGGGCACATGCCCAGGTTGTGGGCTCGATCCCGAGTAGGGGACGTGCAGGAGGCAGCTGATCAATGATTCTCTCTCATCATTGATGTTTCTATCTCTCTCTCTCTCCCTCTCCCTTCCTCTCTGAAATAAATATACATTTATATTTATTTTTTTAATTTTTTTTTAAGACTCCCAAAGGAAGCAGTGGTCAAGAGAAATGTCCCTGGCGAAGCTGCCTGCTCCCTCTGGGTGAAAAGTCGGAGGGGAATACCGGGTGTGGTTGGGGGTTGGTGTGGACTCCAGAATGTTTCATGAGCCCGGCTCACCCCCTCTCCTAGCTGCGGAGAGGAGAGCCGTCGAGGCTGCTGGGAAAAGGGTTCGTGCTGATTTCCCAACACAAAGAGCAGATTAGTCAACTTGGAAAAAATTCAGAGAAGCTGAAACCCTTCCCGAACTCCCGGTTTCATAAATCAGCTGAGACAGTAATCCGCCCTGCACATTCGGGAAAGCTGGCCTTGCATCACCGACCAGGCCCAGAGAAACAGCCCTCGATTGTGACTTCAGTCAGTGATAACTGGAGCCAGCTACAAAAGACCCCGTCCGAGAGGAGATTCGTGGGAAGGGAAAATGGGTTCAGGGAGAGGAGGGAGGCCAGTGGCACTTACATGCTGCCTAAGATCCTACTTCTGGGGTCCCTGGACAAACAGCCTGTCTCTGGAGAAATACTCCCCCCATGCAGCGAAGGCGTGGTTCACCGGGCTTTAGACCAGTGGTTCTCAACCTTCTGGCCCTTTAAATACAGTTCCTCATGTTGTGACCCACCATAACATTTTCGTTGCTACTTCATAACTGTAATGTTGCTACTGTTACGAATCGTCATGTAAATATCTGATATGCAGGATGGTCTTAGGCGACCCCCGTGAAAGGGTCGTTCGACCGCCAAAGGGGTCGCGACCCTCAGGTTGAGAACCGCTGCTTTAGGGGGACATAGAGAAGGCCTCCCAGAGCCGTGATGCTTCTGTTGTCCAAATTCCACGCCTAGGAGACAGCCTTCTGCTAATAATGACACAGTCGCCCGAAAGCCTCTGTATGAGAAAGGATGGCAGCTCTCCCCCCGAGGGCACGGACCGAGGCCCCGGCATTCTGGTCACTGGGAGGGGGACCTGACTGTGGATTCCGCTGGAGTTCGGATGGACCTGTCCGTGTGGGAATATAGACCAAGAGCCGTAAAATCCTTCTTTGATCCTTTCCTTCTACTGTGGGGCCTAACGCTCTCACGTTCATATCAATGCTATTTCTAATGATGGAAACATGAGAAACACACTGAAATATTATTTTCCTTTCTAAAATACATGTGTAGACAACATTAAGTCGCACATGTGACATAACGCTGAATTAAAAGTGGAACACCACATGGTAGTCAAACGCTTGTTACAATTCTATAAAGTCTCTGTAGAGACATTATTAAGGGGAGGAAATACATTTCGAGGCGCGGGAACAGTTTCTAATGAAGTGTTCACCCCTCTGGCAGGCATTGCAGCCGAAGGAGGAGGACCCGTGGGCACAGTACTAGGTCAGGACTGGCAGAGGAAAGAATACCTAGGGTAGGATTACTGATGTCCCACCTTTGGCACCCAGGCCAGTCCAACCGGCCCGCTAGCCTTGGGCCACACGCACCCAAGGGAATACATGCCACCTGGTGGCTGGATCTGAACATTACAGCTCCGTTGATTCCTGGAGGTCAGACTTACTAATAAGAAAAATGAGGTAGCTGGCTGTTTTTGGTAAGCTTTTCATGCACCCAAAAGCATCTTACCTGGCTCCTGGCTTATCATTGCCATTTCCTGAAAACCCTCTTACTACCTTTCCATGTTTGCCAGGGTCCTCAGTCACGCCTTTTCTCACCCTCAATCAATATAATGTCTTTAGTATCATCTTTCCTCTGAAAACGTATCTTGAATGATCAAGACTCAGTCCTCGAGGACTGGAAAGCCATCCCTTTACCCTGGGAACGCTCTCTAATTCTTCTCCAGAAACACAGCAATATATTTTATTATTAAGCAATCAAAAGATAAATTCGCAAAGGTAACTCACATTCTGTGTCACTGTCCTTTTTTTTTTTTTGAATGGCTCATTCATTATAGAACACTATCCCCATCATTCAACCAACCCTTGATAATCCTTTGGGATATGTCTGGGCAATTAAAATAGCAGCATTTCCTTTCTCGTCTATTTGTGTTACTGTTATTATTCATGTCCTTCAAGAGAGACCTGTCTGTTTGAAAGGACAGCCCCCCTCCACGTGACAAGTCCTGATTTGACATGGAAAAGGTGAGGAAGGTTCTCTGGAAAGAACCTTCCGGATGCCGACACTGACTCCCTTAGTTTTTGCTGATTACCCTTCCTGCTGACTTCTACTTCCTTGTTACTCAGCTGACCGATCCTCATCTATTTGTCATGAGATTAAATGGGTCATAGCAGCCCAGCCGGTGTGACTCAGCGGTTGAGCACTGACCTATGAACTAGGAGGTCACGGTTCAATTCCCGGTTATGGCACATGCCCAGGTTGCAGGGGTCCATCCCCAGTAGGGGGTGTGCAGGAGGCAGCCAATCCATGATTCTCATTATTGATGTTTCTATCTCTCTCTCCCTCTCCCTTTCTCTCTGAAATCAATAAAAATTTATTTTTTTTAAAAATGGGTCAATTAAACACCAGTCCCTTCTCCTCTCGCCCAGAAGTATGAAACAGACTGGCAAGTGGCGGTCACATAGGATGTGAAGTGGGGAAAGTGTTGGGGAGGGGGAGGGTCAGGGTCCGGCTCCTCCTTCCAATTTTTAGGTTCATCATGGCTTTGGCAAGTCCTCACTCTGCCACCACATCCATCCTCACACCTGTCCACTCAAAGATGGGCCCCCCTCAGCGCTTCAGTCCATCTTCCCCGACCTGGACGGTCTGGGCCTGATCAGGAAATGTTTCCAACCCTCTTTCCCTAAACCCACCTCGCCACAGCACCCCGACTGCTTGCTCTTTTTCAAACTCATGGATCTTTAGGAGATATACACCAAGAGAAACGTGAGAACAGAGGCACAAAAGACTTCAGAAAACGGGTGGCATTCGTCTAAGAAGCCCTCCCATTAACTGGCCGCCAACACGTTGGTTATTCTTTGTTCCCTTGGTTCTTGCTGTGCTTGTCCATGATCAAAACAGCAGAAAAGCCCTGGCCGGTTTGGCTCAGTGGATAGAGCGTCGGCCTGCGTTGCTTGCTCTTTTTCAAACTCATGGATCTTTAGAAAATATACACAAAGAGAAACGTGAGAACAGAGACACAAAAGACTTCAGAAAACGGGCGGCATTCGTCTAAGTCCGTGGTCGGCAAACTGCAACTCTCGAGCCACATGCGGCTCCTTGGCCCCTTGAGTGTGGCTCTTCCTAAGCCTTAGGAGTACCCTAATTAAGTTAATAACAATGTACCTACCTATATAGTTTAAGTTTAAAAAATTTGGCTCTCAAAAGAAATTTCAATCGTTGTACTGTTGATATTTGGCTCTGTTGATTAATGGGTTTGCCGACCACTTAGACTCTGAGAAGCCCTCCCGTTAACTGGCCGCCAACACGTTGGTTATTCTTTGTTCCCTTGGTTCTTGCTGTGCTTGTCCATGATCAAAACAGCAGAAAAGCCCTGGCCGGTTTGGCTCAGTGGATAGAGCGTCGGCCTGCGCACTGGAGGGTCCCGGGTTCGATTCCGGTCAAGGGCACGTGCCCAGGCTCAATCCCCCTGCCAAGTGGGGGGCGTGCGGGAGGCAGCTGATCAAGGATTCTCTCTCATCATTGATGTTTCTATCTCTCTCCCTTCCTCTCTAAAATCAATAAAAATATATACATTTTAAAAAACAGCAGAAAAGAGTTAACATCACCAGTAATGAGACAAGCTGACAACACGAGCTTCTCAATAGTGTAACACACCAGGAAGGATGCTGCTATCTTTGCCAAAAATGCACAACACAAATCTAATCATGAGAAAACACAAGACAAATCCAAACTGAGTGACATTGTACAAAACTACTTGTCTATGTGCTTACAAATGACAAGGTCCTAAAAGATAAGAAAGACTGAGGAGTTGTTCCAGATGAAAGGAGACTGAAGGGTCATTTCAAGGGCATTCTTGAGACAAGCAGCAAAATTTGAATATGGACCGTATATTAGATAATAGTATTTATTATATCAAGGCTGAATTTCCTGAATTTTATAACTGAACTGTTGTTATACAAGAGACTGTCCTCGTTCTTAGGAGATATCTGCTCATGTATTTTTGAAGTAAAAAGGCGCAAATAGTTTAGGAGAAAAATACTGTGAATATATATAAAGTCATAAAACAAATGTGACAAAATGTTAAAATCGAGGTCAAGGGGATGTGGGAGTTCTTCGTCCTATTCTTGTCACTCTTCTGTAAGTTTGAAATTACTTCTAAAAAAGAAAACACAAAAATAGAATAACATTGAAGAATCAGGTCCTCCACTGCTATTTTTGGATGGATTTTTCATGCAAGGAAGGGGAGGAGTTTACACGGAGCCCTCTGGCACTTGCATTTTTAAGCTGAGCGGTCACGGGGATTAGATTGTTTGTCTGTGTGGGCCCGGCAAGGTTATTCTCTTATCAGAAAGGAGGCACTGATTTGCCTCACGGGTTCTCCTAACTAATCCTGCAGCACTCCACCCACTCAGTTCGTGGGACAGCTTGCTGTTCTCTGTTCACAAATAATAATAGTTGATGAGTAATAAGTGCTTATGTCTGAAACATGGAACCAACCTTTCTTGATTTCAGAGAGGAAGGGAGAGGGAGAGAGAGATAGAAACACCAATGATGAGAGAGAATCATGGATCAGCTGCCTCCTGCACGCCCCCCACTGGGGATCGAGCCCACAACACGGGCATGTGCTCTGACTGGGACTTGAACCGAGACCTCCTGGTTCAGAGGTTGACGCTCAACCAACTGAACCATACTGGCCGGGCAAGCTAACCTTTAATAGTATTAGGACATTTAATTCCCATAACAATCTTATGAGGTATGTACTATTACTATACCATTTTTACAAATGAAGAAACTGAGGCACAGAGAGGGTAAATACATTTCACAAGGTCACAGAACTGCTCCACGGACAAGCCAGGAATTCAAATCAGGTCTGTCTGACTCCAGCATCAATGCTCTTCACTACTGTGCTACTTAACCACGGAACCGTGGCTCCTGGGTGGACTCTGGTCTTTGGGGATAGGAGAGTCCTGGTGGGAAGAAGGCACATACCTGGATAGAGAGGGTACCAGGCAGACATACTAGTAAGCACAGCAGATACCACATCAATCTGTCATCACAACCAGCCCACAGGCTCCTGCAGGCCAGAAGCCAGGGTGCGTTGGAAGCAGTTCTTGAATGTTGATCCACAAGGTCAAATGCCCCTTTACAAGGTCATGTTTGGTCCCAGAGACTGAAGCACCAGGTCACACATGGCAAGGGTCCCGAACCCAGGGAGACGGCTTCACTGAGGGCTCCCCAGGGTCAGGAAGAGATCTTTCACTCACAAGGTGAACATGCCCCATGCATTCAGTGTGTGACAGGCACTGGGCCACAGTGGGGAAGAGTCCCTGCCGGGAAGGAGCTCTGAGAAACAAGACTCATACATCCGATGGCCAGCACCTCTGGTACAATCATCACAGACTGGAGACAGGCCTCCGCGCGGGACCTGCAGACACGGTGCAACATGCCCTGCACAGCAAAACACGTACCTAGTAACGGGCACAAGCCTTCATGGAACGCACAGCTCGATAAGGTTATACTCACCAGCACAGGACTAACCCTGAATGTGGACCGTATGGGGTCGACACTCTAACCAACTGAGCTGCCTGGCCCAGGCTAGCTTATTCTTGATAAACGGAGAAAAATATCCAGAAGGAATATTTAAATGAAGTAAAAGTGGATGCTTTGGGGGAATGAGACTAAAAGGTAGGGCAGGAGTCTGCTGCCTTTAGTGCTATTTTTTAAAATCTCAGTGCAATAAGATGTTGACTTAAGAAATGCTAATGCATCCCCTGACCGGTTTGGCTCAGTGGATAGAGCGTCGGCCTGATGACTCAAGGGTCCCAGGTTCGATTCCAGTCAAGGGCATGTACCGTTGCGGGCACCCCAGTAGGGAGTGTGCAGGAGGCAGCTGATCGATGTTTCGCTCTCATCAATGTTTCTAACTCTCTATCCCTCTCCCCTCCTCCCTGTAAAAAATCAATAAAATGTATTTTAAAAGTAAAAATAAAAAATAAAAATAAAAAATGCTAATGCAATGTAACTAGGCAGGTGTCATTCTTGGTATAGCGGCTTACTACCTATTGTCTAGGGGTGTACTAGGTTATATGGTAGCTGCTATGGTATGTGACTTTTACATTTTAAAATAAGGTGAATTGAGAACATAAAACTAAAGGATCAAAGAGGAGATCTCTGCTAAATCCAGGGATATGAGAAAGAGAATAGAAAAATTATATAAGGATACTGGAGTCAAAAAGTTGATATAGCCCAGCCAGTGTGGCTCGGTGGTTAAGCATCGACCTATGAACCAGGAGGTCACAGTTCTATTCTGGTCAGGGCACATGCTCTGGTTGCCAGCTCAGTCCTCATTAGGGGGCGTGCAGGAAGCAGCCAATCAGTGATTCTCTCTCCTCATTGATGTTTCTATTTCTCTCTCTTCATCTCCGAAATATATATATATATATTTAAAGTTTATATAGGGTATCCCAAAATTCACGCAATATTTGCAATTCAATTCAATTGAACATCTTGCGTGAATTTTGGGACACCCTATATAAACACAGTGCACGAAATTCATGCACGGGTAGGGTCCCTAGGCCTGGTCGGTGATCAGGGCTGATCAG
>NW_005358689.1:1148426-1168279 GCF_000412655.1 Myotis brandtii
CCCTAGGACAGTGATGGTGAACCTTTTGAGCTCGGCATGTCAGCATTTTGGAAAACCCTAACTTAACTCTGGTGCCGTGTCACATATAGAAATTTTTTGATATTTGCAACCATAGTAAAACAAAGACTTATATTTTTGATATTTATTTTATATATTTAAATGCCATTTAACAAAGAAAAATCAACCAAAAAAATGAGTTCGTGTGTCACCTCTGACACGCGTGTCATAGGTCCGCCATCACTGATCTAAAGTGTTAGGTATCTGATCCAAGAGACAAATTCACAGCTAATTCCTCTCCACAAATACCTGTGGTCTGTCACATGACTTTTTCCACAGCGCCTGAGCGTGTCTTCACTGTGAGCGGTATATCAACCGAAGAAACATCCAAACCTGGGAGGATTTTTTGAGTACATTTGAGCCAAACTGACGACAATTGCTGGGAAACAAAATCTCAGTGGATGGAGAAAATGCTCTACAGGATGGTGGTTTTAACACCTTGTTTTATACATTACAGTCAAAGGAGGAGGCGCAAGGGGTTACAAGAAATACATTGGTGATAGATTAGGGAGGTGGGAGAAAGCAACGCGGGGAAACCTCTGGGATTGGATAAAAAGTAAAACAAACAGACATAGGGTAAGAGATCAACCGAAGGACTTGTATGCATGCATATAAGCATAACTAATGGACATAAGACACTGGGGGGGTAAAGGAGGCCAGGGGATTGTCAAGGGCTGGGGGGGGAAGGATGGACACATATGTAATACCCTTTGTAATACTTTTAGCAATAAAAAAAAAACCAGACATAATTATTTTACATTTGTGGGTATAGGACAGTGAGCAGCTAACCAACTGAGCTATGTGGCCAGGGCTGGACAAATCTTTACTCAGAGAAAAAGCATCATTTTTGCTGCAAAAGCAAGTTTGTGTAATAGGACCCCAGAGCTCTCTGTACCTCGGTTCCCTCATCTGTTCCTGCCATGCATGGTTGTCCAATGCCCGAGTGCTGGCTTTAAAGGTGTTTACTCCAAATAGTCGGATGAGCACCAAAGAAAATCTGAGTCGGGTTGAGCAGTACAGCCTGTCGCTGCCCCTTTAAGAATTCATTGAATCATTTCAAACCAACGGGTTCTGCAGATCATTACGGGGGGCTTCGTCCTTTATAGACGCAAGAAACGAGGGGATGAACCGAGCAGAAACCCAGTCCTTGAGGACTTGCCTGAGTGTCTCAAATGGGTATGAGATGTTCTTTTGGGAGCGCCTTTAAAGAAAAGTAATTCCGTTTCCTGAAATAGTTCGGGCTTCAAGTGAAGCTGTTACGCAGGAGAGTTGAGTTAAATAACCTCTAGAAGTTTTCTTCCAACCCGCCCCGCCCTCACCCCCTCATTTCAAAGAGAATCAGGAAGGCTCCTAGGAGAAGGTTATTGTGTCCAAGTCTTGCCAAAAATGTACGAAAAGAAACCCCTGCTCGGCTCCAGAGGGACAATTATACTTCCTAAAAATACAACGAGCCTCAGCGAGGAAAATGAAAAGGTTGCTAAAGCAGAAGGTTAGTCATTCTTTTCTGGCCTCCTTTCATCACTGTGTGATTTACTTTCATGGCAGCCTGTCATTTCGAACTGGGTGACTCAGTGGCCTGGTGGTGGGTTACAGGGCATTTTGTCCACGGTCACCCATCCGCCCAGGAAGACACTGGTGTTTAGTCACTGCAGAGACCTGTTCCCCACCGAATATTATTCTCCATCGTCACCTCCTGGCCCGCATCCAATCAGGAAGATGGGTGCTTCCACCTTTACCTGCAGCAGAAGAGCAAGGGGAAGACGAAGCAGGACCCCCAATGAGGGTTGTGGCTCATTTCTGATGGTCAGACGTGAAAAGCTGTTTCGCATCCTAATTTGGCCCATCGGTTCCTAAAGCGGCAGCACGGAATTTATACTCGTAACTGCCCTTTATCGCTCTTCCAAGAATGAAATTGTTTTCCCCAATGGAAGTTGAAGGGAACGAATGAATTGGTGTTTGGGGCGGGAGTGCTCTATAATTGCAAAGCACGATGAGTCTCACCAAGCACTTTTGTCCTTACGTGGTCAGTGAGGAGGGAGGATGAATGACATCCTCAAAGCTGTGCTTTCATTGGGTCAGCAGAATCCACCAAGACTCGGATCCCCTCTCTGACCAGGTCTGATCACAGCCACAAGTGACTTTCAAGCTCATGTCCATGCGATCTGAACTTCCTGATTTGCCCCAGAAAGAGGTTCCCAGTGTTTGCCCCTGGGCCTGACCTTGTCTGCTTAGATTTGGGTCCTTTTGCCTGCCCTTTAACTTGTGACTCGTCCCCCTGGGTTCCTGACCCATTTTTTTACCTTTGGCAACAGCCTGCTCCTTAGGGATCTGCCTGCAGAGATCCTTGCCTTCCACCAATTCTTAATTCTGATTGTTGGGCTCCTGGACCAGGCCAATCCATGCTGTCGGAGCGGGAGGGGCGGGGGACGGAGATGTTCTTAACTGGAAACCATCAAGACCAGATCTGGTGATTAATGCAGACAGACAACCCAAGGACTCAGGGACCATACGAATGAGGCCAATCCATGCTGTTGGAGGGGGGAGGAGATGTTCTTAACCGGAAACCATCAAGACCAGATCTGGTGATTAATGCAGACAGACAACCCAAGGACTCAGGGACCATACGAATGTCCAAAGGCGGGGAGGGGTGGTATGTGCAACCTGCTGTAAGGTTTAGATTTCATATATTATCTATACATGAGGTTTGTATAAGGAGAGGCAGACTTTTCAAACCTCGGTCACAAAACACGGAGTGTAGCCCTCAAAATGCACCCTGGATCACATGGCAAAAGATAGGTAGTCACAGAACTGCTGGTGGGCCCACAATGTCACTCATGCCCTGAGAACAGCAAATGAGGTGTCCATTGAAGACCAAGAAGTGCAGTAGATGTGGAAATTCTGGGGACGTCTTTATCATTTACAAATACAAAGGCATGGTGTGTAAAATTGCTTCCACTCCATGGGGAGACTATTATTCTACATGCTCAGATGTGTCAGGGTGTTTTAAGAGCAGTTTGGACATGTAATACTTTAAACAATAAAGAATTTAAATTTTTTTTAAAGCAGTTTGGACAATGAAAGGCTCCTGTAGAAGACCAGAGGAATGCTAGGTGGGGAGTCAGAAGGTTTGGCTAGAGAACTTGCTCAGGCCCTCATCAGCTGGCTCTCAATTCCTTCCTCTGAAAAAAAGTGAGGAAGGTGATTCTAAATCGCATGTTTAGCCCTTCCCGCTCTGAATGAGTCATTGACCTTGAGATGGAATCACAAGCCTGGAAAGGCTCTTAGAAGTTACTTAATTCAATGTCTAACCCTTCAGGGACATGGAGGACAGCCTCTTCTGGCCCAGCTCATGCCCTTTCCACACAATTCTTTTCAGGAGAAAGGACTTCTAGATCTTCAACGGCCACCCTCCTCTCTCTACTCTCTACCATGAGTGCAAATGCTAGCCTCCTAGACAGCATCATCCAAATTGAATCCTGTGCCCACATGACAGCTCTGTATATCCCCCCTCCTATGTTCTCTTTCTCCAGCAAAGCATCGTTGGTTCCCTCACACATTCCTCCCAGGCTGAGGTTTCAAGTCCCCTCTCCACCCATTCACTCTTGTCTGGCTCTGCCCTGTGCTGTCGTCATCCTTCTGAAACCCTGCATTTACTTTTGCTTCCTCCCAAGACTCCACTAAATCAACATAATAGATTTTTTTTTTTAAAGCACAAACTCACAAATATAAAGAGAGTGGAGAGGTCATTGTAGTAATAAAATTTCAGAATCTGAAAAGCTGATGGACAAGAGGTAACTAACTTATCACATCTGAGAAAGCCAGTCCCCAAGCCAGCAATGGGCAAAAGTCAAGAAACTATGTGATGGGCTCCCCCAAAGTCCTACGAGGCTCAGGAATTGATGGCTTGAGGTTCTACTGGAAGTGAAGAGGAAGGTGGGCCAAAACAGGTGGAATGGATGAAGAAATTTCCCGGAAAGTGGGGCAAACTAACAGAAAGGAGGGAAACTGGAGTGTGGAGACAAGAAAAAGGATCATTCCAGAATGTCTAATATTCAAATGACAAGAGTTCTATAAAGGAAGAATAAGAAAACACTGAGGGGAGAAAGTCATCAAAGAAATAATTCAAGAAAATTTTCTGAGCCCTAACCGGTTTGGCTCAGTGGATAGAGCGTCGGCCTGCAGACTGAAAGGTCCCAGGTTCGATTCTGGTCAAGGGCATGTACCTTGGTTGTGGGCACATCCCCAGTAGGAGGTGTGCAGGAGGCAGCTGACCGATGTTTCTCTCTCATCGATGTTTCTAACTCTCTATCCCTCTTCCTTCCTCTCTGTAAAAAACCAATAAAATATTTTTTTAAAAAGAAAAAGAAAATTTTCTGAGAACTGAAAGGCGTAAGTTTTCAGATGGACAGGAACAACCCAACACCCAGCACAATATCTGAAAATAGAACTGGGTCACACCAAAGAACTAGATTGTCCTCGTCCAGAAGATACCACAGGCCTGTTTAGTGACTAGACCAGGGGTGGGCAAACTTTTTGACTCGAGGGCCACAATGGGTTCTTAAACTGGACCGGAGGGCCGGAACAAAAGCATGGATGGAGTGTTTGTGTGAACTAATATAAATTCAAAGTAAACATCATTACATAAAAGGGTACGGTCTTTTTTTTTTTTTTTTAGTTTTATTCATTTCAAACGGGCCGGATCCGGCCCGCGGGCCGTAGTTTGCCCCCGGCTGGACTAGACTCTCCTGAAGAAATTCTAAGAAAGCAATAACTGCTAAGACCATGGCCATGTCACACCAGGGGTGTGCCCAGAGGAACCGTGTCCCTGTCCCCCAGACAGGGCCTCCCTGAAGAATTCTATTCTCATTGCACCCTCCTTCTTCCCTGTCTTGACAAACATTTTGCTCTGGACAACAGAGGAGCTGCAAATGAGAGTCCCTGAGTCCTGGCCAGTGTGGCTCAGTTGGTGGAACATTTCATCCCGTGCACCGAAAGGTCGCCGGTTTGATTCCTGGTCAGGGCACATACCCAGGTTGCAGACTAGATCCCCAGTAGAGGGCATGAAGAAGACAGCCAATCAATGTTTCTCTCTCATCGATGTTTTTCTCTCTCTCTCTCTCTCTAAAATGAATAAAAACATATTTTTAAAAAATGAGAGTCCCCCAAACTGAGTCCCTTTCATCCTTCTAATCAAGGTCACAGGAAAGGGAGAGACACACAGACAACCAGGAAGAGGGGGACTGAAACAGATAGTCAATGGGAATGAAACACTTCCATTCAATTTACTATTATGACCAATAAATACCACTTACAATAATTTTATTTAACAAATATTTATTCAGCTGCTACCATGTGTAGGCACCATACTGGGCACCAGTGAAACAGTGATGCCAAGGTTGCCCTAATCCTCAATAGGCCCATCTGTTGGGCATCTGCCTACTTCACTGTGTACTTGTTCCGAATATGGCCCTAAGAAATGGAGGACAAGGAGAGGGTGCAGGATAGGATGTCCAAGTGGCCAGGGTACTCTGCTGGGTGACACAGCTCCCTTGAACTGTATTCTGGGCAGCTCATCGCCATGTATCCTGTAGTCTCGTCACATCAGCCCTTTTCCATGGGGCACTTGAGCCCTGCACAAGTGACCAGTGATAAAATTTAGCAGAGACTCGCCAAGCGAGGACCAAGGGCAGCCAAAAAACCCAAACTTTTCTTTTTTTTTAAAAAATTGGTTTGAGAAAGAGAGGAAGGGAGAGAGAAACATTGATTTTTTGTTCTACTTAGTTATGCATTCATTGGTTGATTCTTGTATGTGCCCTGAGCCGGGATGGAACCCACAACCTTGGTGTATCAGGACAACGCTCTAACCAGCTGAGCTACCCAGCCAGGGCAAAACCCAACCTTGAGAAACCCTAGTTCTGAGGACATTAGGGGGAATTTTTTTATCATGTTAAGGAAACATGAAATAATTCCTGAAGAGAAAGAGGAGAAACAAAAGAAAGAACAAGAGCCCTAACCGGTTTGGCTCAGTGTATAGAGCGTGGGCCTGCGGACTGAGGGGTCCCAGGTTCGATTCTGGTCAAGGGCATGTACCTTGGTTGCGGGCACATCCCCAGTAGCGGGTGTGCAGGATGCAGCTGATGGATGTTTCTCTCTCATTGATATTTCTAACTCTCTATCCCTCTCTCTTCCTCTCTGTAAAAAATCAATAATTTTTTTGATTTTTTTTTTTTTTTTAAGAAAGAACAAGAGCCGAAAACCAATCGTCAGTGGGTAATACAACAATTACTATAACTGCCTAAGCCTAGAACCAATTGTTCTAATGGCTTAGAATGCCATGGTGCTTAGCCAAAAACAGAATGCCGACCAAGTCCTGCCAATTCCTTTTTGAGTTCTTCCTGGTACCATAGTTTTAAAAATGTGTGACTATTGTTACTATTTGCTTGTGTGTCATATAGGACATGCCTTATTCCAAAAGAACAGGTTTAAGGTAGCACGCTAGTATAATATCTTCCGAGAGAAACTGAACAGTCAAGCTGTTTTCTTTATTTCTCATAAAAAGGAATTTTGAGCCCTAGCCGGTTAGGCTCAGTGGATAGAGCATCGGCCTGTGAACTGAAAGGTCCCAGGTTCGATTCCGGTCAAGGGCACATGCCCGGGTTGCGGGCTCGATCCCCAGTGGGGGACTTGCAGGAGGCAGCCGGTCGATGATCCTTTCTCATCATGGATGTTTCTATCTCTCTCTCTCCCTCTTCCTTCCTCTCTGAAATCAATAAAAATAAAAAAAGGAATTTTGAGTGCCTGGAGGGAAAAAAACACAAAACTACCTCAGTAGGAAAGGAGTACAATATCCTGTGTATTAAAATAACATTCAGAAATCCTCTATCATAGGGAATGACACCCAAAATGTGCATTTTGAAGCCGGCATTTTGCAGAGGGAAGAATGTTATGTGCTGTGTAAATACTCAGAGAAAGTGAGATTATTTCTAAGCTACAGAGATGAAGGCGATACCGTCAGAGATAGCGCTGTGGTGTAATGCTGTGTCAAGCTCTGTGACAGGAGCCATTTCTTGCCAGAGTTTAAAATGTGGTCATAAAATAACCCACTAACAGTGGATGCCTGACCAGCAATCGACTCTAGATAATGCCTAGAACAGCGGTTCTCAACCTGTGGGTCGCGACCCCTTTGGCGGTCGAACGGCCCTTTCACAGGGGTCGCCTAAGACCATCCTGCATATCAGATATTTACATGACGATTCATCACAGTAGCAACATTACAGTTATGAAGCAGCAACGAAAATAATTTTATGGTTGGGTCACAACATGAGGGCCAGAAGGTTGAGAACCACTGACCTAGAACATATTATTTTTCACTAAAACAAAAAGGTGGTTCCTTTTCTAGCCTGTACTTACATTGATGGCTTTTCACACACACACACACACACACACACACACACACACACACACACATTTATTATTGTGAATCACTTGGAAAGCTTATTCCTGACCTTGGTCACCTTGACTCTTTGGGGAGATCATTAGGCTGACGGATTCTGAAGCTTGTTTGCCAGGAAATGAAGGTGTGGGAGGATGGAGCCATTTTTCCTCGGTGACTGTGATGGGGGACAGGCTGGGAGCCATGTCCTTGGATGGCAGCAGCCCTTTGCTGCCACCCCGAACTTTGACCTTCAATGACATGTCACAAGGCCTAGGACGTGTTTACATAGAAACAGGAAGGGAAATAACTTCAATCTGGCCTTCCTAAGCCTACAGCAGGTCTTCCTGGACCCTAACGGAAATCTCGATTTTAATTTTCAACATGTCACTCTCGTTTAAAGGTAATGGTGCAGACATTTCCAATAACCATGCACATGAGGAAGGTTTGCTGCAGAACCAGCCGTCCCCCACCAACTGGTACAGGTGGAAATAGACCTGAAGGTCATTAGTCCGTTCGTGAAGGTCATCCATCCATCCATATTTATAGAACAACCGCTGCGTGCACAGTGCCAGACGAAGCAGCAGCATAATAAAGACCCAGCTACTCGGAACCCTTCAGGTCAGGGGGGAAATGAGATAATAGGATACGCCGATGAAGTGACAGTGGAAGGCCTTGCGTTGTTAAATGACAAATAGCCCTGACTGGTTTGGCTCAGTGGATAGAGCGTCGGCCTGCGGACTCAAGGGTCCCAGGTTCGATTCCGGTCAAGGGCATGTACCTTGGTTGCGGGCACATACCCAGTAGGGAGTGTGCAGGAGGCGGCTGATCGATGTTTCTCTCCCATCGATGTTTCTAACTCTCTATCCCTCTCCATTGCTCTCTGTAAAAAAATCAATAAAATATATATATTAAAAAATAAATAAATAAATAAAATGACAAATAAATGGAGCAGGCACTCAGTAGCTTCTCACTTTCTGAGAAGTCAGATACACTAGAGATGGCGAGGCCTCCTTCCCTGGTGGAGCCCAGCTGCCCGTGTTCGAATCCTGGCTCTGCCCCTTGCCAGCCTTAGCACCTGGAACAAGTTGCTTGACCTGTCTTTGCCTCAGTTTCCTGATCTGTAAGGAGCCAAGTTGGGGGTGAGGGTGGGGGATACCGTAGAGGCAAAAACTGACCCTTTGCCTTGTTTCTAATACAATTACATGATTTACATTCCCTAGTGTGTGTGGGGGGAACACTTTGAATCTGAGATAAATCAAAATTACAGTCCCCCTGACTGTCTGTGGTCCCCAAAATAATAACATCTTGAATATTTCCCATAAACTTCCTTTAAAAAAAAAAAAGCACAATTTTATCTCTTATTTTTGCTATGCTGGTGTCTGAAGATACATCTTGACCTTGGAGAATAGGGTAATCATGTGAGCATGTGGTCGCCAGTCGCCGTTCCTCCCAGAACAGATATGCAAACAGGGTAACCTTGGTAACTCCCCAGGTTGTATCCCTTTAAATCCTTGTGTTTGTATTTGCTGAGCCAGAGCTTCTGAGGGCTGACGCTCCTGCGTTCTTTGCCAAGTAAACACTTTCTTTCCTTTTTTAGATGCTTCTGTCTCAGTCTTCCTTTAATAGTAACAATAGAACCTGCTTCCTGGAGCTTTTGTGTGGATTAAGTGAGTTAATATTTATAAAGCACATAGCACAGGGCTGGGCTTTTGTGGGATGAGGAAGTAGAGTAGTATGAGAAGGCTTCCCAGAGCAGAGCAGACGTCACCCGGTCCAGAAAAATGAGGATTTAAAGCAGTGGTTCTCAACCTTCCTGATGCTGCGACCCTTTAATACAGCTCCTCATGTGGTGGTGACCCCCAACCATAAAATTATTTTCGTGGCTACTTCATCACTGTAATGTTGCTACTGTTATGGATCGTCATGTAAATATCTGATATGCAGGATGTATTTTCATTGTTACAAATTGAACACAATTAAAGCATAGTGGTTAATCACAAAAACAATATGTAATTATATATGTGTTTTCCGATGGTCTTAGGCGACCCCTGTGAAAGGGTCATTCGACCCCCAAAGGGGTCTGGGCCCACAGGTTGAGAACCACTGATTTAGAGGGAATGAGGGAATGGCAGGCGGATAAGAGTGGTGCAGCTGAAGGACATGGAATAGCCTCACTGGAATGAGCAAAGGATTCGCTGTGAGTATGGCAGACAGGTAGCACGACTGGAGGACCCGTGTGAATTGCACACGGAAGGGCCTGGTCTTCTTGGTGAAGATAATAGTTAGGGAGAGGTTGGCGGTGATGACATGACTTGGCCACGACTCTGCTGTAAGAAGCCCTTTCTTCCAAAAGTGCCTTTGGGAGCCACGGCCCCTGAGAGTCCTGAATCGCTGTGTGAAGTTTCACTTCATTTTGCAAGCTGCCTGCTGCCTTTGCTGAAAATCACCATGGCTTCCTGTCCGCTCCCTCCAACCCGTGTGATGTCAGTGGCCGCTCTCTCCTGGCGATGGGCTCAGAGGTGGCAATGGAAGGCGTCTTGTAACTCCATTACAGAAGCCACAATGAGCTTCTCCAGCGTGTCCTAAGAGCATTGTTCTCCTGCCCATCTATACTAATAAAAGGGTAATATGCTAATTAGACTGGGAGACCTTCCGGGAGACCTCCTGGATGTCCTTCCGGACAAAGCCATGGTGGCGGGGCTGAGGCAAAGGCGGTTAGGGGCGATCAGGCAGGCAGGTGAGCAGTTGGGGCGATCAGGCAGGCAGAGTGGTTAGGGGCAATCAGGAGTTAGGGGCAATCAGGCAAGCAGTCAGGTGAGCGGTTAGGAGCTAGCGGTCCCGGATTGCAAAAGGGATGTCCCAGATTGGAGAGGGTGCAGGCCACGCTGAAGGATCCCCCCGCCCCCCGTGCATGAATTTTGTGCACCAGGCCACTAGTCTTACTATATGTGAGGTCAAACCACTGCAGCTCATCATGCAGTTTCTACAAGCATGCTGTAAGCTAGACAGCGTCCACTTCTGGGCTGGTTCCAGAACCCCTCTGCCACTCATTATAACAAGCCAAGAAGCTGAATTCATTTATGGACCAGCCTAGAAAGCATGACCAACGCTCCTGTAAATGCTGAGTCTGAAGCTTAACTCCCTTTTGCTTCTGCATCTTGTTTTCTCGTCTCTGAAATTCTATGCTTCCTTCTTAATTTGATTTTCTAATTTTAAAAAGAAATCAATACATCATGTGCAGGAAACAAAGAGCTTTTACAATTTTCTGCCAGTTAAAAGCTTTGCCTTTCAAAATCTTTGACTCTACCTAAATGTTCTCATCCTTGGTGTTTTTCTGTCTCTGCAAAGTACATAAGTGCCCTGGCCAGGTAGCTCCATTGGTTAGAGTGTCATCCCAATACACCCAGGTTGCATCCTTGGTCAGGAAGATGAGAAGAAAGCATACAAGAGGCAACCAATGAATGCGTAAATAAGTGGAACAACAGACCTCTCTCTCTCTTTCTCTCTCTCTCTCTCATGAATAAATTTTTAAAAAGAGAGACATACACAAGCTCTGTTGATGTGCTTTAAGGGATGTAACGATTTACAGCAATTCCGATTTACTTGGTGACGAGATGAAATCATTTAGTCAGCATGGCATTGGGAAAAGAACATTGAGTTCTTGTCCTGACCTTGACACGAGCTCATTACATGCTCCCGAGCAACACATCTACACTCATTAAGCTTGACTTTTCTCATTTGTAAAGTAAGAGGGTTGAACTAAACTAAAAATACCCAAAGTCCTTTATAGCATTAAAATTCCATAATCTACGATCTCATGAGCACATAATTAATCAAGATGTGGTAAGACAAGTCGCTGCATTCTGTGGGCTATGCTGGGATAGAAAGTTTCCCAACATTCCCTGCCTCCTGGCGTCATGTCCTATGGAATCCTCTTTCCCTAAAGCGTGGGCTGAACCTCACGACTTGCTTCTAACCGACAGCATGCAGGAAAGGTAACGGGGTGGCACTTTGTGATCAGGTGTCATACTGCAGTACAATCTGACACTAACCACCTGGTGTGAGTGCCGTCCCCGTGGGTGTGAGGGTATAACCCCCACCAAGATTGCCTGCACGTCAGATTCCAGCCACAAGTCTGCAAGTCCCCACGCCACTAGCACTTCTAAGCAACTGGCTAGGGGTTCAGAGAATTCTCACCATCCTCTCCGGTTCAATCCTCCACTAGAGAACAGCTCACGGAACTCAGGAAAGTACTACATCTACAATGGGCATTTTACTGTAAAGCAGTGGTTCTCAACCTTCCTACTGCCGCGACCCTTTAATACAGTTCCTCATGTTGTGGTGACCCCCAACCATAAAATTATTTTCGTTGCTACTTCATAACTCTCATTTTGCTACTGTTATGAATTGTAATGTAAATATCTGATATGCAGGATGTATTTTCATTGTTAAAAATTGAACATAATTAAAGCACAGTGATTAATCACAAAAACAATATGTAATTATATATGTGTTTTCTGATGGTCTTAGGCGACCCCTGTGAAAGGGTTGTTCGACCCCCAAAGGGGTCACGAACCACAGGTTGAGAACCGCTGCTGCAAAGGATACAAATTAGGACCAGCCAAACGAAGAGACACAAGGAGCAAAGATGGGGAGGCTCGCAAATGCAGTTTCCATGTCTTCTCACCGTGGAATCAAGACACCAACCTCCTGGCCCATCAGTGTGTGCATCAGCCTGGAAGCTCACCTGAACTTCAGTGTCCAGGATTTTTATTGAAGTTCTATTACCTACGCACGATTGATTTAATGACTGGTCCCGAGATGTGACTGAACTCAGTCTCCAGCCCCTTCCTCTCACCATAGGACGAGCTGATTCCAACCCTCTAATCCCAAGGCTGGTCTTTCTGACTTCTCATTCTGAGTCATCTCATCAACAAAAGCCCAGGTGTGGTTGAGCAGTCAACCATGAATCACAAAGACACTCCAATAACTCAAGAAATGTGAAGGACTTAGAGGCTGTCTCCCAGGAACCAGGAGCAAAGGCCAGTCAAATTCCTTACAACGTTAGGTTACAAAAGACTGTGGCTTTCATCTTGCTGGTAGAATGACTCTCTTTATGGCTTTGATGAAGCAAGTGGCAAAGCACAACGCTTGAAGATCTGAATCCCATCAACAACAATGTGGGTGAGGATGGAAACTGATTCTTCCCCAGTCGAGCCTTCAGATAATACCCTAGATTGCAGCCTCCTCAGAAATCCTGAAGCAGAGGACCCCGCTAAGCCCTTCCCAGATTCCGGACTCACAGTAACTATGAAATATTAAACGTGTGCTGTTTTCATTTGCTAAATTTGGGGATAATTTGTCGCACAGTAATCCACACTGACTATATTATGACTAAAAGATGGTGATGTCCTAAGTACAGAGAACCCAGGAGATTAAATCAAATAAATCGATTTCCTATAGTAATGCTAATTAAATGAAAAAATGTGATGGAACGCCCGCCCCCGCCCCCCAGACTCCAGAACCTGTGCATTAAAACACTACATTACACTGCCTACGATAAAAACTCACAGGATAATTGTCCAAGATTCCTTACTATCTAGGAGTTTCTCCCCTCAAGTTCTTTACTATTATTTCATTGTATGTCATCATTTCCAAAGAGGATATAAAGTGTCTCAATAATTTTACAATGCACTGTAATAAAGTTAAGTAAGACAATCAGAATGAAGAGAATATAAAGGTAAAAAAGGTAGACGGAAGCTAGCTAAGTGGGCTTATTGGCTGGGTAGAGACAGGAGTCACAAATTCTGAACTCCAAATGTTCAAGATTCCAGGACAGAGGGGAGAAAAAAACATGATCAATTTCATGATTCCCAGGGCTCTCAGAAAATTAAAGCAATTAGTTGCTCAGAAAAAGAACAACAATTCCTGGTTGAAACCAGAGAGAAATTTTTTTTCCTGTAGGCTCACACAAAGGAAATACTGTGTGATATAGTCATCAATAGTTCTAAAAGATAGTGATGTCCTAAATACACAAAGGAAATACTGTGTGATATAGTCATCAATAGTCACAAAAACATCTATAAGGGACGAAAACAATGTCACCCAGCTTCCTGGTGATGGTTCAACACATGTACAGAGTTTAGAGTAACGAGAGAAACGAATGCAACGTCTAGCTTCTCTCTCTCTTTTTTTCCACTCTCAACATTTTTTTACTCCTACTTTTTGATATCTTCTCTTTGGTGGCTTGAGCATTAGTGAAAAAGCTATAAAATCTTGGGTTGAAAATGAAGACCAAGTACAAAATCACTATGAAAATGAGCATTATCACAAAGAGGAGGAGGAGGAAGAAAACGAGGATGTAGCTCCCTAAATAAATCAACTGCTTCCATCATTTTGACAAATGAATCTTCCTTCGTAGATGTACACTGGACCTTCTGCTATTCCACTAGTCAAAATTTTTTAAAATATATTTTATTGATTTATTTTTTTACAGAGAGGAAGGGAGAGGGATAGAGAGTTAGAAACATCGATCACTGTCTCCTGCACACCCCCTACTAGGGATGTGCCCCGCAACCAAGGTACATGCCCTGACTGGAATCAAACCAAACCCTAGACCCTTCAGTCCGCAGGCCGACTCTCTATCCACTGATCCAAACTGATCAGGGCTGGGAGAAACACATTGATTGGTTGCCTCCTGCAGTTGAGGACACAGTAGATTCCAACACTTAGACCTTCTCCTTTTGCAGTTGCAATATGACACTTTACATTTCTTTGCTGTGAAGTCTAAATCCTACAATACTACCCTCAACAGCCCAGTTGGGAACGTCCTGCCTTGTGTAATTATTTAAATTCTTTGGCTAAATGATTTGAACACTCATTATTTCCTGGATCTCAATGACCTTATAAATGAAGCTATTATATGATTATGGAAGAACTATTAAAAATAATAGCAGGAAGCCAAGGGATATAAAACAAAGACGTGAGTAATTGCTTGGTCTGTGATCCTTAAATGCTTGGTTTCCATAAAAGGCCAAACACTTGAAGTGAGGCAGGATGAGGCAAAACACTGTACAACTTCTTCCCAAAATGTCCTTTGGCAGGTCAATGCCAACGGTTAGCCATCTAACTTCCACTTGATTGTTAGAATAGACAAGTGATTCTCAAGCATAAGGACCCCCTGCCCAATGAGGGGGACTTCTCAGGACCTGGAAAAGTGAACTATGTAAGCTGAAATCATATTATAATGTTATATTATTTTATATTAGGGAAAAAGAAAACTATCCTATATAATAAAAGGCTTAATATGCAAATTGTCTCCTCGGGAGTTCGACCGCCCGCTATGACATGCGCTGACCACCAGAGGGCGGCATGAAATGAAGAAAGGCCCTGGCAGGCAGCCGGGGAAAGGAAGACCCTGATCAGCCCTGATCTCCGGCCAGGCCTAGGGACCCTACCCGTGCACAAATTTCGTGCACCAGGCCTCTAGTATTTATTAAAAAAACTTCTGAAAGTTTTGCTCAGTAAGATTTTCTGGGATGCAGAGAATACAAAGCAGCAGCGATTGTCAAAGTCATGAGAATGCAGGGACATGGGGCACGGCTCTCTCTGGACATAGCCCGTATCTCAGAACAGGACTCAGGTTCCTATCATCATCAAAGAGGGCCTGCACTGAAAAGTTGAGAAACATGGTACCAGACAGTGGACCGTATCTGACTGACCTTTCTCTCCCCGGGGCTTATGATTCCATTTACGCAAAACACTGGGACAAAAAAAAAATCGGATGATGAGAGAGTTCATGGATCAGTGGTTGCCTGGAGCAAGGAGTATGAGGAGTGGGGATTGACTGGGAAAAGGCACCAGGGAACCTATTGGGGAGATGAAAATTATCTGTGTCTTGATTGTGTCGTGGTTGCATGAGGACATACATTCAACATAACTCCTCAGATTGTATCATTAGAATGTGCACACTTTCCTGCGGGTACATTGGACGTCTATAAAGCTGATTTTAGAAGGAAACTTAACATGTTCAAGTTCTTTTTCTTTTCTCATCTGCCTCTCATTTCTTTTTTAAATCTTTTTTTGCTTCGAGTATTACAGATGCCCCCCTTTGGTGGCATAGGCCTGACACCTGTAACACAGCTTGGCCTCCCGGGCACCCAAGTACTATTAGCTTCACAGACAAGTTTGCGGCTGCCTTCAAGGTCATAACCCTGCTTGCATGCAAATTCAACCTCTGCTTTGCAGTAATTTTTTTTTTTTCCCCAAAATCCTGACACAAGGTTTCCATGAGCGAGTGATGGATAGTCGCATTTGACCACTTTACACTCAGGAGGGTCACTACTTCGTACGTTTGGCCCAGAACAAATCAGCCTGCTCTCTCCAACAAGTGACTATTCCTCCGGTCCATTGGAAGGTTTGCAACTGTAAGTTACGATTTCATTATATTCAAATGTATCCTTGTGGCTATTGCTGAAGGCTCCATTTGGTATTTGTTGAGGTGGTTGACGCAAAATCTTTCCACAGCGTGGGGGCTCATCAGGCCAAGCCGCATCATTTCCAGAAAGTTCACAGTGTAGAACTGGCCATCCAAGTAAGTAATAACCCTCATTACAAGAACAGTGAGCCTCTGAATCAAACTGAAAACTTCCATCTAGCCTAGATTTAGGCATAAAGCATTTACTGAACGCTTTATAAACAACCCTGGGGTGGAAGAACTGAAGAAATAACTTCAAAGTGTTTTGCCATGTGCAACAGTGATGGGTCACATGACCAATCGTTTACTTGCCGGGAAGAGGAAAAGGATGGCTCTGCTAGATGTGGACATGAACTTCTCATACAAATCTCCTGGGGAGGAGGTGCCCATGTATTATCAGGCTGACAAACGGTAGAGGCGGGGCGAACAAGAGGAACAATGAGCCTGTATCCTAGGCGACACTCATGTTCTACTGTGAACCCAGCATGAAAGGGGGTGCAGGATTACCCTGGGGTTTCCTAGATTCATATCTTGGTGTCATCCAGGGCATCAGTGGATGTGGGTCATCGGAGCACTAGAGTCACCGAAAGGATCAAGAAAAGGGATGGAGAGGAGGTGCCGTTGGAGGCCCGCGAGGAGCCGTCATTTTGCGGGAGATGAGCGGGAATCCGCGGGCCACCCGAGCATTGATTTTCATAACTAAAATAAAGCAACCATTTGTTTTGAAATTTTCTCTATTAAAAAAAATGTGTAGGGAATATAAGGGCACAGAGCCAATGTACATAAACAGAGGAAAATGTGAATGGGCTTACTGGCAGGAAGTGGTTTAAATTCTTTCCAGAGTTGTATTGTGTTGTTTAGATCAGGGATAGATGTTAACCAGATATTGTGTTAACATGAAGGTAAACAATGAGTTCATTTCAGGCCAAATTGTAATAGGTTCTATGAAGAGATAGCAATACCCTAAGTAGAAAAGGGAAATTACAATCGATTAGTGGAGATAAAACTAATATATTATAAATATGCAAATGTGTCAGAAATGTTAAGCATAAAGCATTTATTGAATGCTAAACAACCCTGGGGTAGAAGAACTGAAGAAATAACTTCAAAGGATTTTGCAATTTGCAACAATGATAGGTAAAATGACCAATCATTACTTGCCCAGGAATAGGAAAAGGATGGTAATTCTAACAAGCTAACCAACACTACTTCCAATTAATCTCCTTGCTTTAGTTGCCCCTTCCCCCCATTTCCTGTTGCCCTTGGTTATGGTTAGCTTTTTTTTGCAGTTTCCTTACCTACCATCCAACAATTAGATTCCAAACCAAAGCTGCAAAAGAAAGAACATCTTGGAAACCTTAAGACCCAGAACTAAATAACAGAAAGCTTCAAAATTTAGTGATTTGTGTACCCTGATCTTTGTCATATTATGAAGATACAAAAATATGGAAATATTAAGCAAACTTTAAAAACTTATTTTGATAGTCATGGGTTTGTAAAGAACAGCATAAGACATACAGTCACTGCCCTAGCTGGTTTGCCTCAGTGGATAGAGCGTTGGCCTGCAGACTGAAAGGTCCCAGGTTCGAATCCAGTCAAGGGCACATCAGAACCAGAACGATGGAATGACCAGAACGACTAGAACAACCAGTCACTATGATGCGCACTGCGGGGGCCAACCAGCCTGATCAGGGCCCTGATCAGCCCCCCCAACCTCCTGTGGCCCCTCCCCCCAGGCGGCCCCAACCCCGATGGCCCCCATCAGGGCAGGCCAGCCGGACCCCACCCGTGCACGAATTTATGCACCAGGCCTCTGGTATTGTAATAACTATGTATGGTGCCAGATGGCTTATCAAGGGAATCACTTCATAAGTTATATAAATGCCTAACCACAATTTTATTTTGAAATAATTACATGATATTACAAGTGACTCTCGTATACTCTTCATCCAGATTCACTAATTGTTAACATCATATTTGCTTTGTTAATCACATTCTGTATCTATTGAATGACTTGAGAGCAAATTGAGACATCATGCCCCTTTACCCCCCAAATACTTCAATGTGTATTCACTAAGAACAAGGACATTCACTTACAAGATGCTAATAAAATTATCCAAATCGGGAAATTTAATGTGTTACAATGTAATTGTCTAATATAGTTCATATTCAAAGTTCAGCAATTGTCACAATAATGTCCTTTATAGCTATTTTTCCTAATCCAATTCAGGATCACTCACGGATTTAGTTGTCTTGCCTCTTTAGTCTCTTTTAATCTGGGACAAATCCTTAGTCTTTGTCTTTTATGGCATCTACCTCAAATTCAGGATATTTGCCGGAAGCATGTCCATCCTTGCTGCTTGACACAGTCGCTGCAGGAAAGAAACATCTGCACAGCATATGTTTCAAGGGACCTGGCATATATAGCATATTGTTCTTAATATGTTTGCTCTCCTTAAGCGCCATGTGTTTTAACCAAGGTCACCTCTCCGAGAAAGGTTGTTTCCCCAGGTAGGGATTTTTCCCTGAGGTTAGGGAGGGGATACAACCCCTTAATTAAGTGCCAGGCGGGTAGTTAAGCTACATAATCTTTACTCCCTGGAATGGAGATAAGAAACGCCCTAACCTTTGTAATAGAAATTGACAGGATTAAAATCGGCTGGTATAAATATAGATGTAACAAGACAATAAACATCAGATCCTGATCAGATCCTAACCAGAACTTGGCCAGAGATCGTGGCTGGAGATCCTGGCTAGGCTGCTGATCAACTGAAGGCTGTCTCCGTGTCATTCCTTCTTCGCCGACTCCGTCCACACCTTTGGGGACCCCTGGACCTGCTGGGGTCGGACCCCAGCAGATGTGCATCTTTTTGCAGGAATACACATTATGTTATGGCCTTTTGGAGGTATCATATCAGGAGGTGAATGATGTCATTCCTCCTATAACTCGTGATACTAATTTTGATCCTTTGGTTATGGCGATGTCTACCAAATTTCTCTATTACACTTCCCTTTGTGATTAATATGTAATTTGTGGAGAGTTGCGACTGGAAATATTGTTCCACATCACACACATTTACTTTTTCGTTTTAGCATCTTTTGATGATTTTTGCCCAAGTCAAAATTTTCATTGAGCTATAACTCACATGTAAAATGTGCTACTTCACAGTGTACAATGCAGTGGTTTCAAGTGCACTCACAAAGCTGTGCAACCATCCCCGAGATCTGATTCCAGAACATGTTCCTCCCGCAAAAAAAAAAAAAAGAAGCCCTGCCCCCCCTTTGCCATCCCCCTCCCTCCCCCTTCAGCCTCTGGACACCCTGACTCATCTCCTTTCTGTCCCTAAGCGTTTGGCCATTTCAGGTAAATGGAATCACACAATATATGGCCCTTTGTGTCTGGCTTCTTTCATTTAACCTATTTTCAAGCTTCATCCGTATGATAGTTTTAATCAATACTCTATTTACCTAAGTCGATTATTACTATGATTTTTGAAAAATTACCCTTTAAACACATAGTTCTGTCTACACGTACTGGTCCACATTGTTTTTACCATGCTTTGTCAGGAAGCTCTTTAAGAAAGCTGCGCCGCGGGGTGAACTGTGATGGACGGGGTCCCCCTCCCCTGGAGCCCTCCCGACCTTCCATCACAGGTCCCCGCTCCCGGCTCTGGCCTGCGTGGCTCTTTAACAAACAGCTTTGTGCGCGGCTCCGCCCCGTCACCCGTAGGCCCCGCCCCCTCCTCAGGTGTCCCTCCCCGGCGGCGCCGGGGACGGAAGTGACGCACCGGAAGTGCCCCCGATCCCCTCGCAGTGGGGGAAGGAATTAAACCCCCAAGATGGCGGCGGCGGCGGAGGAGCGGATGGCCGAGGAAGGAGGCGGCG